>NC_135239.1:206192256-206792256 GCF_051348905.1 Ranitomeya variabilis
CATCACCGTTCTCTTCTACCTGAACAACGTCACCGGCGGCGGAGAGACCACCTTCCCGATCGCAGATAACCGGACCTACGAGGAGCTGGTGAGGGTCCGCCAAATTCTCTACAGGCACAATATGTAATAACGTCCTCCACCAGCACTGCACTCCCGTCATTCTCGGAGGATGGATCCCCACCGAAGCGATGGCGTCTCCTAGCCGTGCACAATCACTCTGTAAAGTCGGAATACCCCTTAAAGCTGAGACATTGTAAAGGAGTTTTCTCAAAATCACAAGTTATCACCGATCCAAAGGGACCTCCAGCGACCCGGATATTGGGGTCCTGAGTGCAGCATGGGGGGCACATAGCTCCCACCCATAGACAATGATCGGAGCTGAGGCAGAGCTTGTGTCCCCCAGCCCCATTCAGGAGGAGAATCTCCGGAGTGCTGGGGGTCCCAAGGATAGGGGATAGCTTTCGATTTTGGGAAATGGCTTTTAATTCTCCGATTCCATGCACAATTCATATAGGGGGTCCTACCGTTTCCATTTATCGTCTTTTTTTCTCTCTTTTCTTAGTCTTTGATCCAAAACGACGTCGATCTGAGAGACACGCGGAAACATTGCGACAAGGGGAACCTGAGAATAAAGCCGCGGCAGGGAACAGCTGTCTTCTGGTACAATTACTTGTCCAATGGCAAAGGTACGCAGGTTACGTTACCAGCCGCACCGGACCGCGGGATCTGGGGGCTGGATGCATCGCCTCTTGTCGAAATCCATTTTTTTTTCCATCAAGTTATTTTTTTTTTAAATGAAGGACTAGGTTGAAAAAATAGCTTTTTTTTTTTGCACAATTATTCCTTATGCACCAGTGATCAGCCTTTCGATGCCGTAGCTGTGGTGCCGGACCCTTCATATATCCCCCTATGGAACGTAGTAATAAGAGTTTGCTAGCAGCCACCACTAGAGGGAGCCCGGGAGCTGACTGCATACAGCGAGCTCCATCCTCCGGTCATGATTTGTGTCTATACCGGTCAGTTGGGTTCATACATAAAAAAAAAAACAGGTTTTCTGAGATTTTCCAAAGAAAATATTTGTAAGTAATTTTTTTCATTTTTTTTCATTTTTCGTTTTTTATCGTATCTTTAGTACAATCAGAACATTATTTTTGTTGTTAATGCAGAGCTGTACCTTGTATAGTCATAGACTTGCATTTTACAATTGTGTCTGCCTGCAGTGACCACTAGAGGGGGCATGTGAATGACCTGTGTACACTCAGCTCTGAGGCTCCCCCTAGTGGTGGCTGTAGGCAGACAGAATTTTATCATTAAACGCTATGACTTATGCATGAGATTCTGAGCTGTTATTGTATATAAGATATGATGATAAATGTCTGTCTTTAGTCTTAAAGGGGATGTCCAGGACTAAGTTATTAATGACTTATTCCTACCTGACACTTTCAGTTCTCAGCTCAGATTTGGAGCCTCGGCTGATGGAAGTTTACAGTGTAGGGAGCTGGGATATCCCATCCGAGCTGTTACCTGAGAACAGCCATTACACAGTATATGGAGCTCCAGCACCAGATATCGGCTGATCGGTGGGGGTACCAGGTGTCGGACCACCAGCGATTTGACATTGATAAGCTCATCAGCGGCTTAGTCTTGGACAACCCCTTTAAGTGTTATTTTTTTCCACTATTAGGCTGGGTCGGGGATGTGGACGAGTTTGCTCTCCATGGCGGCTGCCTCGTGACAGAGGGAAGCAAATGGATTGCCAACAACTGGATCAACGTGGATCCCAACAAGGCGCGACAGCTGTGGTTCCAGCAGGAGATGGCCCGATACGCCAAGGACGAGCAAGAAAGCCAGAAGGAGTGGACGGTGGACAAGTCGTACAAGGACATCCATGTGGACTTGTAGGAGGAGAAGAGCACGGATAGTAGCCGACGCCGGGACAGAGCGCCGCCATCGCTTCCCCGTCCTCTACACGCCCCGTCCATCTTGCTCCACTGCCTGGTTTTAGAGCTGGGGGCTTTCGGTCTGGGGGGCCGCCATCTGGGCCCAAGTATGGAGGCAACGAGGAGAGTCTGCATGGCGGGTATACAGGGAGGGCGGCACAGACGGGCTCGTCACACAGGGCAGACGGATATGTCGCGCTGAGCTGGAGTCTTTGACTTCTCGTTATACGCGGCCAGGTTACATTTATTTGTAAAATTTCCAATTTCGCAAGTCTAACACCACCGAACACATTGACATTCATATCACCTGCATCAAATCTGGTCGGTCACGGGTTAAAAAAGAAAAAAAAATAGCTGCCTTGTCCGAGCAGGTCTCCTGCTGATCCCTATGACAACACTTCCAGTCCTTCTTTCCTTAAAGGGGACTAATGCGAATCGGGCTTCACACCCGTGTCCGCATCTGTAGGGTGCAGATATTGGTGTTAATGGCGATCTACATCCATGCAGTATCCCATAGCCCAACACAACGGTCAAACTAGACAGCGGCTTTTACTAGAGACCGTGGATCTTCGGTATTTATTATGAAGGTATACAATACCTTCATAGAACACGTTAAAGGGGCTTGTGTCCTCTCTGGCACCTCGTCATTTTAGACTCATTATTCTAGCAGATTGGACACTCCAAATCCCGCGCATAGAGTGACATGGTGTAATTCTGCCTACCTGCAGCCACCACTAGAGGGAGCTCACGCTTTTATTACTGGAAGCACGGAGCTCCCTCTAGTGGTGACTGCAGGGAAACAGAATTCTATCATTTAACTGTCTGTGCAGGGGATTTGGTTCTATGTATCAGATACATGGTACAAAGATATATAAAATATATGACGGATCTATTACGACAAGCTTTTTTCCTGTACCCATGAGCTGAGGAATGAACCATATCATCAGTGCAAGCATAACAAATTCTTTATCATCAGACGGGGGTCACCTTTTTTTTTTTTGTTTTATTGCATTTACACCCAAAGAATAACAGATTTATTTATTTATTGATCATAATCAGGGTTTTTGCATGAATTGATGATGACTGTGGATGAGCAGTTAAAGTAGTCAGCGTGGCTCCACTTTATTGGAAAAGCGCGGAAAAAATATGAATCCTCTTTTATATTTATTTTTCTATTTATTCATTATTGTACATTTTTTGAGATCTGTAGCTTTAAAATGTTTCCATAATGGATCGAAGGTGAGAAAATAACATATCCCGAGCACAAAGACCCCATGGGCATCATCGCCTCTGGATACAATGCAAAGAAGTATCAGACGTAATCGTGCGAGCTGCTGTGATCAGTGTTATAAATTATGTCTAGCTTTAATGGTCAGATCATGTTTTGTTTTTTTCCTGTGCTGATTAATTTATTATCTTTTTAGGGATCAAAGCTTCATTTTTCCGATACAGAGCTCCAAATCCCCAGCATTGTAGAAATTAAATTGATAAGCGAAAACTCCTACAACTTTATGTTTGCAACTTTCAGCCACCACTAGGGGGAGCTCACTGCAGACAGTTTTGTGACTGAGTTCAATATGTAACTTTCTATGCTTTAATCTTGAGCTCCACCTAGTGGTGACTGCAGGTAGTGAAAATACCATTTTTGTTTTTGCAAATTCTGTTTTCATCTCTCCTACTAAAACACTTTAATATTGGTTGACATAGCTGTACAATGATTTTTTTTTTTAAGACAGGTTGTAATTTTGAGTGACACCATTTATTTTACCATAAGGTACTGAAAAATTTGAAAAAAAAAAAGTTTTAAGTGGATTGAAAACGTGACAAAAATTAAATTCCGCCTCTGTTTTCATGGTTTAGTTTTTACGACATTGATTGCACAGTAAAAAAATTGACCTGTAAACGTGACTCTACGGGTCAGTATGATTACGGAAGATACTAAACATTTTTTAGATTTTAAATTAAAAAAGAAAAATAATCAGAACCCACTTTTTGGGTTTTGTAGTCTGCAACTCATTTTTTATTTTTCTACTTCTGGACCTTCATGACAACTTGTTTTATTTCCATGGCTGTAGTTTGTTTCTTTTGTCTATAAATGACTTTAAATGGCTATTATTACATTTTTGTGGATGATGCGGTGATTGATAATCAGCAATTCTGCTTATTTTGTTATTTTAATTCTTCCCATGCTTTTGTAGACCTTTTTTTCACGTGGGCAACCCCTTTAAATGATATAATTTTGTCTACCTGCAGTCACCAGTAGGGGGAGCCCCGGAGCTCACTGCGTACACTTTATACATTGAACGCAACACCGTAAACTGAGCTCTTCAGCTCCCCTAGTGGTGACTGCTTGTAGTCACAATTTAAAGTGGTTTTCCTGGGACTTTTACATGGATGATCTATCATCAGGATAGGTCATTAAAATCTTAATGGTGGGGTCTGATCTTTTGGTACCCCATTTTATCAGCTGTCAACTAAGAACAGCATTGCAGCGCTCTGCACATTGTGTTGTCCCTGAACAGTACAGCAGCTTTCTCCTATTCCACTTTCATGGGAGCGAGCCTGCAGTACCACTCATGGCCACCAGTGTGCATAGCGCTGCAGCACTAAATCGGAGGCCGGTGGAAAGCTGTGGGGGTCCGGACCCCAGTGATGGGGATACATCAATGATGAGTATATGCAGGGGATTTGGAGCTAGGCTGCCATTACCCGCTCCACTGCTGAGCCGGGGCCATCACATTTTCTTCTCTGTTCACATCTAAATTCAGAATTCTGCACCTTTTATTGATAATGAAGATCCCACATGTCTGACAACGGGAGATAAACTGTTGTCTGTTTCCAAGAGCAACCAGGAAATATTGTAAAGGCAGCTCTGGATGTGAATGGAGCAAAAGCGAAGTGTGAACCCGACCTTATATCTTACATCCTCGCTGCTTCTGCACATGAAGAAATGTTACCGGAAATGTTTCACGTCTGTTCTACCTGTTACAGGTTTATATCTGTGTCACCTTCACTGTTTACATCACCAGAATGGCCACATGTTATTTATTAGCACGTTTCACTTTATCTCAATGTTTCCTCCGATCATGATGTTTGTTCCTCTGATTAAATTATTGAAAAATAAAAATCTATTCATATGGTCCAGGCCCTGCGCCAATCATTATACACCATGACACGCTGCACATAATACTCCACCTGCTCCTGTTATACTATCCATATACATAGGGGCAGTATTGTAGTAGTTATATTCTTGTACATAGGAGCAGTATTATAGTAGTTATATTCTTGCACATAAGGGCAGTATTATAGTAGTTATATTCTTGTACATAGGAGCAGTATTATAGTAGCTATATTCTTGTACATAAGGGCAGTATTATAGTAGTTATATTCCTGTACATAGGAGCAGTATTATAGTAGTTATATTCTTGTACATAGGGGCAGTATTATAGTAGTTATATTCCTGTACATAGGAGCAGTATTATAGTAGTTATATTCTTGTACATAAGGGCAGTATTATAGTAGTTATATTCCTGTACATAGGAGCAGTATTATAGTAGTTATATTGTTGTACATAGGGGCAGTATTATAGTAGTTATATTCTTGTACATAGGGGCAGTATTATAGTAGTTATATTCTTGTACATAGGGGCAGTATTATATTAGTTATATTCTTGTACATAGGGGCAGTATTATAGTAGTTATATTCTTGTACATAGGGGCAGTATTATAGTAGTTATATTCTTGTACATAGGGGGCAGTATTATAGTAGTTATATTCTTGTACATAGGAGCAGTATTATAGTAGTTATATTCTTGTACATAGGGGGGCAGTATTATAGTAGTTATATTCTTGTACATAGGAGCAGTATTATATTAGTTATATTCTTGTACATAGGGGCAGTATTATAGTAGTTATATTCTAGTAAATAGGAGCAGTATTATATTAGTTATATTCTTGTATATAGGAGCAGTATTATAGTAGTTATATTCTTGTATATAGGAGCAGTATTATAGTAGTTATATTCTTGTATATAGGAGCAGTATTATAGTAGTTATATTCTGTACATAGGGGCAGTATTATACTAGTTATATTCTTGTACATAGGAGCAGTATTATAGTAGTTATATTCTTGTACATAGGAGCAGTATTATAGTAGTTATATTCTTGTACATAGGGGCAGTATTATAGTAGTTATATTCTTGTACATAGGAGCAGTATTATAGTAGTTATATTCTTGTACATAGGGGCAGTATTATAGTAGTTATATTCTTGTACATAGGAGCAGTATTATAGTAGTTATATTCTTGTACATAGGAGCAGTATTATAGTAGTTATATTCTTGTACATAGGGGCAGTATTATAGTAGTTATATTCTTGTACATAGGGGCAGTATTATAGTAGTTATATTCTTGTACATAGGAGCAGTATTATAGTAGTTATATTCTTGTACATAGGAGCAGTATTATAGTAGTTATATTCTTGTACATAGGGGCAGTATTATAGTAGTTATATTCTTGTACATAGGGGCAGTATTATAGTAGTTATATTCTTGTACATAGGAGCAGTATTATAGTAGTTATATTCTTGTACATAGGAGCAGTATTATAGTAGTTATATTCTTGTACATAGGGGCAGTATTATAGTAGTTATATTCTTGTACATAGGAGCAGTATTATAGTAGTTATATTCTTGTACATAGGGGCAGTATTATAGTAGTTATATTCTTGTACATAGGAGCAGTATTATAGTAGTTATATTCTTGTACATAGGAGCAGTATTATAGTAGTTATATTCTTGTACATAGGGGCAGTATTATAGTAGTTATATTCTTGTACATAGGGGCAGTATTATAGTAGTTATATTCTTGTACATAGGAGCAGTATTATAGTAGTTATATTCTTGTACATAGGAGCAGTATTATAGTAGTTATATTCTTGTACATAGGGGCAGTATTATAGTAGTTATATTCTTGTACATAGGAGCAGTATTATAGTAGTTATATTCTTGTACATAGGAGCAGTATTATAGTAGTTATGTTCTTGCACATAGGAGCAGTATTATAGTAGTTATATTCTTGTACATAGGGGCAGTATTATAGTAGTTATATTCTTGTACATAGGAGCAGTATTAGTTATATTCTTGTACATAGGAGACAGTATTATAGTAGTTATATTCTTGTACATAGGGGCAGTATTATAGAAATTATATTCTTATACATAGGAGCAGTATTATAGTAGTTATATTCTTGTACATAGGAGCAGTATTATAGTAGTTATATTCTTGTACATAGGGGCAGTATTATAGTAGTTATATTCTTGTACATAGGGGCAGTATTATATTAGTTATATTCTTGTACATAGGGGGCAATATTATAGTAGTTATATTCTTGTACATAGGAGCAGTATTATAGTGGTTATATTCTTGTACATAGGAGCAGTATTATAGTAGTTATATTCTTGTATATAGGAGCAGTATTATAGTAGTTATATTCTTGTACATAGGAGCAGTATTATAGTAGTTATATTCTTGTACATAGGAGCAGTATTATAGTAGTTATGTTCTTGTACATAGGAGCAGTATTATAGTAGTTATATTCTTGTACATAGGAGCAGTATTATAGTAGTTATATTCTTGTACATAGGGACAGTATTATAGTAGTTATATTCTTGTACATAGGAGCAGTATTATAGTAGTTATATTCTTGTACATAGGAGCAGTATTATAGTAGTTATATTCTTGTACATAGGAGCAGTATTATAGTAGTTATATTCTTGTACATAGGGGCAGTATTATAGTAGTTATATTCTTGTACATAGGGGCAGTATTATAGTAGTTATGTTCTTGTACATAGGAGCAGTATTATAGTAGTTATATTCTTGTACATAGGGGCAGTATTATAGTAGTTATATTCTTGTACATAGGGGCAGTATTATAGTAGTTATATTCTTGTACATAGGAGCAGTATTATAGTAGTTATGTTCTTGTACATAGGAGCAGTATTATAGTAGTTATATTCTTGTACATAGGGGCAGTATTATAGTAGTTATATTCTTGTACATAGGGGCAGTATTATAGTAGTTATATTGTACATAGGGAGCAGTATTGTAGTTATATTCTTGTACATAGGAGCAGTATTATAGTAGTTATATTCTTGTATATAGGAGCAGTATTATAGTAGTTATATTCTTGTACATAGGAGCAGTATTATAGTAGTTATATTCTTATACATAGGAGCAGTATTATAGTAGTTATATTCTTGTACATAGGGGCAGTATTATAGTAGTTATATTCTTGTACATAGGAGCAGTATTATAGTAGTTATATTCTTGTACATAGGAGACAGTATTATAGTAGTTATATTCTTGTACATAGGGGCAGTATTATAGTAATTATATTCTTGTATATAGGGGCAGTATTATAGTAGTTATATTCTTGTACATAGGAGCAGTATTATAGTAGTTATATTCTTGTATATAGGGGCAGTATTATAGTAGTTATATTCTTGTACATAGGAGCAGTATTATAGTAGTTATATTCTTGTATATAGGGGTAGTATTATAGTAGTTATATTCTTGTACACAGGAGCAGTATTACAGTAATTATATTCTTGTACATAGGAGCAGTATTATAGTAGTTATATTCTTGTACATAGGAGCAGTATTATAGTAGTTATATTCTTGTACATAGGAGACAGTATTATAGTAGTTATATTCTTGTACATAGGGGCAGTATTATAGTAGTTATATTCTTGTACATAGGAGCAGTATTATAGTAGTTATATTCTTGTACATAGGAGCAGTATTATAGTAGTTATATTCTTGTACATAGGAGCAGTATTATAGTAGTTATATTCTTGTACATAGGAGCAGTATTATAGTAGTTATGTTCTTGTACATAGGAGCAGTATTATAGTAGTTATATTCTTGTACATAGGAGCAGTATTATAGTAGTTATGTTCTTGTACATAGGAGACAGTATTATAGTAGTTATATTCTTGTACATAGGAGCAGTATTATAGTAGTTATATTCTTGTACATAGGGGCAGTATTATAGTAGTTATATTCTTGTACATAGGGGCAGTATTATAGTAGTTATATTCTTGTACATAGGGGCAGTATTATAGTAGTTATATTCTTGTACATAGGGAGCAGTATTGTAGTTATATTCTTGTACATAGGGGCAGTATTATAGTAGTTATATTCTTGTATATAGGGGCAGTATTATAGTAGTTATATTCTTGTATATAGGAGCAGTATTACAGTAATTATATTCTTGTACATAGGAGCAGTATTATAGTAGATATATTCTTGTACATAGGAGCAGTATTATAGTAGTTATATTCTTGTACATAGAGGGCAGTATATAGTAGTTATATTCTTGTACATAGGAGCAGTATTATAGTAGTTATATTCTTGTACATAGGGGCAGTATTATAGTAGTTATATTCTTGTACATAGGGGCAGTATTATAGTAGTTATATTCTTGTACATAGGGAGCAGTATTGTAGTTATATTCTTGTACATAGGGGCAGTATTATAGTAGTTATATTCTTGTATATAGGGGCAGTATTATAGTAGTTATATTCTTGTATATAGGAGCAGTATTACAGTAATTATATTCTTGTACATAGGAGCAGTATTATAGTAGTTATATTCTTGTACATAGAGGGCAGTATATAGTAGTTATATTCTTGTACATAGGAGCAGTATTATAGTAGTTATATTCTTGTACATAGGGGCAGTATTATAGTAGTTATATTCTTGTACATAGGAGCAGTATTATAGTAGTTATATTCTTGTACATAGGAGCAGTAATATAGTAGTTACAGTCATATGAAAAAGTTTGGGCACCCCTATTAATCTTAAGCTTAATGTTTTATAAAAATTGTTTTTTTTTGCAACAGCTATTACAGTTTCATATATCTTATAACTGTTGGACACAGTAATGTTTCTGCCTTGAAATGAGGTTTATTGTACTAACAGAAAATGTGCAATCTGCATTCAAACTAAAGTTGACAGGTGCATAAGTATGGGCACCCTTATCATTTTCTTGTTTTAAATACTCCTACCTACTTTTTACTGACTTACTAAAGCACTTTTTTTGGTTTTGTAACCTCATTGAGCTTTGAACTTCATAGCCAGGTGTATGCAATCATGAGAAAAGCTACTTAAAGTGGCCACTTGCAAGTTGTTCTCCTGGTTGAATCTCCTCTGACGAGTGGCATCATGGGCTCCTCAAAACAACTGTCAAATGATCTGAAAACAAAGATTATTCAACATAGTTGTTCAGGGGAAGGATACAAAAAGCTGTCTCAGAGATTTAACCTGTCAATTTCCACTGTGAGGAAAATAGTAAGGAAATGGAAGAACACAGGTACAGTTCTTGTTAAGGCCAGAAGTGGCAGGCCAAGAAAAACATCAGAAAGGCAGAGAAGAAGAATGGTGAGATCAGTCAAGGACAATCCTCAGGCCACCTCCAGAGAGCTGCAGCATCAACTTGCTGCAGATGGTGTCACTGTGCATCGGTCAACTATACAACGCACTTTGCACAAGGAGAAGCTGTATGGGAGACTGATGCGAAAGAAGCCGTTTCTGCAAGCACGCCACAAACAGAGTCGGCTGAGGTATGCAAAAGCACATTTGGAGAAGCCAATTTCTTTTTGGAAGAAGGTCCTGTGGACTCATGAAACCAAGATTGAGTTGTTTGGTAATACAAAAAGGCGTTATGCATGGTGGCAAAAAAACACAGTGCGTTGTATAGTTGACCGATGCACAGTGACACCATCTGCAGCAAGTTGATGCTGCAGCTCTCTGGAGGTGGTCTGAGGATTGTCCTTGACTGATCTCACCATTCTTCTTCTCTGCCTTTCTGATGTTTTTCTTGGCCTGCCACTTCTGGCCTTAACAAGAACTGTACCTGTGTTCTTCCATTTCCTTACTATGTTCCTCAAAGTGGAAATTGACAGGTTAAACATCTGAGACAGCTTTTTGTATCCTTCCCCTGAACAACTATGTTGAATAATCTTTGTTTTCAGATCATTTGACAGTTGTTTTGAGGAGCCCATGATGCCACTCTTCAGAGGAGATTCAAACAGGAGAACAACTTGCAAGTGGCCACTTTAAGTAGCTTTTCTCATGATTGCATACACCTAGCTATGAAGTTCAAAGCACAATGAGGTTACAAAACCAAAAAAAGTGCTTTAGTAAGTCAGTAAAAAGTAGGTAGGAGTATTTAAAACAAGAAAATGATAAGGGTGCCCATACTTATGCACCTGTCAACTTTAGTTTGAATGCAGATTGCACATTTTCTGTTAGTACAATAAACCTCATTTCAGGGCAGAAACATTACTGTGTCCAACAGTTATTAGATATATGAAACTGAAATAGCTGTTGCAAAAAAAAACAATTTTTATAAAACATTAAGCTTAAGATTAATAGGGGTGCCCAAACTTTTTCATATGACTGTATATTCTTGTACATAGGGGCAGTA
Organism: Ranitomeya variabilis; assembly: GCF_051348905.1. Taxonomy (NCBI): domain Eukaryota; kingdom Metazoa; phylum Chordata; class Amphibia; order Anura; family Dendrobatidae; genus Ranitomeya; species Ranitomeya variabilis. The sequence continues at coordinate 206,203,684 of NC_135239.1, forward strand.
TTATAGTAGTTATATTCTTGTATATAGGGGGCAGTATTATAGTAGTTATATTCTTGTACATAGGAGCAGTATTATAGTAGTTATATTCTTGTACATAGGAGCAGTATTATAGTAGTTATATTCTTGTACATAGGAGCAGTATTATAGTAGTTATATTCTTGTACATAGGAGCAGTATTATAGTAGTTATATTCTTGTACATAGAGGGCAGTATATAGTAGTTATATTGTATATAGGGGGCAGTATTATAGTAGTTATATTCTTGTATATAGGAGCAGTATTATAGTAGTTATATTCTTGTACATAGGAGCAGTATTATAGTAGTTATATTCTTGTACATAGGAGCAGTATTATAGTAGTTATATTCTTGTACATAGGGGCAGTATTATAGTAGTTATATTCTTGTACATAGGAGCAGTAATATAGTAGTTCTATTCTTGTACATAGGGGCAGTAATATAGTAGTTCTATTCTTGTACATAGGGGCAGTAATATAGTAGTTCTATTCTTGTACATAGGGGCAGTAATATAGTAGTTATATTCTTGTACATAGGAGCAGTATTATAGTAGTTATATTCTTGTACATAGGAGCAGTATTATAGTAGTTATATTGTATATAGGGGGCAGTATTATAGTAGTTATATTCTTGTATATAGGAGCAGTATTATATTAGTTATATTCTTGTATATAGGAGCAGTATTATAGTAGTTATATTCTTGTACATAGGAGCAGTATTATAGTAGTTATATTCTTGTACATAGGAGCAGTATTATAGTAGTTCTATTCTTGTACATAGGGGCAGTATTATAGTAGTTCTATTCTTGTACATAGAGGGCAGTATATAGTAGTTATATTGTATATAGGGGGCAGTATTATAGTAGTTATATTCTTGTACATAGGGGTAGTATTATAGTAGTTATATTCTTGTACCTAGGAGCAGTATTATAGTAGTTATATTCTTGTACCTAGGAGCAGTATTATAGTAGTTATATTCTTGTACATGGGGCAGTATTATAGTAGTTATATTCTTGTACATAGGAGCAGTATTATAGTAGTTATATTCTTATACATAGGAGCAGTATTATAGTAGTTATATTCTTGTACATGGGGCAGTATTATAGTAGTTATATTCTTGTACATAGGGACAGTATTATAGTAGTTATATTCTTATACATAGGAGCAGTATTATAGTAGTTATATTCTTGTACATGGGGCAGTATTATAGTAGTTATATTCTTGTACATAGGAGCAGTATTATATTAGTTATATTCTTGTATATAGGAGCAGTATTATAGTAGTTATATTCTTGTACATAGGAGCAGTATTATAGTAGTTATATTCTTGTACATAGGAGCAGTATTATAGTAGTTCTATTCTTGTACATAGGGGCAGTATTATAGTAGTTCTATTCTTGTACATAGAGGGCAGTATATAGTAGTTATATTGTATATAGGGGGCAGTATTATAGTAGTTATATTCTTGTACATAGGGGTAGTATTATAGTAGTTATATTCTTGTACCTAGGAGCAGTATTATAGTAGTTATATTCTTGTACCTAGGAGCAGTATTATAGTAGTTATATTCTTGTACATGGGGCAGTATTATAGTAGTTATATTCTTGTACATAGGAGCAGTATTATAGTAGTTATATTCTTATACATAGGAGCAGTATTATAGTAGTTATATTCTTGTACATGGGGCAGTATTATAGTAGTTATATTCTTGTACATAGGGACAGTATTATAGTAGTTATATTCTTATACATAGGAGCAGTATTATAGTAGTTATATTCTTGTACATGGGGCAGTATTATAGTAGTTATATTCTTGTATATAGGAGCAGTATTATAGTAGTTATATTCTTGTACATAGGGGCAGTATTACAGTAGTTATAGTCTTGTATATAGGAGCAGTATTATAGTAGTTATATTCTTGTACATAGGAGACAGTATTATAGTAGTTATATTCTTGTACATAGGAGCAGTATTATAGTAGTTATATTCTTGTACATAGGAGCAGTATTATAGTAGTTATATTCTTGTATATAGGAGACAGTATTATAGTAGTTATATTCTTGTACATAGGAGCAGTATTATAGTAGTTATATTCTTGTACATAGGGGCAGTATTATAGTAGTTATATTCTTGTACACAGGGGCAGTATTATATTAGATATATTCTTGTATATAGGGGACAGTATTATAGTAGTTATATTCTTATACATAGGAGCAGTATTATAGTAGTTATATTCTTGTACATGGGGCAGTATTATAGTAGTTATATTCTTGTACATAGGAGCAGTATTATATTAGTTATATTCTTGTATATAGGAGCAGTATTATAGTAGTTATATTCTTGTACATAGGAGCAGTATTATAGTAGTTATATTCTTGTACATAGGAGCAGTATTATAGTAGTTCTATTCTTGTACATAGGGGCAGTATTATAGTAGTTCTATTCTTGTACATAGAGGGCAGTATATAGTAGTTATATTGTATATAGGGGGCAGTATTATAGTAGTTATATTCTTGTACATAGGGGTAGTATTATAGTAGTTATATTCTTGTACCTAGGAGCAGTATTATAGTAGTTATATTCTTGTACCTAGGAGCAGTATTATAGTAGTTATATTCTTGTACATGGGGCAGTATTATAGTAGTTATATTCTTGTACATAGGGACAGTATTATAGTAGTTATATTCTTATACATAGGAGCAGTATTATAGTAGTTATATTCTTGTACATGGGGCAGTATTATAGTAGTTATATTCTTGTATATAGGAGCAGTATTATAGTAGTTATATTCTTGTACATAGGGGCAGTATTACAGTAGTTATAGTCTTGTATATAGGAGCAGTATTATAGTAGTTATATTCTTGTACATAGGAGACAGTATTATAGTAGTTATATTCTTGTACATAGGAGCAGTATTATAGTAGTTATATTCTTGTACATAGGAGCAGTATTATAGTAGTTATATTCTTGTATATAGGAGACAGTATTATAGTAGTTATATTCTTGTACATAGGAGCAGTATTATAGTAGTTATATTCTTGTACATAGGAGCAGTATTATAGTAGTTATATTGTATATAGGGGGCAGTATTATAGTAGTTATATTGTATATAGGGGGCAGTATATAGTAGTTATATTGTATATAGGGGGCAGTATTATAGTAGTTATATTCTTGTACATAGAGCAGTATTATAGTAGTTATATTGTATATAGGGGGCAGTATTATAGGTGGTAGTTGTGTAATCGTCATTTCTGACCTCCCAGCAGCAGAGGGCGCACTTAATCTAGTATACTTTCCTTTCCTGTGTCTTCTTGCGCATGCGCTCGTCTGTCTCAGTGTCACCTGGAAGATGGCGGCGTCCGTGTACAGAGCCGGCAGTGCTGCGGGCAGGGTCCTTCTTTCCTCCCGCTCGGTAGGTGCTGCTCGGTACCGGTTGGCGGTGGGAGTCCGGGTGGGCAGTGGGGGCGGTTATCTCTCGTTATGTGGTTGTCAGGTTGCTGTGTGGAGAGGCCGCCGCTGTGTGCGGTGAAGGTCATCCTGTCCGGAGGCCGCCGGTGCTCGGTGCCGTTCTGCGCTCTTATCACCGGCCTCTCCCGGGATTGTTATCTGGTGTCAGTTATTGGGGAGTGAGGACATTTAATGATTCTTTTGATTCTCTGCTATTAACCCCCGATTATCCGGCGTCCGCTCCTTTGGACGATGTGGTCATGTGACCGTATTCTGAGCCTCTGTATAATCTCTAGGACTTATGTGTATTGCAGACAGCGCCCCCCGGCCCTCAGGTCGTGTCCGGTACTGCAGTTCTGCCTCTGTTTTTTCAGCGTAGCGGAGGTGTAATACCAGACACAACCCGGGGACAGGGAGGGGGCGCTGTTCATATAATGAAGCTGTGTTTTATTAATTATGGACTCTCTTTCAGGAATATAAATCAATGGCCTATGATTAGGATTTACGATTAGGGTGCGGGGACGCTGTGAGCCTCTATTGGTCTTGTCCATGTGACACCGCTGCAGGGCTCGTTACAGTGTATCAGTGTGCACTGCGAGGCACAGACAGACATGAGGGAGTAATATGCTTGTGTCTTTATGTAGTAATCTGAGGGCATCACTAATATTGTGATTAGCCAGCTGCTCACTGAAATGGAGTCGCAGCTGCACAGCACAATACTACTGCATTACGTTCTCTATGCTACTACTTTATAGCAAGTGTTACCTTTTATAGCACTTTCTATAAAGCAGTAGCACAGGTAACATTATACAGTAGAATTGTGCCTTGTAGCTGCAGATCCAGCACTATGGTAATGTGAAACATTTACCATGAAGCAACAGTAGCAGGAAAATATACAGCAGTACTGAGCAGTGTAGCTGTGAATCATCCTGCACTGAGTTGAGATAACACTTGCAATAAAGCAGCAGCATTAGAGAATATTACACAGCAGTATTGTACAGTGCAGCTGTGAATCCAGCACCAGGGTGAAATAAAACATTTTCTAGGAAGCAGCAGTAGGATTATTCGGCAGTACTGAGCAGTGTAACTGCGATTCCTTCACTTGATGTATAACACTTCATAGAAGCAGCAGGGGTTGTGTCTTTGCTTCTCACTTTTTCACCCCGATAGATAGCGGCAGGTGGACACACTGTAGGTTTGGTGGATTATAATCCTCTTCTGATTTTCTTCCCGCAGTCGGCACTGTTAGGTGTGACGAGGAGCCGCAGCGCTTTGTCCTATGCGCAAACATTAAGTAACATTCCCGATACCCAGGTGAGCGCTCTGGAGAACGGACTGCGCGTCGCCTCTGAGGAGTCTGGAGAGCCCACGTGCACCGTAAGTCCCAATATCCTGCCGCTTTCTATTAAACTGTGTTTTTCTATTTCCTGCCATCAGCATTTTTTTAAAGCTTTTGTTTTTCTTCCTCCACTTACAAGAACCAGAATGTTTTATTTCTCTGTCGTTATGGCCGTAGGAGGGCTGGTGTTCTGTAGCCGGACGTGTAGTGTAGTAGGGCCTAAGACGGGTGCCCAGAATGGGACCATGTGCATCTGCTGTCTATAGTGCCGGCTCGGGGCTTGAGCCCGTCCCATTCACCCGCACTGGCCGGTGGGCGTACATGTTGGGGAGTGATTAGAATATTGATGAGGTCTTGTAGTAGATGAAGGTGCAGGAATGGTTTGGGACGTCCATTTTATTTCTGTCTCTTCTGTAGGTCGGTGTGTGGATTGGAGCCGGAAGCCGCTATGAAAATGAAAAGAACAATGGAGTGGGATATTTCCTGGAACATCTGGCCTTCAAGGTGAGAGACAATAAGGTTCAGCCTCCACTTCAGAGCAGGGAGAGCGGCCTCCATCTTCGTCTCTAATACGGTAGTGGGTCACCGGCAGGTCTGTGGTGTCGGCGGTGACGCTGCCGCTTCCTACAGGAGTCGGAGATCCAGAGTGGTCGCCTCTGCTGCCGGACTGGTCACTTAGGATCTGCCTGATCTTATATGCGAGGCCGATAGTGACTACTGTCCATGGAAAATGACCAACCCCTTCCTGTTGGAGCCAGTTTTCATTTTTACATTTTTTTTCTCTTCTAGTAATTTTTTAATTTTTCTGTTGACATCCACAAATGAGTGCTTGTTATTTTTTGTAGTTTTGATGGACACAGTCACTGTTTTGTAATGTCCTGAAAAAAGGGAAAAAACAACAAAAGTATCAAGTTGACTTTTTGTTTAGTTGTTATAAATATTTTTCTTTTATATTTTTCTTGTTTTTAATAAAAAATCAGAACTCATAAAATGTAATTGATTTTCTGAGATCGGCAATGTTTTCTGTTCTCATTGTTTTCTGTTCTCATTGATGGAGCAGTATGAGGACTCGTTTCTCTTGTGCTGAGATGCATTTTTTTATTGATACTATTTTGGGTTATATTTAACATTTTCATTGATTTTTTTTTTTTTTTTTTTTTCGGTAGTTGCATTGACAGAAAAACTAAAATTTGGGTGTTTTGATCTTTTTATGTTACACAATTCAAAGGTTGGACTTTCAAGAACATGGTAATACAGAATATATATATATATATATATATATATATATATATATATATATATATATATATATATATATATATATATATATATATAATATGTGTATATATATATATATATATATATATGTATATGTATATATATATTTTATTTATTTTTTTTGACCAAACATGAGGGTGGTTTGACCTGCGATTATAAAGCTTCTTAGGAGTACAAAGATGGAAGTGATGCAGACGGGAGGGCCTTCAGTATTAACATAGATGGCATTGCATTTTAGCCATCATCTGTCGGTGATCACCTGAACCTCCACACCGCTTAGAACCACTTAAAGAGATTGACATCAGCATCATGTCAGTGGTTCTTATCGTTGTTCCCCTCTGATATGTTATATGTGATAAAATATAAACTTTTTTTTCTATTAAATCTCTTTCATCCAGGGAACAAAGAAGCGCCCCCAGGCCGCCCTGGAGCAAGAGGTGGAGAGCTTGGGAGCCCACCTCAGTACTTACACCACCCGGGAGCAGACGGCTGTCTACATAAAGGCGCTGTCCAAGGATCTGCCTAAAGGTAAGGCCCTCATTGTGGGCTTCATGGATGTAACTAACAGTCCTTGGCTGCAGGAGACGACATAATGAGGCCAGACATGCTGGATATCCTTCTCCCCGATCACTCGATCGTACCTGTGGCCCGAGCTTTACCTCTAAATCCTAATGCGATTTTTGGCTCCGATCTCCCAGGACTGGAAATCCAGTGTCTGATTATTTTTTTTTCCTCTGTTCTCAGCTGTTGAGATCCTGGCTGACGTAGTCCAGAATAAGAGCCTGGAAGACTCTCAGATCGAGAAGACGCGAGAGGTGGTGCTGAGGGAGATGCAGGAGCTCGACTCTAACCTCGAGGAAGTGACGTTCGATTATCTCCACGCCACCGCGTTTCAAGGAACCCCCCTCGGCCAAACCATTGTGGGTCCATCAGAAAATATAAAGTAAGCAAAATCTGGAAAGGTCGTCATCGCTTTGTCTACGTGACATTATTTAATATTAGTTCAGTGACAGTCGTAGATGACTCCTCTAGGACAGGTACTCATCTATTGTGATCTCTTCTTCCAGGAGGTTCACACGGGCCGACCTCCTTGAGTACATCAACCTTCACTACAAGGCTCCTCGTATGGTCCTTGCTGCTGCAGGAGGTAACGCTGCTCCCTTCTTAGGTCCTATAGAATTATATAAACCCCGTCTGCAATCCCTCCAGCCTGCACGACCCATGTTACAGCAGGAAATGATTATTACATCTCACTTATTGTATGTAATATGCATATTTTCAGGAATCAATCACAAGGAACTGTGTGAACTCGCCCAGAGACACTTTGGCGGCCTTTCTTCAGAATACGAGGACGGTGTCATCCCTGTGCTCGCTCCGTGTAGGTTCACAGGAAGCGCAGTGAGTATATGAATTGAGCCTTTTTCAACCAGCGCATCTGAACTAAAGCCAAATTAAAGATGATATACCGTTCATTGTACACTGCTCCTATGCAAACAATGTCTTACTCCACCAGTGATTGTATGGATGAGCCATAGAATCATTGTATGGACCCGGCAAATTCGTTTCATTGACAGATCTGCTGGGTCCAGTATGAGCATTTTGCACCATATGACCCCATTATCTTGTGTTCTGTGTAATATTGATAATTATTTTTCCTCTTTGTCCTTTTTTTTTTTTTTTTTTTTTTTTTTAAGCTCTCTGCCCGTAATGACGACCTGCCCTTGGCTCACGTTGCCATTGCAGTCGACGGGCCGGGATGGAACAGTGCCGATAACGTCGCTTTGGCTTTAGCCAACACCATCCTCAGCAACTACGATACTACATATGGAGGCGGGAAGGTAAGGAGAGTAAATCCAGTGTTCTCCTCTCCTGAGAAAATAGTTTAGACCTTAATACCACACGTGCGTTTCACTGAAGCGTAATGTGAACTCTGCAGCCAAACAGCGGGCACTGATTGGCTGCAGCGCTCTTGTGACACCCCCACTACATGTTCGATGATGAGTACGGGACTAGAGGTGAATATTAATTTTTTTTATTGGGGGTTTGTCCAACAGTGGACCATCCCTTTAAGAAACCGTTAAGAAATATATTTTTTAATTAAAAATAAATTAAATAGTCAGAAATAATGAAACATGATATCGCATTAACTGTGCGGAGATTTTTATTTTTTCAAGAAGTTTTAATCATTTTTTTATTTTATTTTCAGAATCTCTCCAGCAATGTCGCGAGAGCTGCAGCCGAGTACAATTTGTGCCAGAGCTTCCAGTCCTTCAATATCCGTTACTCCGACACCGGACTCTTCGGGCTTCACTTCGTGACCGATAAGCACAGTATTGAGGACATGCTCCATATTGCTCAGGGAGAGTGGTGAGGAGATGAGCCGATAGTGCTGGGGAAGCATGAAGGGGTTTAAAAAAAAAAAAAAAAAAAAGGGTTGTCCGGGCATCCATTTAATGCTAAAAAATACTGACTGGTGGGATCATCAGTATTAGATATATGTAAATACCCCAATCGGTGGAATTTAGCAGCGGGTCCTATCCTGCGGCGCCACCGGAGGAGAATGTGGTATTACATAGAACATAAGTTACCAATTAGTGATGAGCGAATATACTCATTACTCGAGATTTGTCGAGCACGCTCGGGGGTCCTCCAAGTATTTTTTAGTGCCCGGAGATTTAGTTTTTCTTGCCGCAGCTGAATGACTTACATCTGTTAGCCAGCATAAGTACATGTGGGGGTTCCCTAGCAACCAGGCAACCCCCACATGCACTTATGCTGGCTAACAGATGTAAATCATTCAGCTGCGGCAATAAAAACTAAATCTCCGAGCACTAAAAAATACTCGGAGGACCCCCGAGCGTGCTCAGGAAAACCTGAGTAACGAGTATATTCGCTCATCACTATTACCAATCAATCGCTCCTTATAGAAAAATCCTTAGTGTCTCTACGATCTGTACCCCAGGATGCGTCTATGTACCAGCGCAACAGACGGGGAAGTGTCCCAAGCTAAGAAGACGCTGAAGACTGCTCTAGTGGCCCAACTGGATGGTAAGTGGGGTTCTAATTGCAGGGAATCCTACGATGGTAGATCCCTCAGCTTATTACATCTTTGTGATTTTTTTTTTTTAATTTTTGTTTTCTCCTTTAAAGGAACAACCCCGGTGTGTGAGGATATTGGGCGCCAGGTATTGGCTTACGGTCAGCGCGTCTCCTTGGAGGAATGGAATTCCAGGATTGATGTGAGTATTGAATGCTTGGTCTGTGGGTGGTCACGAAGCTGTTTCTGTGCCCCCAGAATGCAGCTGCACCCCCTCTGCTATCGTTTCTGTGGATGGCAGACCACTGGGGATCAGGATGCACAGATCGGTCTGAGCAGCTCTTATTTCCATAGACATTGCCATAACCTCGCATCAGATAATAAAGGAAATGAAACCCTCTCCCGACCGTCCCGTATACACATGCACGCTCCCCTCAGTTGAGCATGCATGTGTTTTGAATACTCTGGCGTTGCCTTTTTTTCTATAGAAAATACAATGATCTGCTTTAGAAATTCATCTTGCCCAATCATTTACAAGTCCTCCACACACACAGGAGGGGTTCACTGAAGGTTTTTGGTTTTTTTTTTTTTTGCTAATGTGAATTGGGGCTGAGCACATGTGCTGTAAGGATGAAATATTCATCTCCGATGTGTCTTCCTACAGGCCGTCAATGCCAAAACACTGAGGGACGTGTGCTCCAAATACCTGTATGATCGGTGCCCTGCCGTGGCTTCAGTCGGTAGGTGCCAGCTTCGGGATGCACTTATGCTCGGAGTCTGAGCCGCAGGTGCAGTCTTACTCATTGCATCGTCCTCTTGTTTTCCCCCAGGTCCCGTCGAGCAGGTTCCTGACTACAACCGTATCCGCAATGCGATGTACTGGCTGCGTTTCTAAACTCCAGAAAACCTCAGTTTTGTCCTTTTAAGAAGCTTGTGAAGAAAAAAAGTTTGGTTTTTTTTCTCTGTCCCTTTTATGCGGCTGCAGCAGAACTTGTCACCAGGTAGAACTTGTAACATTGCTTCTGTTCCCAGAATTGCTGAAAACATGGAATAAAGTTAATTTAATCAGTGTGATTGGTGACGACTTCACTTTCGATGCTGCCCGCATCACAGGTAACGCTGCTGACAATCTTGGATTTCTTGAGATTCTGCACAGATGATTTCAGCTTTGGTGTTTAATTCATATGCAAATGAGCTGCAAAGTGCATCTGGGCGTGACAAAGCACTTTCAGCTCTTTAACCCACACTCCTTATTTCGCACGCTGCGTCTTGATGAACAGGACCTGTCAATCATTGCATCAGGCAGAGAATATGGAGATGGTTGGAAGTTCTTCGACACGCCCCATACTTTAATGTGAGAGGCATATTTTATTTATTTCAGATCTTAGCAGCGAGACACTTTACTGCTCTCGCCCCTGCAGCTGCCATTGAGGTCTGCTCGACAGCAGCGCCCTCCAGTGGCCATACCCTCCAATCTCCTGACTCCTCAGTAGCAGGATCCTGTCCCACCCTTAGCAGACATGATGCTGCCCCCCGGCTGTTTTCTGGTTACTATAGAAAGTCCCGACATGTTAGAGGTGCAGACATTTTACAAGTAACGTCACCTCGGTGTCCGCCGAAGCTTAAGATTTATTTCACTGCCTCCATAAATCAGCTGGAAGGTTGATGGATATGTAAGAAGACAGGCAGCCGTTGTTACGGCACGCAGAAGCACACAGAGGGCATGTGGACCTTTTAGGCTTCCCCCATGCAGATTCTTTGCCTTATGAGTTTTTTATTATGCATTTTTTTTGCACATGCACTTTTGCAATATTTAAGGAAAAATGTGTGAAAAATGGTACTGAAAACAAAAATAATTTTTACTAGGAAAAACTGTAAGTATAAACTCGCCTTTTAGGAGCCTCTATGTGTCCGACTGTCTAATGGACAGTAAATGTACAAGGGGTCTCCCACGAGGGTGCGAGGTGATGTACCAGGAGGGGATGGCTGCTCTCGGACGCCCTCCGTATTCATTGCCGCATGGGCTCGTACCCCGGGGTGTAATGTGGGGCGAGTCTGGCGTTGTATGAGCCCTGCCCGTGGTTTTGCAGGGAGCTACGCCCTCCGCAGGGCCACCGCTGGCACCGCACCAATTGTACGTACAGGGTACTAAGAGGCTCCTGAGGCTACAGACAGATTTGGGCTACGAGCCTCGCAGGGCCGGGTGGATGTCTGCAACGTCTTTTGTGTTTTAACCACCAAGTTTTGGGTTGTGGAAAATTTCCAGGAATTGTGAGGAGCGAGACGAGTCCTGGCGGGTGCAGAGACCCCCTGGTGAGCCGCCTGAGTGTATGAAATGGGCGGCACAGCTGATTATCCGGCATGTGTCAGATTTTCATGCTTCTTGACTCCGGGCGAGGGCCCCATTGTAGTATAAGGGCCACTCTCCCATGGAGCAAAGCATAAGGTATCTCCACGCTTCACATCATACTTTATACACCAGTCACAACCAGAGCTGCAAATCTTGTATTTACCAGATCCAGCAACCAGATGCTCAGAGACTCGAGACCCCCATACACATAAGAGCTTGGGTGACAGTCTGCTGCCTATGGGGACCCCCGACAGATGATGTCAGGGGGGAGTAAGTGGAGGCAGACAGCGGATCTATCCTAAAGATAATGTGTGCAAACTGTAAAGCGCTGCGGAATATGTTAGCGCTATATAAAGATAATAATATATAATAACTATAAAGAGCACAGGAAACCTCGTCCGAGCGCTTGTGAATGGAGGAGTCGGGGAGGTAGCGGAGCCATCGAGGCCGGGACTGCAGTATAAAGCATGGTGTAACAAGTACGTACAAGTATCAGCACTCGGGCAGTATTCGGAATATCTGACTTGTGTTCTCTTCAGCAGTGGATCATCGGTGATGGCTCTCGTCTGTCCACCTGTCATGGGCGCTCGCTCAGGCGTTATGACAGTTTTTTTTGTAATTTTCTATTTTGAGAGCGATGTGTACAAGTTGTGACACCGGACTGCCTGTACCTGAGGGAGCGGTGAATGCCTCCGTGCAGAATGTCTGAGCCGCTGAAAAGAGCAGAACCTGATCCCTCCCGGTGCAGAGTAGATCCTGCCCTACAGTTATGGGATCGGTGTCATCCTGGGAAGCGGCAGCGCCTCTCCTCCCACAGTCCAGAATAGCAGATTACACCCACGCCGCCATCGCTGTCACTCAGAAGCCTCTGTAGACTGTTAGCTCTGCGGCCGCGGATGTGATACATTATTATACAGGGTGTAATCATTGCTATAAATGTGACCAGACTGGTAAGAATCCAGTGCTCGACCAGGATCCCGGCACATCGCAGCCAAAATACACAGTGACAGCCATGCTCTCACAGCAGAGCCAATGTGCTAGAGACTATCCCCCTAGTGGTGGCTGCAGACAGGATCTTATCATGTATCTCTGTATACAGGGAGCTCCCCCTAGTGGTGGCTGCAGACAGGATCTTATCATGTATCTCTGTATACAGGGATCTCCCCCTAGAGGTGGCTGCAGACAGGATCTTATCATGTATCTCTGTATACAGGGATCTCCCCCTAGTGGTGGCTGCAGACAGGATCTTATCATCATCTCTGTATACAGGGAGCTCCCCCTAGTGGTGACTGCAGACAGGATCTTATCATGTATCTCTGTATACAGGGAGCTCCCCCTAGTGGTGGCTGCAGACAGAATGTTATGTATCTCTGTATACAGGGTGCTCCCCCTAGTGGTGGCTGCAGACAGGATCTTATCATGTATCTCTGTATACAGGGAGCTCCCCCTAGTGGTGGCTGCAGACAGAATCTTATCATGTATCTCTGTGTATAGGGATCTCCCCCTAGTGGTGGCTGCAGACAGGATCTTATGTATCTCTGTATACGGGGAGCTCCCCCTAGTGGTGACTGCAGACAGGATCTTATCATGTATCTCTGTATACAGGGAGCTCCCCCTAGTGGTGGCTGCAGACAGGATCTTATCATGTATCTCTGTATACAGGGAGCTCCCCCTAGTGGTGGCTGCAGACAGGATCTTATCATGTATCTCTATACAGGGAGCTCCCCCTAGTGGTGACTGCAGACAGGATCTTATCATGTATCTCTGTATACAGGGCGCTCCCCCTAGTGGTGGCTGCAGACAGGATCTTACCATGTATCTCTGTATACAGGGAGCTCCCCCTAGTGGTGGCTGCAGACAGAATGTTATGTATCTCTGTATACAGGGAGCTCCCCCTAGTGGTGGCTGCAGACAGAATGTTATGTATCTCTGTATACAGGGAGCTCCCCCTAGTGGTGGCTGCAGACAGAATGTTATGTATCTCTGTATACAGGGTGCTCCCCCTAGTGGTGGCTGCAGACAGAATCTTATCATGTATCTCTGTGTACAGGGATCTCCCCCTAGTGGTGGCTGCAGACAGGATCTTATCATGTATCTCTGTATACAGGGAGCTCCCCCTAGTGGTGGCTGCAGACAGAATCTTATCATGTATCTCTGTGTACAGGGATCTCCCCCTAGTGGTGGCTGCAGACAGGATCTTATCATGTATCTCTGTATACAGGGATCTCCCCCTAGTGGTGGCTGCAGACAGAATGTTATGTATCTCTGTATACAGGGTGCTCCCCCTAGTGGTGGCTGCAGACAGAATCTTATCATGTATCTCTGTGTACAGGGATCTCCCCCTAGTGGTGGCTGCAGACAGGATCTTATCATGTATCTCTGTATACAGGGAGCTCCCCCTAGTGGTGGCTGCAGACAGAATCTTATCATGTATCTCTGTATACAGGGAGCTCCCCCTAGTGGTGACTGCAGACAGGATCTTATCATGTATCTCTGTATACAGGGAGCTCCCCCTAGTGGTGCCTGCAGACAGGATCTTATCATGTATCTCTGTATACAGGGAGCTCCCCCTAGTGGTGGCTGCAGACAGAATCTTATCATGTATCTCTGTGTACAGGGATCTCCCCCTAGTGGTGGCTGCAGACAGGATCTTATCATGTATCTCTGTATACAGGGATCTCCCCCTAGTGGTGGCTGCAGGCAGGATCTTATCATGTATCTCTGTATACAGGGATCTCCCCCTAGTGGTGGCTGCAGACAGGATCTTATCATGTATCTCTGTATACAGGGAGCTCCCCCTAGTGGTGGCTGCAGACAGAATCTTATCATGTATCTCTGTATACAGGGAGCTCCCCCTAGTGGGGACTGCAGACAGGATCTTATCATGTATCTCTGTGTACAGGGATCTCCCCCTAGTGGTGGCTGCAGACAGGATCTTATCATGTATCTCTGTATACAGGGATCTCCCCCTAGTGGTGGCTGCAGACAGGATCTTATCATGTATCTCTGTATACAGGGATCTCCCCCTAGTGGTGGCTGCAGACAGGATCTTATCATGTATCTCTGTATACAGGGATCTCCCCCTAGTGGTGGCTGCAGACAGGATCTTATCATGTATCTCTGTATACAGGGATCTCCCCCTAGTGGTGGCTGCAGACAGGATCTTATCATGTATCTCTGTATACAGGGATCTCCCCCTAGTGGTGGCTGCAGACAGGATCTTATCATGTATCTCTGTATACAGGGATCTCCCCCTAGTGGTGGCTGCAGACAGGATCTTATCATGTATCTCTGTATACAGGGATCTCCCCCTAGTGGTGGCTGCAGACAGGATCTTATCATGTATCTCTGTATACAGGGAGTTCCCCCTAGTGGTGGCTGCAGACAGGATCTTATCATGTATCTCTGTATACAGGGAGCTCCCCCTAGTGGTGACTGCAGACAGGATCTTATCATGTATCTCTGTATACAGGGATCTCCCCCTAGTGGTGGCTGCAGACAGGATCTTATCATGTATCTCTGTATACAGGGTGCTCCCCCTAGTGGTGGCTGCAGACAGGATCTTATCATGTATCTCTGTATACAGGGAGCTCCCCTAGTGGTGACTACAGACAGGATCTTATCATGTATCTCTGTGTACAGGGATCTCCCCCTAGTGGTGGCTGCAGACAGGATCTTATCATGTATCTCTGTATACAGGGATCTCCCCCTAGTGGTGGCTGCAGACAGGATCTTATCATGTATCTCTGTATACAGGGATCTCCCCCTAGTGGTGGCTGCAGACAGGATCTTATCATGTATCTCTGTATACAGGGAGTTCCCCCTAGTGGTGGCTGCAGACAGGATCTTATCATGTATCTCTGTATACAGGGAGCTCCCCCTAGTGGTGACTGCAGACAGGATCTTATCATGTATCTCTGTATACAGGGATCTCCCCCTAGTGGTGGCTGCAGACAGGATCTTATCATGTATCTCTGTATACAGGGTGCTCCCCCTAGTGGTGGCTGCAGACAGGATCTTATCATGTATCTCTGTATACAGGGAGCTCCCCCTAGTGGTGGCTGCAGACAGGATCTTATCATGTATCTCTGTATACAGGGAGCTCCCCCTAGTGGTGGCTGCAGACAGGATCTTATCATGTATCTCTGTATACAGGGATCTCCCCCTAGTGGTGGCTGCAGACAGGATCTTATCATGTATCTCTGTATACAGGGAGCTCCCCCTAGTGGTGGCTGCAGACAGGATCTTATCATGTATCTCTGTATACAGGGAGCTCCCCCTAGTGGTGGCTGCAGACAGGATCTTATCATGTATCTCTGTATACAGGGAGCTCCCCCTAGTGGTGACTGCAGACAGGATCTTATCATGTATCTCTGTATACAGGGATCTCCCCCTAGTGGTGGCTGCAGACAGGATCTTATCATGTATCTCTGTATACAGGGATCTCCCCCTAGTGGTGGCTGCAGACAGGATCTTATCATGTATCTCTGTATACAGGGAGCTCCCCCTAGTGGTGGCTGCAGACAGGATCTTATCATGTATCTCTATACAGGGAGCTCCCCCTAGTGGTGGCTGCAGACAGGATCTTATCATGTATCTCTGTATACAGGGAGCTCCCCCTAGTGGTGGCTGCAGACAGAATCTTATCATGTATCTCTGTATACAGGGAGCTCCCCCTAGTGGTGACTGCAGACAGGATCTTATCATGTATCTCTGTATACAGGGAGCTCCCCCTAGTGGTGGCTGCAGACAGGATCTTATCATGTATCTCTGTATACAGGGAGCTCCCCCTAGTGGTGGCTGCAGACAGGATCTTATCATGTATCTCTGTATACAGGGAGCTCCCCCTAGTGGTGACTACAGACTGGATCTTATCATGTATCTCTGTATACAGGGAGCTCCCCCTAGTGGTGGCTGCAGACAGGATCTTATCATGTATCTCTGTGTACAGGGAGCTCCCCCTAGTGGTGACTGCAGACAGGATCTTATCATGTATCTCTGTATACAGGGAGCTCCCACTAGTGGTGACTACAGACAGAATCTTATCATGTATCTCTGTATACAGGGAGCTCCCCCTAGTGGTGGCTGCAGACAGGATCTTATCATGTATCTCTGTATACAGGGAGCTCCTCCTAGTGGTGACTGCAGACAGGATCTTATTATGTATCTCTGTATACAGGGAGCTCCCCCTAGTGGTGGCTGCAGACAGAATCTTATCATGTATCTCTGTATATGGGGAGCTCCCCCTAGTGGTGGCAGCAGACAGGATCTTATCATGTATCTCTGTGTACAGGGATCTCCCCCTAGTGGTGGCTGCAGACAGGATCTTATCATGTATCTCTGTATACAGGGAGCTCCCCCTAGTGGTGGCTGCAGACAGGATCTTGTCATGTATCTCTGTATACAGGGAGCTCCCCGTACTGGGGGCTGCAGTCAGAAATAATGTTATCATGTGCCTCTAGGCAGGGGTTTTGCAGCTCTGTGTCAGATAAGCTCTATGACTCATCTAATCACATATAATGATATATTCGGATATTAACCAGTGCAGAATCTGCAGTCAAATACAAAGTTACAGACGTGGCAATTTGTGAAGAATCAACAAGGATCTTAAAAATTGCAATTTCCTATGCAAACAATCCCATTAAATACTTGCTCCTAAGTGTTTCAGATGAACATTCATCCCTCGGGGTCTGTCGTGCAGACCCTGCCCCTGTTTGATCAAGAAACACTGAGTCCCAAGCAGTGCGAGCCCCGGAGCGGAGCCGCATTCCTGAGACATTATCATCTTACCGGGGCTGCGAGACACCTCCAAATAATGAGCGATTAGAGAGAAGGAAGACGTTCGTGTATCATTATTAGTCTGGATCCTCCTCACAGCGCTGGTACTGAGCGCGGGGCAGGCGATCATCCCCAGTCCTGTGATCATCAGGCTTTTGTCCCCGGCTATGACCATTTAAACTCTAGTAGTAATTCTAAACGAATTAATGGTGTAAAATTTGGTGTATTTATTTTAACCTAGTGTAAATGTCGCTTTTCTCCTGAATCCGGTGATGTTCCTGCTCCTCTCCGTTCATGAAATATGGCCGCCTCCTCTTTGTCCATGAAGCTAGCCTTTATAGTAAGTGGGTAGCTTCTTGACCACGCCCAGTTAGATGGTTGTATAGATACCTGAGACCTGCGGTGCCACCACCCCGACGTGCGTTTCGGAAGAAGTGCCTTCACTCCCCCAGAAGAAGGCACTTCTGCTGAAATGCGCATCGGGGTGGTGGCACCGCAGGTCTCGGGTATCTATACAACCATCTATACATTCTATATGCTTTTTTTTTTTTGTACTTATAATAATAAATAATAATCTTTATTTTTATATAGCGCTAACATATTCCGCAGCGCTTTACAGTTTTGCACACATTATCATACTTCTCTCCATATGTGTGTATGTTCACTGTTCTTGATATATTAGGCACTTACCTTATTATACATGTGAACTATCACCCTGTACATAGCTCCCCTTCTGTACCTCCGACTCCACGTTCTCTGGTTGCTATCACTGTTCATTACCCTTAAAGCTCTGTACAATTTTTAATAATCTAACAAAGTTATATGTTTTATTATTACACCTTGGTTCCTTCCTGACAGGATGAATTTGTAGTCAGTATCCATGGAGACATATCGATCTGTGTAGGAACTGTGTACACAAAACGGTAATTTTTCAACTCCACTTTCTCTGGCGGCCATTAGCCACTTAAAGGAGTCTGATTTATCATCACCCTCAGGTTCTTCTCCGTCTGTGATACTTATGTTTGTGCTGCTCTTTCATGTTTAGCTATAATAAGTGTTTTTCCTCATTATTAAATGCAACTTTTTAAAAAGCCGAACATTGTTGGGTGGAGCCGTTCCACTTCTCATCTGCCCTTATCTACTTGTCGATTAGTGTCTTAACATTATTAAAAACTTATCACAATTTGTGCAAAAATGTAATAAATCAATAGGAAAAAATAATGACATAAAAGGGGTTGGAAAAAAAAACACAAAACATCAATTGCTAGATATTTTCTGCAGCTGCTGACATGGCACCCATCCTGCCAGCACTATGGGTGCCGGGGAGCCAAGTAATGGAATCACCAGGTGGAGGTGACACATCGCAGCCAGACTCTCCCCATCAGTCTGGAGACAAAATGACTAATTCAGGGATGTGTCAGAACGTCTCCACCATCATCCAAGTATTTAGTGAGTGCTGTGCCCCCTTTATTGTTTAGACAGGCAGCGGGGCGTGCCTGTAGGGGGAGCTCTGCCTGGTCCTATAGAAGTGAATGGGATGAGCTGCCCATATAACTGAGCATCTGTACATGAGTCATGATGGTCTGTTCCATGCTCAGTGGTCTCATTCCTTGCAGACGTGTAGGAGGCCCCCTTTATGTCCTCACTATCCCCTCTTATCCTTCCACATCCTAATGATCGTTCCATGTAATGAATGATGTAATTGATGAACACGATCCTCTCTGCGTCCCCCAGCAGCCGGTGTAATCCTAGAGGAAGACCCCATAGCGTTGCCTCATCTAGTTTTGGCCCCGCTTCACCCTGACTGTATGACAGTATTATACAGCTGTGGATTAGTCGTGAGTGTTTCCTAGAGTGATAATAAAAAGTGCCGCCACATCCAGCCCAATAAATGGGACATGTGCCTAAAGGTCCCCAGAGCCATCCCTCCCGACCCCATACACTGTCGTACAATGATGGGTGTAGTCGTCATCATGTCCCCGGACGGCTTCACTAGATGTCGTCAGACGGTTGTCAGGAGACGGTAACTCAGCAGAGATGGAGACCTCCGTGTCTAAATATTTACAGCTGAGCCCCAAAACGGAAGATATCAGGCCCCAGGAATGTGCGGCTCCCGGCCCGCCGCCTCCCCCGCTGACATTGGCTTTATCCTTCCGATGATCCCACTCTTCATTGTTCCTAATCCTCCTCCAAGAGAAGCGATAATTACTGAACGCGAGGCTCCCAGCGTGTAACCAACAATGACGAGCAATTATGGAGGATCACGGACGGATTACATCATCACTTCTAATTATTTACCTAAAAATCTGATTTCAGATGATTTATCTCTATGACGCCCACATATTCCACAGCGCTCTACAGACATCATCATTGCTGGCTGTCTGCATCAATCACACACTGAAAATCCATAAAAGTACCCCAGATGTATCTGTGAAAAAAATGTTATAATTCAAGCTGCAAACATTGTTTAATAGAACACATCATAATGGTACTGCTACTGAATCTCCACCCACCTAGTGTGACTGACAGCTCCTCAGTGTCCCTCCTCCCTTCCTCCTCCACCAATATAACTGACAGCTCCTCAGTGTCCCTCCTCCCTGCTAATGAATCTTCACCCACCTAGTGTGACTGACAGCTCCTCAGTGTCCCTCCTCCCTTCTACTAAATCTCCATCCACCTAGTGTGACTGACAACTCCAGTGTCCCTGCTACTGAATCTCCACCCACCTAGTGTGACTAACAGCTCCTCAGTGTCCCTCCTCCCTTCTACTGAATCTCCATCCCCCAATATAACTGACAGCTCCTCAGTGTCCCTCCTCCTTGCTACTGAATCTCCATCCCAATATAACTGACAGCTCCTCAGTGTCCCTGCTACTGAATCTCCACCCACCTAGTGTGACTGACAGCTCCTCAGTGTCCCTCCTCCCTGCTACTAAATCTCCATCCCCAATATAACTGACAGCTCCTCAGTGTCCCTCCTCTTTGCTACTGAATCTCCATCCCCCAATATAACTGACAGCTCCTTAGTGTCCCTGCTACTGAATCTCCACCCACCTAGTGTGACTGACAGCTCCTCAGTGTCCCTCCATGCTACTGAATCTCCACCCACCTAGCGTGACTGACAGCTCCTCAGTGCCCCTCTTCCCTGATACAGAATCTCCATCCCCCAGTATAACTGACAGCTCCTTAGTATCCCTCCTCCCTGCTGCTGAATCTCGATCCCCCAATTTAACTGACAGCTCCTCAGTGTCCCTGCTACTGAATCTCTACTCACCTAGTGTGACTGACAACTCAGTGTCCCTCCTCCCTGCTACTGAATCTCCACCCACCTCGTGTGACTGACAGCTCAGTGTCTCTCCTCCATTCTACTGAATCTCCGCCCACCTTGTGTGACTGACAGCTCTTCAGTGTCCCTCCTCCCTGCTAGTGAATCTCCACCCACCTAATGTAACTGACAGCTACTCAGTGTCCCTCATCCCTGCTACTGAATCTCCACCCACCTAGTGTGACTGACAGCTCCTCAGTGTCCCTCCATGCTACTGAATCTCCACCCACCTAGCGTGACTGACAGCTCCTCAGTGTCCTTCATGCTACTGAATCTCCACCCACCTAGCGTGACTGACAGCTCCTCAGTGCCCCTCTTCCCTGATACAGAATCTCCATCCCCCAGTATAACTGACAGCTCCTTAGTATCCCTCCTCCCTGCTGCTGAATCTCGATCCCCCAATTTAACTGACAGCTCCTCAGTGTCCCTGCTACTGAATCTCCACTCACCTAGTGTGACTGACAACTCAGTGTCCCTCCTCCCTGCTACTGAATCTCCACCCACCTCGTGTGACTGACAGCTCCTCAGTGTCTCTCCTCCCTTCTACTGAATCTCCGCCCACCTAGTGTGACTGACAGCTCTTCAGTGTCCCTCCTCCCTGCTAGTGAATCTCCACCCACCTAATGTAACTGACAGCTACTCCGTGTCCCTCATCCCTGCTACTGAATCTCCACTCACCTAGTGTGACTGACAGCTCCTCAGTGTCCCTCCTCCCTGCTAGCGAATCTCCACCCGCCTAGTGTGACTGACTGCTCCTCAGTGTCCCTCATCCCTTCTACTGAATCTCCACCCACCTAGTGTGACTGACAGCTCTTCAGTGTCCCTCCCTGCTACTGAATCTCCACCCACCTAGTGTGACTGACAGCTCTTCAGTGCCCCTCCTCCCTGCTACTGAATTTCCACCCACTTAGTGTGACTGACAACTCCTCAGTGTCCCTCCCTTCTACTGAATCTCCACCCACCTATTGTGACTGACAGCTCCTCAGTGTCTCTCCTCTCTTCTACTGAATCTCCGCCCACCTAGTGTGACTGACAGCTCCTCAGTGTCCCTCCTCCCTGCTATTGAATCTCCACCTACCTAGTGTAACTGACAGCTCCTCAGTGTCCCTCCTCCATGCTACTGAATCTCCACTAACCCAATATATCTGGCAGCTCCTCAGTGTCCCTCCTCCTTGCTACTGCATCTCCACCCACCTAGTGTGACTGACAGCTCCTCCTTCCCTGCTACTGAATCTCCAATCACTTAATATAACTGACAGCTCCTCAGTGTCCCTCCTCCCTGCTAGCGAATCTCCACCCGCCTAGTGTGACTGCTCCTCAGTGTCCCTCATCCCTTCTACTGAATCTCCACCCACCTAGTGTGACTGACAGCTCTTCAGTGCCCCTCCTCCCTGCTACTGAATTTCCACCCACCTAGTGTGACTGACAACTCCTCAGTGTCCCTCCTCCCTTCTACTGAATCTCCACCCACCTATTGTGACTGACAGCTCCTCAGTGTCTCTTCTCTCTTCTACTGAATCTCTGCCCACCTAGTGTGACTGACAGCTCCTCAGTGTCCCTCCTCCCTGCTATTGAATCTCCACCTACCCAGTGTAACTGACAGCTCCTCAGTGTCCCTCCTCCATGCTACTGAATCTCCACTAACCCAATATAACTGGCAGCTCCTCAGTGTCCCTCCTCCTTGCTACTGCATCTCCACCCACATAGTGTGACTGACAGCTCCTCAGTGTCATCTTCCCTGCTACTGAATCTCCAATCACTCAATATAACTGACAGCTCCTCAGTGTCCATCCTCCATGCTACTGAATCTCTACTCACCCAACTTAACTGACAATTCCTCAGTGTCCCTCCTCCCTGCTACTGAATCTCCACTCACCCAATATAACTGACAGCTACTCAGTGACCCTCTTCTCTGCTACTGAATCTCCACAAACCCAATATAACTGACAACTCCTCAGTGTCCCTCCTCCCTGCTACTGAATCTCCACTCACCCAATATAACTGACAGCTACTCAGTGACCCTCTTCTCTGCTACTGAATCTCCACAAACCCAATATAACTGACAACTCCTCGGTGTCCCTCCTCCCTGCTACTGAATCTCCAATCATTCAATGCAACTGACAGCTCCTCAGTGTCCCTCCTCCATGCTACTGAATCTCCACTGACCCAAAATAACTCTCAGCTCCTCAGTGTCCCTCCTCCCTGCTACTGAATCTCCACTCACCCAACATAACTGACAACTCCTCAGTGTCCCTCCTCCATGCTACTGAATCTCCACTTACCCAAAATAACTGACAACTCCTCTGTCCCTCCTCCATGCTACTGAATCTCCACTTACCCAAAATAACTGACAACTCCTCAGTGTCCCTCCTCCATGCTACTGAATCTCCACTTACCCAAAATAACTGACAACTCCTCAGTGTCCCTCCTCCATGCTACTGAATCTCCACTTACCCAAAATAACTGACAACTCCTCAGTGTCCCTCCTCCATGCTACTGAATCTCCAATCATTCAATACAACTGACAGCTCCTCAGTGTCCCTCCTCCATGCTACTGAATCTCCACTTACCCAAAATAACTGACAGTTCCTCAGTGTCCCTCCTCCCTGCTACTGAATCTCCACTCACCCAACATAACTGACAACTCCTCAGTGTCCCTCCCTGCTACTGAATCTCCACTGTTATGAACTATACTTTTGGGCTCCCTCTTGTGGTCACTCGCGGTATGGCTCTTGTATACTCTTTCCCCAGGTTGGTCGTCACCTGGTTCGTTAAGACTCTGGGTGTTCCTATTTAAACTTCCTGGAGTCTTAGTCCATTGCCTGGCATCCATGTAATCAGTCCTTGTCTGGTTGCTCTTGTCTACTGGTCCTGATTTTTGCAACATAAGCTAAGTCCTGCTTTCTTGTTTTTTTTGTTATTTGTATTATTCTGTTTTTTGTCCAGCTTGTTCATAATGTGATTCCTGATTTTGCTGGAAGCTCTAAGGGGGCTGATATTCTCCCCCCATACCGTTAGTCGGTACGGGGGTTCTTGGATATTCAGCGTGGATATTTTTGTAGGGTTTTTTCGCTGACCACATAAGTCCGCTTTCTATATTTCTGCTATTATTTAGTGGGCCTCTCTTTGCTGAATCTAGTTCATACTTACGTTTGTCCTTTCCTCTTACCTCACCGTTATTATTTGTTGGGGGCCTGTATCTACTTTGGGGTACCTTTCCCTGGAGGCAAGTGAGGTCTGTATTTTCTCTGAAAGGGTTAGTTAGATCTCCGGCTGGCGCGAGACGTCTAGAACCAACGTAGGTACGTTCCCCGGCTGCTATTAGTTGTGGGCTAGGATCAGGTATGTGGTCAGCTCAGTTACCACCTCCCTAAGAGCTAGTTTTTATGTTTGCAGACTTTGCTGAAGACCCTGAGATCCTCTGCCATTAGGATCACAACACTCCACTTACCCAAAATAACTGACAACTCCTCAGTGTCCCTCCTCCATGCTACTGAATCTCCACTTACCCAAAATACCTGACAACTCCTCAGTGTCCCTCCTCCATGCTACTGAATCTCCACTTACCCAAAATAACTGACAACTCCTCAGTGTCCCTCCTCCATGCTACTGAATCTCCACTTACCCAAAATAACTGACAGCTCCTCAGTGTCCCTCCTCCCTGCTACTGAATCTCCACTCACCCAACATAACTGACAACTCCTCAGTGTCCCCCCTCCCTGCTACTGAATCTCCACTTACCCAAAATAACTGACGACTCCTCAATGTCCCTCCTCCCTGCTACTAAATGTCCACTCACCCAATACAACTGACAGCTACTCAGTGACCCTCTTCTCTGCTACTGAATCTCCACAAACCCAATATAACTGACAACTCCTCAGTGTCCCTCCTCCCTGCTACTGAATCTCCACTCACCCAATATAACTGACAGCTACTCAGTGACCCTCTTCTCTGCTACTGAATCTCCACAAACCCAATATAACTGACAACTCCTCGGTGTCCCTCCTCCCTGCTACTGAATCTCCAATCATTCAATGCAACTGACAGCTCCTCAGTGTCCCTCCTCCATGCTACTGAATCTCTACTGACCCAAAATAACTCTCAGCTCCTCAGTGTCCCTCCTCCCTGCTACTGAATCTCCACTCACCCAACATAACTGACAACTCCTCAGTGTCCCTCCCTGCTACTGAATCTCCACTCACCCAACATAACTGACAACTCCTCAGTGTCCCTCCTCCATGCTACTGAATCTCCACTTAGCCAAAATAACTAACAACTCCTCAGTGTCCCTCCTCCATGCTACTGAATCTCCACTTACCCAAAATAACTGACAACTCCTCAGTGTCCCTCCTCCCTGCTACTGAATCTCCAATCATTCAATACAACTGACAGCTCCTCAGTGTCCCTCCTCCATGCTACTGAATCCCCACTTACCCAAAATAACTGACAACTCCTCAATGTCCCTCCTCCCTGCTACTAAATGTCCAATCACCCAATATAACTGACAGCTCCTCAGTGTCCCTCTTCCCTGCTACTGAATCTCCACAAACCCAATATAACTGGCAACTCCTCAGTGTCCCTCCTCCCTGCTACTGTGTCTCCACCCACCTAGTATGACTAACAGTTCTTCTGTGTCCCTCCTCTATGATGCTTCTAAATCTCCACTTACCACACCTGACAGCTGCAGCATATACTGAGCAGTGTGAGATCTCGGCAGGGAGGAGGGACACTGAGGAGCTGTCAGTCAGGTTAGGTGAGTGGATATTGAGATCAGCCATTTAGATATAGACTCATCCTAATTTGACAGGCGTCCGTACTTGTGACACCCTCTGGCGGACCCCACTGTGACCTATAATTTGCTGTGATATTACGTGGGGCAGTGTGTTGCGGTGATTTCTTTCATCATCCAGTGACGGCTGTCAGCACGTGTCAGGGGAAATCAGAGTTCACAGTGGCTCTTCCCATCCTGCAGACCTCCGCTCTCCGGGGCACTGTCACATTCCGTGTGCTGGTTTAGTTCTGGGGTTCATACTTGTGGGTTCTGACCTGGGGGTCTGTATTAATTTTGGAGGTTTAGTGTCTGTACTTAGTAGATTTGTGTTCATTTTGTGGTCTGATCTGGGGGTCTGTATTATTTTAGGGGGTCTGGTTTGAGGTCTATTACTGTGTGGGGTTTGTTCTGGAGCCTATTTATGGGTTCTGGTCTGGGGGATCTCTATTATTTTATGGGCTCCGGATCTGTATTGATTTAAGAGGTCTGTATATTGGGGTCTGGTGTGTGTATTTAGAGGGGCTGGTCTGGGGTCAATATTAAAGGGATCCGCTCTGGGTCCTGCAGTTATTTAAGGGGTGAGCTCTGTTTTTACTATTCTGGTCACTGTCCCTATATGTTCCCTAATGACCTGTGCGGAGCGGACATGCGGTAAGGACCTCGTAGACTTTGGAGAACTTGGCCGTCGTGCAGCGCAGTCTTCTCGATATTCTGGAAACTCATCGCACCGGCGCCATTTTTGTGATGGGAAATGGGTCGGTAGGACTTAATGGGCTGATAAAGGAGGACAATAGCTCACAGAAATCTGATGTTTGTAATTATAGTAAGCGTTAACGATGAAGGAGTTGGAGGCAATGAGAAGTAACCTGACACTGAAGGCAAACACACGGTTACTTTAGAGAGAAGCTTTCCGCAGACAGGACCCGACACGCCGCGCCTGACACATCTGCACCGTGCAAGTTCCATCGGGCCTGGTATCTGCGCAAGAATGAAAGGCGTCCATTCTAGGACCAGAGCTCTGTCCATCATCGTCGCCACCTCAAGTCACACATTCACGTTGCCTTCAGATTCATGCTTGAGCTTTAGATGATGTGCAAATAGCCTGTGGCACTCCTGCTATTGTAAAACTACAACTCCCAGCATGCCCCATGACAACCACCATGCTGTAGTTGCTTGATTTTGGTCCTAAATTCTGCACATAGGCTGCAGCTTAGTCTTTTCTAACACAGTGCTCAAAATCTCCTCCATAGAATGAGTGAATTTACCTGCAGTCACCACTAGAGGGAGCGCACCAAGAACAAGTTTACTATTGAGCTCAATGGGAGCTCCCCCTGGTGTTGACTTCTGGTAGCCACAATCTTAAATCTTAAGACTGTGAAGGGAAAGCAGGGGATTTGGAGCTCTGTATCAGATAAAACTGAGATCCAGACCCCATAAAGATATATCAGGAATTTTATCAGCCCATAATTTTGTACTTATTCTGGTCTGGGTTCTTTATGTAGTCTGGAGTCTA
Organism: Ranitomeya variabilis; assembly: GCF_051348905.1. Lineage (NCBI taxonomy): Eukaryota > Metazoa > Chordata > Amphibia > Anura > Dendrobatidae > Ranitomeya > Ranitomeya variabilis. Next base: position 206,230,532 of record NC_135239.1, read on the forward strand.
TATTATTTAGCTGTTGAGTTTATTTAGAGGGTACAGGGGGTCTGCTCTAGGGTCTATGTATTTAGAGGGTCTGGTCTTGGGTCTAAATCCAGAGGGTCTGGTCTGGGAGGGCTGTATTATTACAAGGGGTCTAGGCTGGATCTATTAGAATGGTTTTGGGCTATATCTAGAGGGTCTGGTATGAGGGGCTGTATTATTACAGGGGGTCTGGGGTCTATTTATTTAGAGGGTCTGGTCTGAGTGGCTGTATTATTACAGGGGGAATAGCGTCTATTTATTTAGAGGGTCTGGTCTTGGGCTATATCTTGAGGGTCTGGTCTGAGGGGCTGCATCATTACAGGGGGTCTGGCCTGGGGTCTATTTGTTTAGCTGGTCTGGTCTTGGGTTATATCTAGAGGGTCTTGCTTAGCGGGCTGTATTATTATTATTATTATTATAGATGTTTTGGTCTGCAGTTTATTTATTTAGAGGGTTTGGTCAGGGGTCTTTTTATTTGGGGGGCCTGGTCTGGGGTCTCTATTGATTTAGGAGGTCTGGTTGAGATGCACTTTAAAGGACATTTTACCTTAAAAAAAAAAGTTATTTTGGGATTTCTGACATTTTAAATATTTTTTAAGATTTATATCAATGAAGCGTAACTACTGTATAATAAACTGATATATGTTGTTTCTTTATTCCTTGCTATGGCCAGCTCCCTGCTTGCTGTCAGTGAATGTGAACATTATTTTCATGGAGCGGCTAAAAAAAATATCTGTCCTGATCGTGTCGGAGAACTCCGATACACTGTACCAAGCCGAGCATCTATGTAAGCGCCACAAGATCTATCAGGGCCTATTATGAAACACTGAGATTTACTCAATCCTGATACATTGTGCAGCCAGAATGAATCATACAGATACACTGCGACCACTGGGGAGAGCCATGAACGGCCACATTCCTTCTGAGTTTGCATAAACTTTGTCAAGAGAAATCTGATGAGGACACTCAATGTCCAGAGGCTTTTCCGAATCCTATAAATGAGTTATTGCAACCCGGCCGATCCCTGGAGAGCGTTAACCACAAGTTATTCTATCTACAAGGTCATCGCCAGCGGTGAAGGGGTCATCCTGTGCAGATGTCTTTGAGCTTTGCACAGTTCCTTGGAGTGGTTGCTCTCTTTGCAGATGCAGGAGATCGATTTCTCTGATACAAAGCTCCAAATTTCCTGCATAAAAAAAAAAAAAAAAATCAAATGAGAAAAATTCTGGCTGCTCGAAGTCACCACTAGGGGGAGCTCACTGCAATGGCTTTTATACAGCTCCCATTGAATGCAATAATAAATCCATCTGAGCTCCCCCTAGTGGAGACTGTAGGAAGACAAAATATTTTTTTCTCTTCTTTATGCAGAGGGTTAGGACCTGCGTATTAGAAAAACGATTCCCAGCAACTTTTCATGCTGCAAATAAAGTGTTGTATAAGTCAGTGGGACAACTAATAGATCTCAGCATTTCCTGATTACCCCTAGCTATCGGGGCATGCTGGGTGTTGTAGTTTTTCAATGGCTGGAGATTTCCTCTATAACTTATTGCATTCAGCCTCTCCTCCTCTCACATTGCCCATCTTATAAGTCAGCCTCTGTGTCTGTAACATTCCGGCTGCAGATATATGGAATCTCTGGAATCCTCGGAGCTTTGCTGCCTGTAAGGCTTTTTAATAGAAGAGCATCTACTCCTTACTCAGGACATATAAGGGACTAAATCCAGGTGACAGGAGAAGTACCCAAATCTGGAATATCTGGGAACAAGGGTGGTCCACCCCATCTGATGTATGGGAAACGTAAAGGGGCCTAAAGGTCGTACGTCCCATACAGGCAGCCCACCCTATGAAAACTTGGCCTCAATCCTTCTTTTATGGGTGGTGAGACCCTGCGCAGGGATCCTCGCTCCACAGGGGAACCATAGGGACCCCTTCATTTTATTTTTTCTCTATGGGGTCACATTATCCCTTTGCAACTTGTTGATAAAAAGTAATAAATTAGCTCAGCGCCTAGAATCACATTTGAAGGCTGATCACCAGGAGCCCCATCTGACCACAAGGTCATTAAAAGGGGGGTGGTTATAATTTTAGGGGTCTTCCAGGATGGAATAGAGGCATACATGTCCTATTCTTGTTCACAGCTGAGACTTTGTTACAATGTTTGAGTGTAGTCAATTCTTGAAGCTGCAGCACAAGTGTCTCCTGGTATCAGGCTGATTGATACATTGTAACAATGTTGTAAGAAGCTTTGATCCTTCATTGTGGATGAGGATGTCACCGGCCTTCACTTACAGCCGTGACTTCATTCTCGGCATCTTGGGAGGTCTCATCAAAGCTCGGGCTTCTATCCTTCTCCTATAGAGATAACTATATATCAGCAGATGATACAACATTGTTATTCTGCAGTAGATACATTGTATGCACGGGAAATAGAAATCCAAAATGGGGACAAGGCGAGAATCAGCCGCCAACCGCAGAGCTGACGGTGACTCTGAGCTCGGCACATCCTCGGCCTGAATGCACATAATACTCCACGTGTGAACACAGCCCAGAAACACGTCTACACCACCGTTTACGGTGACTATAGGAGCTGATTTCAGGCCATTACATAGCACTGATCGGATGTATAGAAGATTATCAGATTATTACACGGGATGACGAACAATAATCAGAAATGAACATCCATATGTATGACGGAGCTGCCGGTATTTTTGCAACTGGCTACTGTACAGGGGGCATAAATGATATCAGGGGGTGACGGAGGCTAAAAATGGGACATTGCAGTCCAATATCTCATCATAATGCACAAATCCACCATGCTTGTGTGTACACACAAATATAAACCCACACCTACTGACAATCTCTACATACAACTGATAACACAGGATCCACCATTCACAATAGATGATGTCACAGCTCACCTCCTCCTCCTGTACAATGACTGATAACACCTCTATATACAGTAGATAACGCAGGATCCACCATTCACAATAGGTGATGTCACAGCTCACCTCCTCCTCCTGTACAATGACTGATAACACCTCTATATACAGTAGATAACACAGGATCCACCATTCACAATAGGTGATGTCACAGCTCACCTCCTCCTGTACAATGGCTGATAACACCTCTATGTACAGTAGATAACACAGTATCCACCATTCACAATTGGTGATGTCACAGCTCACCTCCTCCTCCTGTACAATGACTGATAACACCTATATATACAGTAGATAGCACAGGATCCACCATTCACAATAGGTGATGTCACAGCTCACCTCCTCCTCCTGTACAATGACTGATAACACCTCTATATACAGTAGATAACACAGGATCCACCATTCACAATAGGTGATGTCACAGCTCACCTCCTCCTCCTGTACAATGACTGATAACACCTCTATATACAGTAGATAACAGGATCCACCATTCACAGTAGGTGATGTCACAGCTCACCTCCTCCTGTATAATGACTGATAACACCTCTATATACAGTAGATAACACAGGATCCACCATTCACAATAGGTGATATCACAGCTCACCTCCTCCTCCTGTACAATGACTGATAACACCCCTATATACAGTAGATAACACAGGATCCACCATTCACAGTAGGTGATGTCACAGCTCACCTCCTCCTGTACAATGACTGATAACACCTCTATATACAGTAGATAACACAGGATCCACCATTCACAATAAATGACGAGCCACAGGTTAGGGACCAGAACCGATGCAGGGAGCCCCCGAGTCCTATATATCTAGTCCTGGGGCAGACGGGGTTAACAGCCTCCCACCTGTATAATGTGTACATGGGACTAGTCATCGTATAAGAGGTGAGTGACTCAGTCCGCCCACAGAGGAGATGCGGGGTCTCATGTACAGGCAGCTGTGCCGAGTCTGAAAAACTCATCGGAATCAGCAACAAGTCCCACCGAAGCCCCCCAGGACCGACTGTGAGACGTTACTGTGCAGCCCCAGCCCAAACGCGGGAATGCCGGACACAGACCGCAGAATCCGGCTGCAGCCCCAAGACCGTGTCCTATGGGAGCCATTACCCTTCTAGATTACCGAACAGTCAGCTTAAAGGGACGGTCCAGGAATTTAGAAAAAGTTGCATAAGAGCAGGAAAAGGTATAAAAATAACTTTAAAATCCCCATCTACTAAAAATGCCGCCACTCCGGTGGTCCCTGCTGATCCAGCATCACACAGTGGCGTAACTCGAAATCATGGGCCCCGATGCGAAAGCTCCAACGGGGCCCCCAAATATTTTAAATCTTTAATATCAATAGTCTTTTTCTATAGGTCAAAGGGACTTTTAGGGCCCCCTAGGCTCCAGGGCCCGGGTGCAATTGCAACTCCTGCACTTGTTGTAGTTATACCCCTGGCATCACATATATTGTTCACATGACCGCTGCAGCCTATCGCTGGCCTTAGAGCACAAGACCGCTGAGGCCAGTGATTGGCTGCAGAAGGTCATGTGATTGATTAACATGTCATTGCTAGAGGACCCTCAGGGACCACCCACCAGAGAGGTCACTGGGAAATTAGCCAGTATTTGGTATTTCTGCTTCCAGCTTTTGGGCATTTTTCTAAAAATTCCTGGAGAACCCCTTTAAGGAATATTAGTTAAACTCCTCCCTGCAGTGAAGAACATAGAGCAGGGGGACCCCAAAAATCAAATATTTCCCCTGCTGGTGCTAGATAATGCCCCGGCATATAGGGTATTTTTGACACATAGGTTTGCATAGGAGCTGCATACATAAAACGGTGGCAGATTATGGTTGCTTTTTTAAAGTCACTGCTGTGCCGTAGAGTCATGCATCAAATGTAGGAGACCGATTGTGCCTGTAATAAGATAGTATTATATGGCAAAACTTGGGTTACACAAATACGAAACGTGGCGTATGTCTCCATCTCGACCTCTGCAGATGTAAAAAAAAAATATTAACCCATTACTTGCCAAATTAGCAATTTTCATTTTTTTTATATATTTTTTTTTAATGACAGATTTTTAACGATTTGGGTCCTAATGAATCAGAAACATAATTTGCAAAATTTTTTCAAGCACGGATTTTTCACAAAAGGGCGTCCCAATATTCAATTAAAAATGACAATGACATGATTTCCTATTTTGTAAACATTCATTTTACAAACACAACACAAAAAATTGGACCTAATTATACAAATTATAAAATCTTAGTTGCTAGAAGCTAAAGATTAGGCGTCCCAAAAAAAAGGACATTGGTAGATAATGGGTTAAAAGGGTTTTGAAAAATTTATATTTTTTTCCCAGAAACAGCGCCACCTTTGTCCTTAAGCCGGCATTGCAATATTGACATAAATCTGCTGCAATACCACGCACAGCCATTGGATAAGGGTGGCGCTGTTTCACGCCGAGCCAGGAATGATCAGATTACAAGGGATTCTCTATCCTCCAGCTGCTTCCCAGCTTCCTCCTGCCTTTCCAAGTTACAAATAAATCTTTTTTCTTTTTTTTTTTCCCTCCTTTCAGACAGGAGGAGGAGCGGGAGACGTTAGAGGGGAGACTCTGTGTCACACAGGGTCCGGGGTCCATTCACCTGGCTGGCAGCAGATTGTAGCTGGGATTTCCATATCGCCCCATCTATTGGCTGCGAGCGCAGGGGAAGGGCTGGGGGATTCATTACTTTTTCTGTAGCTTTAGGGTACAGGCGAAAAAAAAAAAAAAACTGGGAGAGGCAACGACAGAAAGGAGCAAAAGAAGAACCAGGAAAGGAGATTTTGGGGAGTTATTTGATGACATTTTTGCATTTCTTCCAAGGATTTTCTCATCTTCTGGGGCAGAAAGTGAATTTTAAAGAAGGTGGAAAGTGAAGAAGGCGCCCCCCTGATAATTCCCGGCTACCTATAGGAAGGGGACGGATCCGGAGGGCGGATTATGCACCTACAGCAAAGGTAAGCGCTCAATTTACCTTCATTGTCGGAAATAGGAAGTTGATGTCTCCCCCCCAAGTCCCTGCAGGACGACATATTAAGGGGGCGAGTGACCCCTCTGCTCTCTAGACCCACTTTTCAGGACCCCAGGAAAGCCGGTTATGCCCATATGCTGGCATTACTGACATGTCTTCTGCAGCAGATCCAGGTGGGACATAAGCCCAAACCTTGGATTTTAGCTTCCTCTGACCCATGGCGTCCCCTCTTCTGACCTAATAGTAAAACATATGGTGTCGACCCCCAACATTATTGCCCTAATGGGGTCTCTGATTTCTCATCTGAGGTTTGATACTTTGTTCTGTTATAGGAAGATTCCATTTTATCCCCCAACTCACTGCTCACTGGGGGTCCAACCACTGGGACCACCAGAGACCCCATGCAGACCCGTGATCACTGTCTACAGAGCTGCTGGAGATAGGGGAGCGTGCACCCATTAACCCCTTTAATACTGATAGCTGAGTTTTTTTATCTGTGACCACCAGGTAGACGGCACTACGACTGGCAGTGAAATAGACTGGTGGGAGGAATCGGAGCTCGGTTCTTCCACAGTCGTCATAGTTTGGAAAACTGACCGGAAAAAGTTTGCCAGAATTGGAAAATACCGGATTGCGCCATCTTTGGCCTTCCTAAATTCTGGGCTAATGTGTGGCACCATCGCACCCATGATCCGGACTCAGGTGGACGAACCATCCTGCTGCTCACTTTAGAGCAGATGGGATTTTTTTTTCACCTGTGACGTCTGACGTAGGAGGGCGTAGAACGAGTGATGCCCTAAACTGGCGCCGGCAACACAATGTATCAGCCGCCGGGTGCAATAATGGTCGAAACGACAAATACCAGCTCACCAATATGTGGAGCAGGGAACGGCGTCATGACCACGCGTGATAATCCAAGGGAATAACGGATTCCAGCTCCTTACAATTCAAAACTTTATTAATGAAGATTTTGTCTGAGCTAACAGAGAAGACGACCGGAGAGCGCGCTAAACGTGTCGCCATTTTCTGTGTGACATGGAATCCATTTTTAATCTGCATTAAAAGAGTTTTCAATTTTTAAGGAGCTGGAATACAGTTTTTTTCCTTGAACGATAATAATATAGGTGCTATGGGCATTACATCTGCTGGGCACTGTATGGATTGGGCACTACATGTGTTTGGCAGTACATGACTTGGGCACTACATGGCCTGGGCACTACATGGGTTGGGCACTATATGGTTTGCGCAGTACATCTGCTGGGCAGTACATGGGTTGAACATTACATGGGTTGGGCACTACATGTGTTGGGCACTACATGGGTTGGGCACTATATGGGTTAGGTACTACATTGGTTGGGCACTACATGGCTTGAGCACTACATGTGTTGGGCAGTACATGGGTTGGGCTCTGTATGGGTCGAACACTACATAAGTTGGCACTACATTTGTTGGGCAGTACATGGGTTGGGCACTATATGGGTTGAGCATTACGTGGGTTGGGCACTACATGCGTTGGGCACTACATGGGTTGGGCAGTACATGGGTTGGGCACTATATTGCCTGGGCACTTCATGTGTTGGGCAGTATATGTGTTGCGCACTACATGTGTTGGGCAGGACATGGGTTGGGCACTATATGGGTTGGGCACATGGGTTGGCATTACATGTGTTGGGCACTACATGGGTTGAGCATTACGTGGGTTGGGCACTACATGGGTTGAGCATTACGTGGGTTGGGCACTATATGTGTTTGGCACTATATGGGTTGGGCACTACATGTGTTGGGCAGTACATGGGTTGGGCACTATATTGCCTGGGCACTTCATGTGTTGGGCAGTATATGGGTTGAGCACTACATGGGTTGGGCAGTACATGGGTTGGGCACTATATGGGTTGGCACTACATGTGCTGGGCAGTATATGGGTTGAGCACTACATGTGTTGGGCAGTACATGGGTTGAGCATTACATGGGTTGGGCACTATATGGGTTGGGCACTACATGGCTTGGGCACTGATTGGACTTCAGAGGTGTTTGAGTTTAAATGGCTTTTCTAGTTTTGGCTGCAATTTGTTTTAAAAAAACAAAATTGCAATTTGTGTTTATTTCTCCTCCCAAGGTCCATCTCTGAGTCTCTGTCTCTGCTCCCAGTGTCTGCTATTGTCTGCAATGCTGATGTCACTTCAACAGCGCTGCAGCCAATCAGTGATCTCAGTGACACTCAGTGGCTCATGCCGTTAATTGGGCAGTGCTGCTGAGCTCAGTGATTGGCTGCAGCGCTGTTGAAGTGATGTCAATGCTGCAGACAAATATAGAGACTTAGGTTCTGGGGAGGGGGAGTAAAGCGCAGTTTGGATTTTTAAAAATAAACTGAAGACGGAAACTGGAAAACCCCTTAAACCCCGGAGACCAGTCATCTCCCACCGACTATAATGGTGCTGGCACAGCTGCCGCCAGGACATGCAGAAAGGTCTAGTTTTGCAACTTAAAGGATTTCTCCAGGCACATGACATTAATGATCTTTATGACAGGTCATCAGTATTGGATCAGTGGGACATAAGTCCTGGCACCTCCACCGATCAGCTGGTATTGGAGCGCGGAGTAAGAGATGAACGGCGCTGATCCCCAGATCCCGGCAGCAGCCGCTATAAAGTGATCACAGCCCCATCCACTATCCACAGAGGTAATAACAGCTGTGTGTGGGGGTGTCAGGTCTCCATCAATCTCATATTGATGATCTGATAAAAAAAAGTTATCAATATCAAATGCTCGGAGACCCCCTTTAAGTGATTCATCAGACGGGCATCACATCTACAGATCAAGCCACAGAGCAGGAGATGGATCCATTGTACAGAAGATCAGCGCTCGTCCCTCCCCATATCGCTGTATACCTGGGGGCGGCAGATGGGGCTTCTCCGAAATATGATGTCACCTAGACTGAGGCTTGGGTGCAGAAGGTGCGGTCACATGTAAGACTAATCTCCACATCATCAAACACAAGGACGACCGCGCCCATCATCCACCGCCGCTACTGGAAGGGAGGACCTAAGTCAATCTCTAGGGGCTGCAAAAGTTATCAACCCCCAAAAGAGTCAACAGATTTATCCAGATTACAAATGGCACTAACATCCATCTAATATCTGATATCTGTCTATTATCTATCTATCATTCTATCTATCTAATCTATCTATTATCTATCTACGGCGGGTTCGGAAAGTATTCAGACCACTTTAATTTTTTCACTCTTTGTTTCACTGCAGCCATTTGGTAAAATCAAAAAAGTTCATTTTTTTCTCATTAATGTGCACTCTGCACCCCATCGTGACTGAAAAAAACATAAGTCTTCAGCCCCTTGGCTCAGCATTGATGAGAAGCCCCTTTTGAGCTAGTACAGCCATGAGTCTTCTTGCGAATGATGCAACAAGTTTTTCACCCCTGGATTTGGGGATCCTCGGCCATTCTTCCTTGCAGATCCTCTCCAGTTCCATCAGGTTGGATGGTGAACGTTGGTGGACGCCATTTTCAGGTGTCTCCAGAGATGCTCCATTGGGTTTAGGTCAGGGCTCTGGCTGGGCCAGTCAAGAATGGTTACAGAGTTGTTCTGAAGCCACTCCTTTGTTATTTTAGCTGTGTGCTTAGGGTCATTGTCTTGTTGGAAGGTGAACCTTGGGCCAAGTCTGAGGTCCAGAGCACTCTGGAAGAGGTTTCATCCAGGATATCTCTGTACTTGGCCGCATTCATGTTTCCTTCAATGACAACCAGTCGTCCTGTCCCTGCAGCTGAAAAACACCCCCATAGCATGATGCTGCCACCACCATGCTTCACTGTTGGGATTGTATTGGGCAGGTGATGAGCAGTGACAGGTTTTCTCCACACATACCGCTTAGAATTATCACCATAAAGGTCTAACTTCATCTCTTCAGACCAAATAATCTTATTTCTCATAGTCTGGGAGTCCTCCATGTGTTTTTTTAGCAAACTCTATGCAGCTTTCATATGTCTTGCACTGAGGAGAGGCTTCCCTCGGACCACTCTGCCAGACTGGTGGAGGGCTGCAGTGATAGGTGACTTTGTGGAACTTTCTCCCATCTCCCTCCTGCATCTCTGGAGCTCAGCCACAGAGATCTTGGGGTTCTTCGTTACCTCTCTCCCAAGGCTCTTCTCCCATTGCTCAGTTTGGCTGGACGGCCAGGTCTAGGAAGACTTCTGGTTGTCCCAAACTTCTTCCATTTAAGGATTATGGAGGCCACTGTGCTCTTAGGAACCTTGAGTACTGCAGAAATTCTGTTGTAACCTTGGCCAGATCTGTGCCTTGCCACAATTCTGTCTCTGAGCTCCTTGGCCAGTTCCTTTGACCTCATGATTCTCATTTGGTCTGACATGCACTGTGAGCTGTGAGGTCTCATATAGACAGGTGTGCGCCTTTCCAAATCAGGTCCTATCAGTGTAATTACACACAGCTGGACTCCAATTAAGGAGTAGAACCATCTCAAGGAGGATCACAAGGAAATGGACAGCATGGGACTGAAATATGAGGGTCTGAGCAAAGGGTCTGAATACTTATGACCATGTGATATTTCAGTTTTTCTTTTTTAACAAATTTGCAAAAATTTCTACATTTCTGTTTTTTTCAGTCAAGATGGGGTGCAGAGTGTACATCAATGTGAAAAAATGAACTTTTTTGAATTTACCAAATGGCTGCAATGAAACAAAGAGTGAAAAATGTAAAGGGGTCTGAATACTTTCCGTACCCACTGTATTCTATCTATCTATTATCTATCTATCTATCCATCTATCCATCTCTCTGGTTTCTAGGGGAATCCCTTGGAATGGCTTCTCGGTGGCTTTCTTGGCTCGGCTCTATACAGTACAGGAGCATTAATCTCTCCCGGCTCCTTGCTGAGAATGGGGTAGATGGAGCAGAGGTTGCTGTCTCCATAAATAGGGGAGATGTCTCCTTGGCAGCTGCACAATGGCCGTCTTCTCGGAGCCCCGAGCTCCAGCCGTGCCCTTTACAATGAACCAGAACCGGCCTCTCAGGATGTCAAAGGGCCTGGAAACTCCTCAGCCGGGGGCCCAACAGACCAACCAATAAACGGGGGCACAGGGTGGTGTCCGGGCAGCAGGGGGGCACCATTTTTTATGTCTTTCGGACCTTGAACATAGAAAGGCTTTAATAGCAAAATGTAGAAAAGCAACAAAAAAAGCAAAATGCAAGATCATAAAAAAGTGAAAGACAAAAAGAAAAAGCAAACATAGATAAAGAGAAAAGATTTTATGTATTTTACATATAGCGCCATTATTTCATCAAGTTCTGATCTAGTTTCTGGACAGATGATCACTTTGCTCTTCTCATTTCTTCCTTTGTCTTATGGAGACATTACACCGTTCTGTGTGGAGTTTAGCTCCGGTACATCTGCTGCCTTCTGCTCATTCATCCTAACCCTTGTATAAAACACACACTGTCCCTTTAATAAATCCGTCTCTGTAACATGTGGCGGCATTATATATCTACCTGCACACCAGGCGACGTGTGGTGTAACCAGGGCCGGTTATATTCCTATTAATAGCTGATAATACATAATCTGTAGCCTGCGAGCAAATAGTGTGCGGGATGAGAATTACCACGGATGATGGGTGGAGTCCTCCATGCCCCCGGCTACACATTACAGCATCAGACACACCTATCCAGGTTCAGATTATAGTGCTGAGCGAACAGATGGCGTCTCCTGCCTGGATCTGTTATAGAGAGGAAGCCGCAACGTACACTATAATCAACGCCGTCCGTAACCATAGAGAATTCACGGATAGATGTGTCACAGCTGGGGATCTGTACTAATGTGCCGGTGCAGTCACTGTGTACATACATGACTGATCCCATATTATACTCCAGAGCTGCACTCACTATTCTGCTGGTACAGTCACTGTGTACATACATTACATTACTGATCCTGAGTTACCTCCTGTATTATACCCCAGAGCTGCACTCACTATTCTGCTGGTGCAGTCACTGTGTACATACATTACATTACTGATCCTGAGTTACATCCTGTATTATACTCCAGAGCTGCACTCACTATTCTGCTGGTGCAGTCACTATGTACATACATTACATTACTGATCCTGAGTTACATCCTGTATTATACTCCAGAGCTGCACTCACTATTCTGCTGGTGCAGTCACTGTGTACATACATTACATTACTGATCCTGAGTTACATCCTGTATTATACTCCAGAGCTGCACTCACTATTCTGCTGGTGCGGTCACTGTGTACATACATTACATTACTGATCCTGAGTTACCTCCTGTATTATACCTCAGAGCTGCACTCACTATTCTGCTGGTGCAGTCACTGTGTACATACATTACATTACTGATCCTGAGTTACATCCTGTATTATACTCCAGAGCTGCACTCACTATTCTGCTGGTGCAGTCACTATGTACATACATTACATTACTGATCCTGAGTTACATCCTGTATTATACTCTAGAGCTGCACTCACTATTCTGCTGGTGCAGTCACTGTGTACATACATTACATTACTGATCCTGAGTTACATCCTGTATTATACTCCAGAGTTGCACTCACTATTCTGCTGGTGCAATCACTGTGTACATATATTACATTACTGATCCTGAGTTATATCCTGTATTATACCCCAGAGCTGCACTCACTATTCTGCTGATGCAGTCACTGTGTACATACAATACATTACTGATCCTGAGTTACATCCTGTATTATACCCCATAGCTGCACTCACTATTCTGCTGGTGTAGTCACTGTGTACATACATTACATTACTGATCCTGAGTTACATCCTGTATTATACCCCAGAGCTGCACTCACTATTCTGCTGGTGCAGTCACTGTGTACATACATTACATTACTGATTCTGAATTACATCCTGTATTATATTCCAGAGCTGCACTCACTATTCTGCTGGTGCAGTCACTGTGTACATACATTACATTACTGATCCCGAGTTACATCCTGTATTATACTCCAGAGCTGCACTCACTATTCTGCTGGTGCAGTCACTGTGTACTGATCCTGAGTTACATCCTGTATTATACCCCAGAGCTGAACTCACTATTCTGCTGGTACAGTCACTGTGTACATACATTACATTACTGATCCTGAGTTACATCCTGTATTATACCCCAGAGCTGCGCTCACTATTCTGCTGGTGCAGTCACTGTGTACATACATTACATTACTGATCCTGAGTTACATCCTGTATTATACCCCAGAGCTGCGCTCACTATTCTGCTGGTGCAGTCACTGTGTACATACATTACATTACTGATCCTGTATTATACCCCAGAGCTGCGCTCACTATTCTGCTGGTGCAGTCACTGTGTACATACATTACATTACTGATCCTGAGTTACATCCTGTATTATACCCCAGAGCTGCGCTCACTATTCTGCTGGTGCAGTCACTGTGTACATACATTACATTACTGATCCTGTATTATACCCCAGAGCTGCGCTCACTATTCTGCTGGTGCAGTCACTGTGTACATACATTACATTACTGATCCTGTATTATACTCCAGAGCTGCACTCACTATTCTGCTGGTGCAGTCACTGTGTACATACATTACATTACTGATCCTGTATTATACCCCAGAGCTGCACTCACTATTCTGCTGGTGTAGTCACTGTGTACATACATTACATTACTGATCCTGAGTTACATCCTGTATTATACCCCAGAGCTGCACTCACTATTCTGCTGGTGCAGTCACTGTGTACATACATTACATTACTGATCCTGAGTTACATCCTGTATTATACCCCAGAGCTGCACTCACTATTCTGCTGGTGCAGTCACTGTGTACATACATTACTGATCCTGAGTTACATCCTGTATTATACCCCAGAGCTGCACTCACTATTCTGCTGGTGTAGTCACTGTGTACATACATTACATTACTGATCCTGAGTTACATCCTGTATTATACCCCAGAGCTGCACTCACTATTCTGCTGGTGTAGTCACTGTGTACATACATTACATTACTGATCCTGAGTTACATCCTGTATTATACCCTAGAGCTGCACTCACTATTCTGCTTGTGCACTCGCTGTGTACATACATTACAGATCTTTCTACGGTTTCCTGGTGCCTTTGCCGTATATGAGGAGTGTGACAATTATGGCCGCTGTTATGGCCCCGCAGGGTTAGTTAGCAGCTTTTGCAGAGTTATGGGCAGTGGATCTCTGCACCGTGTTCTTCCAGCTTTGCTCCTGTGTTGCAGCTGATTACACAGACGCGCGGTGGAGGTCAGAATCAGATATTAGTATTAAACAGGCGAGAGAATAGTTCTCACCTTCACAGGTGATGGCGGTTACGGCAGTGAGGGATTGTAGAAGATCACTAAATATTGGGCCTGTAACCAGAATCGCAGCGCGGACCTCTGACCCTGTGATGGGTTTCGCAGGCGCTGTGCACGGCTGGTTTTTAGATTTCCTGTGCTGCCTCCTTCGTTTTGCACCGTCATCCCCCAGGTTGTCAGTAAACCAATGTTTCCTGGAGCGCTGCCCGGCTGTGGGTGACAGATCAGAATTCATTGATATTGTGATTACTGGAGGAACCACAGAAAAGTAACGGGATTATGTTTCCCATGCGCTTCGTGTATCTTCAATACATTACTATTTCCATATCTCTGCTTGCTGTCACTAAATGTAAAGATTTTGTGGATTTCATTGCATGGAATCCTGTGCTGCCTTTTTGAGCTTTTACATGTTTCAGGTTCTTACATTTATGTCCAGATGAGATAATTAGACATTTTGCCTTGGGGTCATCTCAGAGTAGACAACATCCTATTGTCTCGGTATTAGGTGTGATATGTAGATTCCACTGTCAGGAGGTCACCAAAGAGTCACCTACGGAAAATACTATATATATATAGTATATATAGTGGTCAGCTATGATCCTGATGTGTTCTCCAAGAGTAGACATGTTTTTACTGGTCATCATGGAGTTGACGTGTCTAGTGAGTGATCATGGTCTACAGACTTGTCTACTAGGTAATCATGGATTCATCATGTCTCTACTAGGTCATCATCAAGTAGACAAGTGGTTAGTTGTCATAGTTTGGACAGGATGCTACTGGGTCATCATAAAGTGAAACTGTGTCAACTAGGTCATTGTGGAGTATATGTGTCTACAAGAGTGATAGGTATCTACTGTGGGTCATCATGGAGTAGATATATGTCTGTTGGGTCATCATAAAGTGGTCACGTGTCTAACTGGTCATCATGTAATGGGCACTAATCTACTAGGTAATCATGTAATGGACACATATCTACTGGGTCATCATGGAGTGAACATCTACATGTCTCTATGTGGTCTTCATGTAGTGGGCACAAGCCTAATTGGTCATCATGGAGGGGTTATCATGGAATAAGCACATGTCTACTGAGTCATCATTGAGTTGGCACTTCTTTACTGGCTAATCATGGAGTAGACATGTGGACTTGTGTCTACTGGGTTATCATTGAATGGGCACTTGTCTACTGGGTCATCATGGAATAAGCACATGTCTACTGAGTGATCATAGAGTTGGTACATATCCACTGGGTCATCATGGAGTGGACAAGTGTCTACAGGCTGATCATGGAGTAGACATGTGGACTTGTGCCTTCTGGGTTATCATAGAGTCGGCACATGTCTACTGAGTCATAAAGAAGTGGACACGTGTATACTGGGTCATTATAGAGAATGTAAACGTAAACTGGGTCATCATGGAGTGGACAAGTGTGTACCTGCTGAAATGGAGTAGACACGTGGTGTTGTAGCTACTGGGTCATCATGGAGTGGGCACCTTCCTACTGAGTCATCATGGAGTGGGCACCTGCCTACTGGGTCATCATGGAATGGGCACCTGCCTACTGGGTCATCGTAGAGTGGATACTTGTCTACTGGGTCATCATTGAGTAGACATCTGTCTTCTGGGTCATCATGGAGTAGACACGTGTCTACTGGGTCATCATGGAATGGACACGTGTCTACTGGGTCATCAAGGAGTAGACATTCTTGGTTCTCTGGGTCTTAGGAGACCGGTATGGAATCTACATACTTAATTTTGGACCTGTCTTCACCTTTATGGCTCATCTTTTTGTAAAACATCCATGTCTTGGACTCGCTTGCAGGTGTATCATCATAGCCAAGATCACTGTCAGCCGCACTTGTAAATTATTTGATGTTTCAGGCTCAGCCAATCAATACTTTAATAATACGAGTTCTTCAAAGCCGGGAAACACAAAGGAAATTTGGGGGTGTCAGCGACGGTGGGACATTCCTACATTATGAGCTCACTGAGGGCTACGACTGATCATTTACCTCTTACGTCGGGTCACAGAGGAGAAAAGCAATGAGGACTTCAAAGGGAAAACTTTCGATATAGAAGTGTTAGAAAGGAGAATATGATTAATGTTCCTGGAGTGCAGGGGAGTAAAGAAGGATACTTCATAGCCCCAGCCATTTCATCTGCACATAAGAGGTCTCGAGTGCCCCGGTCAAGGCCATTTACTGAACAATGAAGACCTTAATGAGAGCAAGTTCTTATCTGCAACCATTTGGCAGTCCACAATAGTTTTAAAAAGTTTTCTAATGTATTTTCTGTATCAGTTTTTCATAGTTTTCAAGATCTCTGCTTCAATAAGAACCTTCTCCCAGGGTATAATAAATCAGCGCTGGTCATGTGCTGGATGCACTGGTGGAAGACTCTGATAATTAACATGACCAAGTCAGAAGCTGCAATACCAGACCCAGCCTACAGAGGAGAGTGGCGCTATTTCTAACAAAACTTATTAGTGGTTATTTTTAGTGTTCCCAGGAGCCAAGACCATTGCCAGTGGCATTTCTTAATATAATTTTTGACATTTTGGAACCCCTTTTACATACAAGAGCAGGTTCCCACAAATGGTTCCAGGAAGATTCAATCCTGTATTGTTTCCTACTAATGGGAGTTGTGGACACACAAAGGGTTAACTCCCAACATGTGTGTGACAGGACCTGGAATGGCAGATGTAAGGTGGCCATATCTGCTCGGCTTCTCAGCTCCCACCACCTGTACATGCTAAAATGCTGTAAATTTCTGCAAATTCCAGAAATTCCAAATATAAAACAAATGTCAAGACGTGAATCGCTCTGTGATCTGATGGACCCGTAGACGGTGACAGGCCCAGAGGCGCTGGAGACGCCCGTCAGCTACTTGACTCCACGCTCTATTTAATAGACTTACTCTGGTAATGGACGGCAGTCGGCAACCACATCACAGCGCCACATGTGAGGTCTGAGCAGTTCCCTCCGCAGCCAAAGTCAGTGTTTAGACACAAGTTTCCTCTTCTATAATCGTTCCCGGCCGGGACTGACCCTCTGTCTGTAGCTAACGGCAAATATTTGGATAAGGGATGTGTATGTGACTCATAGCGGTGCACGGAAATATAGGGAAAGGATGATTAAAGGGAACGCGTCATAAGAAAACGAGTGCTTAAATCAGGGTTGTATGTGAAATTTATTCTTACATGTTTTTAAAATAATTTTAACATCACAATTTTCATGCTGTCACAGCTCACCTCCTCCTCCTGTACAATGATGGATAACACCTCTATATACAGTAGATAACACAGGATCCACCATTCACAATAGGTGATGTCACAGCTCACCTCCTCCTCCTGTACAATGATGGATAACACCTCTATATACAGTAGATAACACAGGATCCACCATTCACAATAGGTGATGTCACAGCTCACCTCCTCCTCCTGTACAATGAGCGATAACACCTCTATATACAGTAGATAACACAGGATCCACCATTCACAATAGGTGATGTCACAGCTCACCTCCTCCTCCAGTACAATGATTGATAACATCTCTATATACAGTAGATAACACAGGATCCACCATTCACAATAGGTGAAGTCACAGCTCACCTCCTCCTCCTGTACAATGACTGATAACACCTCTATATACAGTAGATAACACAGGATCCGCCATTCACAATAGGTGATGTCACAGCTCACCTTCTCCTCCTGTACAATGATTGATAACACCTCTATATACAGTAGATTACCCAGGATCCACCATTCACAATAGGTGATGTCACAGCTCACCTCCTCCTCCCGTACAATGACTGATATCACCTCTATATACAGTAGATAACACGGGATCCACCATTCACAATAGGTGATGTCACAGCTCACCTCCTCCTGTACAATGAATGATAACACCTCTATATAGAGTAGATAACACAGGATCCACCATTCACAATAGGTGATGTCACAGCTCACCTCCTCCTCCTCCTGTACAATGACTGATAACACCTCTATATACAGTAGATAACACAGGATCCTCCATTCACAATAGGTGATGTCACAGCTCACCTCCTCCTCCTCCTGTACAATGACTGATAACACCTCTATATACAGTAGATAACACAGGATCCACCATTCACAATAGGTGATGTCACAGCTCACCTCCTCCTCCTGTACAATGACTGATAACACAACACCTCTATATACAGTAGATATCACAGGATCCACCATCCACAATAGGTGATGTCACAGCTCACCTCCTCCTCCTCCTGTGCAATGACTGATAACACCTCTATATACAGTAGATATCACAGGATCCACCATTCACAATAGGTGATGTCACAGCTCACCTCCTCCTGTACAATGACTGATAACACCTCTATATACAGTAGATAACACAGGATCCAGCACTCACAATAGGTGATGTCACAGCTCACCTCCTCCTCCTGTACAATGACTGATAACACCTCTATATACAGTAGATTACCCAGGATCCACCATTCACAATAGGTGATATCACAGCTCACCTCCTCCTGCACAATGACTGATAACACCTCTATATACAGTAGATAACATAGGAGCCACCATTCACAATAGGTGATATCACAGCTCACCTCCTCCTCCTGTATAATGACTGATAACACCTCTATATACAGTAGATAACATAGGAGCCACCATTCACAATAGGTGATGTCACAGCTCACCTCCGCTCCCTCCTGTATAATTACTGATAACACCTCTATATACAGTAGATAATACAAGACCAACCATTCGCAATGTGTGATGTTTGTAAGTACTTGGACAAGAATACAGTAATTAACCAGAGCCAGCATGGGTTTGTAGCAAACAAGTCATACCAGACTAATTGAATCACTGACTGGGTGGATCATGGAAATGCGGTAGATATAGTATGTCTCAACTTCAGCAAAGCATTTGATAAAGTAACTCATACTATCCTTACTATAAAAAATGACCAAGTATGGGACTGACACGGCTACAGTTAGGTGGATTCATAACTGGCTCAGTGATCGTACTCAAAGAGCAGTAATAAATTATTGCAAATCCAATCGGAAGACTGTTTCAAGTGGGAACCACAAGGCTCTGTACTGGTCCCAGTGTTACAAGTGGGGACCACAAGGCTCTATCCTGGTCCCAGTGTTACAAGTGGGGACCACAAGGCTCTGTCCTGGCCCCAGTGTTACAAGTGGGGACCACAAGGCTCTGTCCTGGCCCCAGTGCTACTAGTGCAGACCTCAAGGCTCTGTCCTGGTCCCAGTGTTACAAGTGGGGACCACAAGGCTCTGACCTGGTCCCAGTGTTACAAGTGGGGACCACAAGGCTCTGACCTGGCCCCAGTGTTACAAGTGGGAACCACAAGGCTCTGTCCTGGTCCCAGTGTTACAAGTGGGGACCACAAGGCTCTGTCCTGGTCCCAGTGTTGCAAGTGGGGACCACAAGGCTCTGTCCTGGTCCCAGTGTTACAAGTGGGGACCACAAGGCTCTGTCCTGGTCCCAGTGTTACAAGTGGGGACCACAAGGCTCTGTCCTGGTCCCAGTATTACAAGTGGGGACCACAAGGCTCTGTCCTGGTCCCAGTGTTGTTCAACATTTTTACATGTATCTAAAAAAAAAATGACACAGCTTAGTCATGTTTAAAAATCTCCTGCCGTTTTGCGTACACAGCTCCTATGCAGAGCTAAATGTTTCAGTGTTTTCAACAAAAAAAAAAACACTCTCTTTGCTAACATTGCTTGTAGGCTATGATATGCAGGCAGCACATCAGCACACAAATCCCACATGTCCAGCTCTGCTCCCAGTATACCTGATGTGTCTGAATGATTTTCCATTCTGTGATCCGTCACAGGCTTCGGGAGACTGGAGGTAGGAATTGCACGGACTGTATGTTTTCTATTAGCTTCATGCATCACATTGTCGGCTGTTTCCTGTAGAGGAAAAAACAGTCTGTAAATCTGGTCCCGATTTTCTACGTGTGATATGATCTAAATTTGGATTTCCCATAAAACTTTTCCAAACTAATTTCCATCCTAATAGACTTTGTGCATCAATTCCTGTCTATTTTGTAAACACCTCTGCTTGCTGTCACATTCATTGTTTGATACAATCGCTAAAAATCTGTTTTCTATTTGTTTGTTTGTTTTTAAGTTTACATTTTATTTATTATTATTTATTGATTTTAATTTATTACTTTTTTTTGCATTATATAAGAAATCGATACATAAAAGTTTACTAGAAAGTTTACTAGAAAGTAAAACGCCTGCAGAGTAATTTTGCTACTTAGAAATGGTCGACAAGCTGCTGTTGACGGAATTGTTGTTATAATTATCGGCATTTGCTTCTAGACTCGTTAACAAGTAAAGAAACAACGTGTTGTGGGATTCTTACTATTTGTATACTTGTTGTTTATTAAAATAAAATCAAATTAAAGTACACGAGTCATCATTAGAAAATGATAAATCCATAAACATAATCCATCAGGAGCAACTAACCTTCTTGTTGATGGTTTCCACATGATAACATACTATTTAAACTAAAATACAAACTGGAAATGATGAGAAAATAGTAAATAAGTTACTAAGTTTTACTAAAAAAAAAACAAAACCTAGAATGTGACATTGGGGTTATGTAGTTACTGTCTGCAGCAGCATCAGTGATATTATTATTATTGCTATTAATTATTATTATTTCTACATCTTCTATTTTTTCTTATCTAACAATCTTTTTTGTGTCTTGCAGGAATAGAAGATGATAGGGTCAACTGCCCTCCTAGTGGCACTGCACGCACTTATAATATTCCCTGAGCGGAGCTCCAGTCAGCAAGGTACGTAGCTACAGGATCGCTGATCATCCTGCTGAAATCCATTAGGTCAATTTTACTAAATCCTCCTTTATTTCAACATTCTGTCTCGGTGGTTCATTGCACCTTCACATGTTAGTTTAATTGGTATGCAAACGAGACTAAAGGACTATGGTAGATCTGAAGCCTCTGCCACTCCAGCTCTATTCCCGCCCGGCGCCGCCTCCTCCTGTTTGACTGACAGCCTCTATGTTGTGTGACTTCAGGCAAAGGAGCTGTCAGTGAAGCAGAAGTAGGAGGCAGAGCTGGGCAAGTAATAGAGCTGGGGTGACGGAGGCTTCAGATCTACTAATAGCACTTTACCCTCATTTGCATAAATTCAAATGCTGATTTCTCTGTAATGGATGAACAGACCAGCCAAGTAAAAATATTACTGGACTTGTCTTTAAAAAGAGACAAATAATTTGAGTTGTTAAATCCTGCTGACAAATTCCCTTTAATTATTAATTGGGAGCTAACAGACAGAATCCCTTTAATCCGCCATTGTCCTAAGAAATAATGCATTGCATTGGTATAGGGATCATTTACTTATTTATAGAGATATATTCTTGTCTGGATGATAAATAAATGTAATTGTGACACTGTATCTGAGATCATGTATACCTCATTTACAGTTTGTTCTCTTACAAACAAACTGTCTCTTGTTATAAATATATATATCTTTTTACCTGGTGTAAATGGCGCTGTTCTCCTGAATCCGGCGATGTTTTTCTTGTGTTCCTGCGCCTCTCCGTTCCCGAGATATGACCTGGATATAAATATTGACTTAATAGCCATGTGGGTGCGGTTTTCAGTGGTTCCTTGTGGGCGTCTCCTTGAGGGCCACGCCCAGTTGGCTTAAAAACAAATTTATATATAGGTAAAAAGGGGCCATATCTCAGGAATGGAGAGACGCAGGAAAAAAAGAAAAACAACGCCGGATTCAGGAGAACAGAAGCATTTACACCAAGTAGAAATACAAATATATGGAGTGATAGGTACTCTTTAACCCCTTAATGTAAAAAGTTGTTCCATTATGGAAGGAATGCCCATTTGCGGAGGGGGCTCAGTAACTGAGCTTGGTCCACATGCGGTAGATGCTCACGTGCATCGGCTCCCATTGCCCCCTGATGACGCGAAAACGGGTCATCGATGGGTTATCATAGTTGTGTTCTTAATACAAGTCCCTTAAGAGGACTAACAAATTAAAAAAAATAAAAATGTAAATATTAAAAATTCAAATTACTCCCATTTTCCTTTACTTAAAAAAAAAAAAAATAAATAAATGAAAAAATATCTACTGTATATTTGGTATCACCGCATCTGTAAAAGTCCAGTCTATCAAAATATAAATGCCGTAATTTTTTTTTTTTTTTTTTAAAAATCGGAATTCCGTTCTTTCACTTTTTTCTGTCTTACCCAGGTTCTGTGTAGGACATAATATCTACAGCAGAACGTAGTTTTGGTTCATCTGAAATACAGAAAGTATTATGAAGTTGACTCTTTGCATAATCAATAGGTTCTGCTTCATTGTAGTTATATGTAAATATTCCATATAAATCTGATACTAATTTTGCAATTTGGTTCTTGGATTTTTCCCTTCTGGTTGGTCTTTAGTTGCAGCCTTTCCGCGGCCCCTCTTAGCTGAGGCACAGAAATGTTTCACCGCTTTGTGACTTTTCATCCCCATCAGTTTGTGGTCTCACAGTTCACCCACGGTCAGACCTGCAAAATCATTTACAGGAATCTCTCAAACAAATCCTCATAGATGACATAAAGACGAGCTAACATAAAGAGCAAAAAAGGAAAAGGAAAACAAAAAGATAAAACGGCACTTCGAAAAAAGGAACCCAAATGGGGCCACACGCACCCAGGTGCTAGTTCTTGCACATCCTCCCTGCCCATGGGACTGAGCTGAAACTTTCTGCTGTTTCAAATAAATAAAACAATATAAATAATAGCTCAGCACAACTAATATAATAAGCGGTTTTTCCAAATTCAGCACACATTGCCACTTGCAGTCTGAGAAGTATTTATATCTTTATCTCAATCATCTCTGGCTGTTATAACCTGCTGCAGACACGATCCATAGTCACACACCAGCTTCTTGCAGCATTCCTGAGGAATCGTAGTCTATTCCTCATGGGCAATGGCCTCCAGATAATTAATATTCTTTAATTTGCATGGTACAAACTCCATGTTTCACTGTAGGCATCACTGAGCCTCCACCATATTTCACTCTAGATATCACTGAGCTACCGCTATACTTCACTGTAGGCATCACTGGGTTCCAGCCATGTTTCACTGTAGGCAACAGCGACCCATTGCCATGCTTCACTGTAGGCACCACCGAGTGACCGCTATGCTTCACTAGGTAACAGCAAGCGACCGCCATGCTTCACTGCAGGCATCAGTGAGCAACTGCCATGTTTCTCTGTTGGCACCACCAAGCCACCGCCATGCTTCACTGTGGGAACCACCAAGCCACCACCATACTTCACTGAGTCACCGCCATGCTTTACTGTGGGCACCACCAAGCCACCACACTTCACTGAGTCACTGCCATGCATCATAGTAGGCACCATTGAGCCACTGCCATGTTTCACTGTAGGCATCACCAAGACCTGGCCATGATTCACTGTAGGCATCACTGAGCCTCCACCATGTTTCACTATAGACATCACTGAGCTTCCGCCATACTTCACTGTAGACATCATTGGGTTCCAGCCATGCTTCACTGTAGGCACCACTGAGCCACCACCATGCTGCACTGTAGGCACAACAGAGTGACTGCCATGCTTCACTAGGTAACAGCAAGAGACCGCCATGCTTCACTGCAGGCATCAGTGAGCGACTGCCATGTTTCTCTGTTGGCACCAAGCCACCACCATACTTCTCTGAGTCACTGCCATGCATCTTAGTAGACACCATTGAGCCACTGCCATGTTTCACTGTAGGCATCACCAAGACACAGCCATGATTCACTGTAGGCATCAGTGAGCCACAGCCATGCTTCACTATAGGAAGGGTGTTCTTTTCAGTGTAAGCTTCATTCTTCCTCCTCCAAACATTCTGCTGATCCATAGTCCTGAAAAGTATTTTTTTATTGCTCCACAAAACAGAATCTCCAAATTTTTGTGACTTATTTGTATTATTTGAGCATATTGGAGGCAACTTTACTTTTGGGTCAGTAGAAGTGATGTCTTGAAGTTCAAGCATGGAGATCTTCAGCACTTAGGTACTTACGTTCCTTAGCCTATCCTACAAACTGAAACCTCAGAGCCTGCTGCCACCAAATCTTGTTGCAAATCTTCTGCAGTCGTTCCACTGTTTTTGACCACCTGCCTCCTCATGAATCTGGTGGCAGCCGGTGACTTTCTATCTGCCACATCCAGGCAGTGTAACCAGGGTTCCTTTGTGATCTCGGCTTCCAGCTGCATCTCTAGGAACATTGTTTGGGTTAGTATCTTTTTTTTCATCCTTTTCGTTCTTTGTGCCAGCAATGATTTCCTCTCTTTTCTTTTTGGACCACTGTTTTGACTTAGATATATTCCAATTCTATAATGCCCTTGCCTGTCCGGGTATTTGATGCATTTTATCTGAATAGTTGTATCAGGAGAACTAGAGATGGCACCTGAGTTGCAAACCTGTGTTCTCAGGGAAGTTACTTTGGTTGTTCTTGTTTCATTGATTGTTCACAAACAGCAGAAAGTTTGTAAATGTCGATTACTTTGCTTTTGATGTGAATGGAGAAGATAAGATCTCAGACAGTGACAAGGTAATTGCAAAAGATGCACAGCCACAGCATAAAATATTGGGTATCCGAAAGGGTTAATTTGTGTCTAAAAATCTTATGTAAACTCTCAGCAAAAATCCTAAAGTGTATCTATTAATGCACACAAGTTTTAATAATAGGGACACACAGATAGATAGAATGGCTTATGTTGTACAGATGGTTTCTGGGCTGGGGATCTGTTTCTTCTCAAAACCTTTGTGCTTTTAAGTTTTTCATTTATATAATCGCAGTGTTACTTCTGTTGTTGCTGCAAAGAGCAGCACCCCCTATATGCACTTATGAAAAGGACAGCACCCCCTATATGCACACATCCAAAGAACAGCACCCCCTATATGCACACATGCAAAGAACAGCACCCCCTATATGCACATATTCAAAGAACAGCGCCCCCTATATGCACACATCCAAAGAACAGCGCCCCCTATATGCACACATGCAAAGAACAGCGCCCCCTATATGCACACATGCAAAAGGAAAGTGCCCCCTATATGCACACTTCCAAAGAACGGTGCCCCTATATGCACATATGCATAGAACAGCGCCCTCTATATGCACACATACAAAGAACAGCGTCTCCTATATGCACACATCCAAAGAACAGTGCCCCCTATATGCACACATGCAAAAGGAAAGTGCCCCTATATGCACACTTCCAAAGAACAGTGCCCCTATATGCACACATGCAAAGAACAGCGCCCCCTATATGCACACATCCAAAGAACAGTGCCCCCATATGCACACATCCAAAGAACAGCGCCCCCATATGCACACATCCAAAGAACAGCGCCCCCTATATGCACACATCCAAAGAACAGCGCCCCCTATATGCACACATGCAAAGAACAGCACCCCCTATATGCACATATTCAAAGAACAGCGCCCCCTATATGCACACATCCAAACAACAGCGCCCCCTATATGCACACATCCAAAGAACAGCGCCCTCTATATGCACACATCCAAACAACAGCGCCCCCTATATGCACACATGCAAAGAACAGCGCCCCCTATATGCACACATGCAAAGAACAGCGCCCCCTATATGCACACATCCAAAGAACAGCGCCCCCTATATGCACACATACAAAGAACAGCGCCCTCTATATGCACACATCCAAACAACAGCGCCCCCTATATGCACACATGCAAAGAACAGCGCCCCCTATATGCACACATGCAAAGAACAGCGCCCCCTATATGCACACATCCAAAGAACAGCGCCCCCTATATGCACACATACAAAGAACAGCGTCTCCTATATGCACACTTCCAAAGAACGGTGCCCCTATATGCACACATGCATAGAACAGCGCCCTCTATATGCACACATGCAAAGAACAGCGCCCTCTATATGCACACATGCAAAAGGAAAGTGCCCCTATATACACACTTCCAAAGAACAGTGCCCCTATATGCACACATGCAAAGAACAGCACCCCCTATATGCACACATCCAAAGAACAGCGCCCCCATATGCACACATCCAAAGAACAGCGCCCCCTATATGCACACATGCAAAGAACAGCGCCTGTTATGATCCTAGTGGCAAGGATCGCAAGTAGGACTAGCTAAGTAACTAAACCGACTGATCTCAGATCGGATGGGTAACTGAGCTGACCCGCTAACACTAGAAAGCAGAAAATAGAAAGGGAACTGTGCGGTCAATTAAAAACCCTATTCAAAATATCCACGCAGAGATCGCTCGAGCCCCCGCACCAACTAACGGTGCGGGGGAAGCAACTCTGTACCCCAGAGCAAACCAGCAGAAGAAATCACATATTAGCAAGCTGGACTAAACTCATCATACACAGAAATCATATTGCAGACTGATGAGCAAAAAATAATTAAACAGAACTTAGCTTCTCCTGAAGAGACTGAAACGGAAGATAATCAGGAGTAATCAGAATAGCACTGAGTACATTGACAGCCGGCAACAAGTGGAAGTGAAACAGAGCTAAATAGGAAACTCCCAAGTGAATAACGAGGCAGCTGATCAGCCACAGACCCGCAGGATAACAAACAAAGCCACCAGGGGGAGCCCAAAACAAAAGTCACACAATACCACCTGTGACCACAAGAGGGAGCCTGAAAACAGAGTTCACAACAGTACCCCCCCCTTGAGGAGGGGTCACCGAACCCTCATCAAAACCCCCAGGGCGATCAGGGTGAGCCACATGGAAGGCACGAACCAAATCGGCCGCATGAACATCAGAGGCGACAACCCAGGAATTATCCTCCTGACCATAGCCCTTCCATTTAACCAAATACTGAAGCCTCCGTCTAGAAATACGAGAATCCAAGATCTTCTCCACCACGTATTCCAATTCTCCCTCAACCAGCACAGGGGCAGGAGGCTCAACCGGAGGACCCACAGGCACCACATACCTCCGCAACAACGACCGATGAAACACGTTATGAATAGCAAACGATGCTGGAAGGTCCAAACGAAATGACACAGGGTTAAGGATTTCCAAAATCTTATAAGGACCGATAAACCGAGGCTGGAATTTAGGAGAGGAGACCTTCATAGGAACAAAGCGAGAAGACAACCACGCCAAGTCCCCAACGCGAAGTCGGGGACCCACACAGCGACGGCGGTTGGCAAAGCGCTGAGCCTTCTCTTGTGACAGCTTCAAATTGTCCACAACATGATTCCAAATCTGATGCAACCTATCCACCACAGAATCCACCCCAGGACAGTCAGAGGGCTCAACCTGACCCGAGGAAAAACGAGGATGAAACCCCGAATTACAAAAAAAAGGTGAAACCAAAGTAGCAGATCTAGCCCGATTATTAAGGGCAAACTCGGCCAACGGCAAAAAAGTCACCCAATCATCCTGATCAGCAGAAACAAAACATCTTAAATAAGTTTCCAACGTCTGATTAGTTCGCTCGGTTTGGCCATTCGTCTGAGGATGGAAGGCCGACGAAAAAGACAAATCAATGCCCATCTTAGAGCAAAAGGTCCGCCAAAATCTAGACACAAACTGGGATCCTCTGTCGGAAACAATATTTTCAGGGATCCCATGCAAACGAACCACATTTTGAAAAAACAGCGGAACCAACTCGGAGGAGGAAGGCAACTTAGGCAAGGGCACCAAATGGACCATCTTAGAAAAACGATCACACACCACCCAGATGACAGACATTCTCTGAGAGACAGGGAGATCTGAAATAAAATCCATGGAAATGTGCGTCCAAGGCCTCTTCGGGACAGGCAAAGGTAACAGCAAACCACTGGCACGAGAACAGCAAGGCTTAGCCCGAGCACAAATTCCACAAGACTGCACAAAGGAACGCACATCCCGCGACAAGGAAGGCCACCAGAAGGACCTAGCCACCAAATCTCTGGTACCAAATATTCCAGGATGGCCCGCCAACACCGAAGAATGAACCTCGGAAATAACTCTGCTGGTCCATCTATCTGGGACAAACACTCTCTCCGGTGGACAACGGTCAGGTCTATCCGCCTGAAACTCCTGCAGCACTCGTCGCAAATCTGGGGAGATGGCAGACAAAATCACCCCTTCTCTGAGAATACCAGCCGGCTCTGAATCTCCAGGAGAGTCAGGCACAAAACTCCTAGAAAGAGCATCAGCCTTTACATTCTTCGAACCAGGCAGGTACGAGACCACGAAATCAAAACGAGAGAAAAACAACGACCAACGAGCCTGTCTAGGATTCAGCCGCTTGGCCGACTCGAGATAAATCAGATTCTTGTGATCCGTCAAGACCACCACACGATGCTTAGCTCCCTCGAGCCAATGTCGCCACTCCTCAAATGCCCACTTCATAGCCAACAACTCCCGATTACCGACATCATAATTCCGCTCGGCAGGCGAAAACTTTCTTGAAAAGAAAGCACATGGCTTCATCACAGAGCCATCAGAGCTTCTCTGCGACAAAACAGCCCCCGCTCCAATCTCGGAAGCATCAACCTCGACCTGGAAAGGAAGAGAGAAATCTGGCTGACATAAGACCGGAGCCGAAGAAAACCGGCGCTTCAGCTCCCGAAAGGCCTCCACAGCCGCAGGAGACCAATTAGTAACATCAGAACCTTTCTTGGTCAAATCCGTCAAAGGCTTAACAACACCAGAAAAATTAGCGATGAAACGACGGTAAAAATTAGCAAAACCCAAGAACTTCTGAAGACTCTTAACAGATGTAGGCTGCGTCCAGTCATGAATAGCCTGAACCTTGACGGGATCCATCTCAATAGTAGAAGGAGAAAAAATGAAACCCAAAAAATAAACCTTCTGGACTCCAAAAAGACATTTTGAGCCCTTCACAAATAAAGCACTGGCACGCAGGACCTGAAACACCATCCTGACCTGCCTAACATGAGACTCCCAATCATCAGAAAAAAAACAGAATATCATCCAGATACACATAAATTTATCCAGATATTCGCGGAAGATGTCATGCATAAAAGACTGAAAGACAGAAGGAGCGTTAGAAAGTCCAAAAGGCATCACCAAGTACTCAAAATGGCCTTCGGGCGTATTAAATGCAGTTTTCCATTCATCACCCTGCTTAATACGCACAAGGTTATACGCACCACGGAGATCTATCTTGGTGAACCAACTAGACCCCTAATGCGAGCAAACAGATCAGATAACAATGGCAAAGGATACTGAAATTTGACCGTGATTTTATTTAGAAGGCGATAATCAATACAAGGTCTCAGGGAACCATCCTTCTTAGCCACAAAAAAGAACCCCGCACCAAGAGGGGAGGAGGACGGGCGAATATGTCCTTTCTCCAAAGACTCCTTTATATAACTCTGCATGGCAGTATGCTCCGGCACTGACAAATTGAAAAGTCGTCCCTTAGGAAACGTACTACCAGGAATCAAATTTATAGCACAATCACAATCCCTATGAGGAGGTAGAGAACTGAGTTTGGGCTCATCAAATACATCCTGGTAATCTGACAAAAACGCAGGGACCTCAGAAGCAGTGGATGAAGCAATTGACACCACAGGAGCGTCGCCATGAATTCCCTGACAACCCCAACTTGACACAGACATAGCTTTCCAATCCAGGACTGGATTATGAGTCTGCAACCATGGCAGACCCAACACGACAACATCATGCAAATTATGCAGAACAAGAAAGCGAATCACCTCCTGATGAACAGGAGTCATGCACATGGTCACTTGTGTCCAGTACTGAGGTTTATTCTCAGCCAATGGCGTAGCATCAATTCCCCTTAGTGGAATAGGGAATTTTAAAGGCTCCAAAACAAAACCACAGCGCCTGGCAAATGACCAATCCATCAGACTCAGGGCAGCCCCTGAATCTACAAAAGCCATAACCGGGTAAGATGACAAGGAACAAATCAGGGTAACAGACAAAATGAACTTAGGCTGTAAAGTACCGATGGTGACAGACTTATCAATCTTTTTTGTGCGCTTAGAGCATGCTGAGATAACATGAGCTGAGTCACCACAGTAAAAGCACAACCCATTTTGCCATCTATAATTTTGCCGTTCACTTCTGGTCAGAATTCTATCACATTGCATAGACTCAGGTGTCTGTTCAGAAGACACCGCCAAATGGTGCGCAGGTTTGCGCTCCCGCAAACGCCGATCAATCTGAATGGCCAGAGTCATTGACTCATTCAGACCTGCAGGCGTAGGGAACCCCACCATGACATTCTTAATGGCCTCAGAAAGACCTTTTCCGAAATTTGCAGCCAGGGCACACTCATTCCACTGAGTAAGCACCGACCATTTCCGAAATTTCTGGCAGTACACCTCTGCTTCATCTTGCCCCTGAGAGATAGCCAGCAACGCTTTTTCAGCCTGGTTCTCAAGATTAGGTTCCTCATAGAGCAATCCAAGGGCCAGAAAAAACGCATCAACACTGAGCAATGCCGGATCCCCTGGCGCCAATGCGAAGGCCCAATCTTGAGGGTCACCACGCAAGAAATAAATTATAATTTTAACTTGCTGAACGGAATCACCAGAGGAACGAGGTTTCAAAGAAAGAAACAATTTACAATTGTTCTTAAAATTCAGGAACCTAGATCTATCTCCAGAAAACAACTCCGGAATAGGTATTCTAGGCTCTGACATAGGACTGTGAACAACAAAATCCTGAATACTTTGTACCCTTGCAGCAAGATGATCTACACTGGAGGCCAAACTCTGAATATCCATATCAGCAGCTGAACTCAGAGCGACACCAAGATTAAGAGGAGGAGAGAAGCCAGACACACAGCAGCTAGACACACGGCAGCAAAAAAAAAAAAAAAATTCTCAAGGCTTCTCTTCTCCTGCTTCTGCCATGCAATTAACACTTTACCGGCCGGCTGTACTGTTATGATCCTAGTGGCAAGGATCGCAAGTAGGACTAGCTAAGTAACTAAACCGACTGATCTCAGATCGGATGGGTAACTGAGCTGACCCGCTAACACTAGAAAGCAGAAAATAGAAAGGGAGCTGTGCGGTCAATTAAAAACCCTATTCAAAATATCCACGCAGAGATCGCTCGAGCCCCCGCACTAACTAACGGTGCGGGGGAAGCAACTCTGTACCCCAGAGCAAACCAGCAGAAGAAATCACATATTAGCAAGCTGGACTAAACTCATCATACACAGAAATCATATTGCAGACTGATGAGCAAAAAATAATTAAACAGAACTTAGCTTCTCCTGAAGAGACTGAAACCGAAGATAATCAGGAGTAATCAGAATAGCACTGAGTACATTGACAGCCGGCAACAAGTGGAAGTGAAACAGAGCTAAATAGGAAACTCCCAAGTGAATAACGAGGCAGCTGATCAGCCACAGACCCGCAGGATAACAAACAAAGCCACCAGGGGGAGCCCAAAAACAAAAGTCACACAATACCACCTGTGACCACAAGAGGGAGCCTGAAAACAGAGTTCACAACAAGCGCCCCCATATGCACACATCCAAAGAACAGTGCCCCCTATATGCACACATCCAAAGAACAGTGCCCCCTATATGCACACATGCAAAGAACAGCGCCCCCTATATGCACACATCCAAAGAACAGTGCCCCCATATGCACACATCCAAAGAACAGCGCCCCCTATATGCACACATCCAAAGAACAGCGCCCCCATATGCACACATCCAAAGAACAGCGCCCCCTATATGCACACATCCAAAGAACAGCGCCCTCTATATGCACACATCCAAACAACAGCGCCCCCTATATGCACACATGCAAAGAACAGCACCCCTATATGCACACATGCATAGAACAGCGCCCCCTATATGCACACATCCAAAGAACAGCGCCCCCTATATGCACGCATGCAAAAGGACAGTGCCCCCTATATGCACATATGCAAAGAACAGCATCCCCTATATGCACACATGCATAGAACAGCGCCCCCTATATGCACACATCCAAAGAACAGCGCCCCCTACATGCACGCATGCAAAAGGACAGTGCCCCCTATATGCACACTTCCAAAGAACAGTGCCCCTATATGCACACATGCAAAGAACAGTGCCCCCTATATGCACACATGCATAGAACAGCGCCCCTATATGCACACATGCAAAGAACAGCGCCCCCTATATGCACACATGCAAAGAACAGCACTCCCTATATGCACACATCCAAAGAACAGCACCCCCTATATGCACACATGCAAAGAACAGCACCCCCTATATGCACACATGCATAGAACAGCGCCCCTATATGCACACATGCAAAGAACAGCGCCCCTATATGCACACATCCAAAGAACAGTGCCCCCTATATGCACACATCCAAAGAACAGCGCCCTCTATATGCACATATGCAAAGAACAGCGCCCCCTATATGCACACATCCAAAGAACAGTGCCCCCTATATGCACACATCCAAAGAACAGCGCCCTCTATATGCACATATGCAAAGAACAGCGCCCCCTATATGCACACATCCAAAGAACAGCGCCCCTATATGCACATATGCAAAGAACAGCGCCCCTATATGCACACATCCAAAGAACAGTGCCCCCTATATGCACACATCCAAAGAACAGCGCCCCCTATATGCACACATGCAAAAGGACAGTGCCCCTATATGCACACATCCAAAGAACAGCGCCCCCTATATGCACACATGCAAAAGGACAGTGCCCCTATATGCACACATCCAAAGAACAGCGCCCCTATATGCACATATGCAAAGAACAGCGCCCCTATATGCACACATCCAAAGAACAGCGCCCCCTATATGCACACATCCAAAGAACAGCGCCCCCTATATGCACATATGCAAAGAACAACGCCCCCTATATGCACACATCCAAAGAACAGTGCCCCCTATATGCACACATCCAAAGAACAGTGCCCCCTATATGCACATATGCAAAGAACAGCGCCCCTATATGCACACATCCAAAGAACAGTGCCCCCTATATGCACACATGCAAAAGGACAGTGCCCCTATATGCACACATCCAAAGAACAGCGCCCTCTATATGCACACATCCAAAGAACAGCGCCCTCTATATGCACATATGCAAAGAACAGCGCCCCCTATATGCACACATCCAAAGAACAGTGCCCCCTATATGCACACATCCAAAGAACAGCGCCCTCTATATGCACACATCCAAAGAACAGTGCCCCTATATGCACACATCCAAAGAACAGTGCCCTCTATATGCACACATCCAAAGAACAGCGCCCCCTATATGCACACATCCAAAGAACAGTGCCCTCTATATGCACACATCCAAAGAACAGCGCCCTCTATATGCACATATGCAAAGAACAGCGCCCCTATATGCACGCATGCAAAAGAACAGCGTCTCCTATATGCACACATCCAAAGAACAGTGCCCCCTATATGCACGCATGCAAAAGAACAGCGTCTCCTATATGCACACATCCAAAGAACAGTGCCCCTATATGCACATATGCAAAGAACAGCGTCTCCTATATGCACACATCCAAAGAACAGCATCCCCTATATGCACACATGCAAAGAACAGCGCCCCCTATGTGCACACAACTAGTGATAGTATTACACCTGTACAATACGATATACTGTACGCTTGCACCGTAAAGATAAAGAGATAAAGACAGCTTTCCTCATCACCGTTTCTTTTTCTCTGCAGCAAGATGCGACAATATTTACGACTCCGATATAGTGTTTGTGATAGACGGATCGTCCAGTATCGGAAGGGCAAACTTTCGGATGATTAAGACGTTTATGGAAGGATTGGTCATCCCCTTTGTAAATGTTGTCAGCCAGGATGGAGTCCGGTTTGGAGTCGTCCAATACAGCGATGATCCAAGGTGAGTCTTCTAGTCCAGGCCATAGGTAGGTTGAAATAGGGTGGGGTTTGCAGGAAGGCAAAACAGGCAGCTGCCTAAGGTGACATTAACAAGGCTAAAAATTTAGGGAGTAAAAATCAATATCCAAATTTATATGGGGGGAAACTGCAGGAGCTGTAAGAGAAGCTGCAGGAGCTGGGAGAAAGGCTATGAGAGCTGGGAGAGAAGCTGCAGGAGCTGGGAGAGAAGCTGCCGGAGGTGGGAGAGAAGCTGCAAAGGTGGGAGAGAAGCTGCAAGACCTGGGGGAGAAGCTGCAAGAGCTGGGGAAGAAGCTACAGAAGCTGGGAGAAAAGCAGCAGCAGCTAGGTGAGAAGCTGCAGGAGCTGGGAGAGAAGCTGCAGGAGCTGGGAGAGAAGCTGCGGGAGCTAGGAGAGAAGCTGCAGGAGCTAGGAGAGAAACTGCAGGATCTGGGAGAGAAGCTGCAGGATCTGGGAGAGAAGCTGCAGGATCTGGGAGAGAAGCTGCAGGATCTGGGAGAGAAGCTGCAGGAGCTGGGAGAGAAGCTGCAGGAGCTGGGAGAGAAGTTGCAGGAGCTGGGAGAGAAGCTGCAGGAGATGGGAGAGAAGCTGCAGGAGCTGGGAGAGAAGCTGCAGACTTTGATATTGCTCTGAAATGAAATCTAAGCTATAATTGGTTGTCATTAGTGATGAGCGAGTGTGCTCCTTACTCGAGGTTTCCAAGCATGCTCGGGTGTTCTCCGAGTATCTTGGGTGTACTCGTAGATTGTTTGTGTCACCGCAGCTGTATGATTTGCGGCTGCTAGACAGCCTGAATACATGTGGGGATTCCCTAACAAACAGGCAATCCCTGCATGTGTCCAGGTTGTCGAACAGCCGCAAATCATGCAGCTGCGGAGACACAAACATAATCTACGAGCACGCCCAAGATGCTTGGAGAACACCCAAGCATGCTCGGAAATCTCGAGTAACGAGCACACTCGCTCATCACTAGTTGCCATGTTAAGCTCTGAAGTGTTTCATAGATATATGTCAGAATAATTATATTTTTATATTTACACCTTTTAAGACCCCATTCATAATTAAAAATTGTAGATGTCAACTAGGGTATACGTCTGTGAAAGCCATAAAGGAGAAACATTTTAATTTGTATTTCCTAAATTAATAGCACAGATGAAAATAAGAGACATTGTAATATATCTTATGAGTCAAAGCTGCTTCTTTCTTCCCCGGACTGATCTTTCACTCTCAATTCAGTGGTAAAATGTGTCTTGATTTTCCCATTACTGAGATAGGAGATGGCAGTTGGTGCCTGTAGGATTCTATGGAGGTGGGAAGGGGGAGTAGGAGGGAGGAGCTAGAGGCAGACACAGACAGAGGGGGAGGAGCTAAAGGCAGACAGACAGAAGGGGAGGAGCTAGAGATAGCAGGGAGGGAGGAACTAGAGGCAGACAGAGGGGAGGAGCTAGAGGCAGCAGGGAGGGAGGAGCTAAAGTCTGATAGAGGGGAGGAGCTAGATGCAGCCTGGGGAGGAGGAATTAGAGGCAGAGGGGAGGAGCTAGAGGCAGCAGGGAGGGAGGAGCTAAAGTCTGACAGAGGGGAGGGACTAGAGGCAGATAGAGGGGAGGAGCTAGAGGCAGGGAGGGAAGAGCTAAAGTCTGACAGAAGGGAGGAGCTAGATGCAGAGAGAGGAGGGGCTAGAGGCAGGGAGGGAGGAGCTAAAGTCTGACAGAGGGGAGGAGCTAGAGGCAGGCACAGACATTTCGCTGTAAGTTCTGAATCCACAGTTACAGATTAAATCCCAGGGATCAGAACTCTGGTATTTATTGCTCAAAGGAGAAAAAGTAAAAGAGAACACGGAGTCATATTTATGACCTGGACCTGTCAGTTGTAATCTTTTCATTTTATTGCTTTATGCTCCACCCGGAGGCAAAGATGATCTCCCACCGAGCAGGTGAGACTCTGTACTGCAAGGAGACAAGAAGGGGAATCTCCTCTCTGCCCAAATCTTATAGTGCAGACATGTTTTACCCATAGTTTCCAATCTGATCCCAATTTTATTTTAACTATATATGTGTATTATATCTATATATAAAGCAATTTTGTGAATTCCCCTAATGAATACGTGACCTGCTATTTTGTATCTGCAGCACCTCTGCAGACCTATGTGTCTCCGTGCTGAGAGACAACAGACACTATATAGTCTGATGCTTCAGTCACGCTCGTTTCCATCCATTACTTAGTTGTTAATAATATATAATCAGTCAGTTAGCAAGAAAAAGCAAACAGCCAGAAACCAATACGACTGAAGGATCAGACTACACAGCGTTTGTTTTCTGTCGCCATGGCGATGCATAGGTCCGCATAAGGCACACAATGGTAGGACACTTTTAATCAGGACTCTGTGACGTTTCTGAATAATGTGTATTAAATATAAATAAATATTAATGTAATTAGTATGAAGTAGAGGACAGATTGAAATGAGTACAAATATAGGATCAGACTACATAAGGTTTGTTTGTTGTCTGTTACCGTGGAGACACACAGGTTTGCATGGGGATTGCACACACAAAACAGTAGGCCGTGTACAATCAGTGTTGCGTTATTTTCTATCATGGATACACGGAGACAATAAAGCAGCGGGTTACATCGGCTCCACAAATGCTCAGACCAAAGCCTACTTGTTTTGTGGTTAAATAAACTGCAATGACCTTTCCTTTTAGAACAGAGTTTGATTTTTCTCGATACCGAAATGGGTCCGAGGTGATTCAGGCCATAAGAAACCTGGCCTACAAAGGGGGGAACACGCGGACGGGCGCCGGACTGAGATATGCCACCGATAATTTCTATGGACCAGCCATTCTGCGAGCCGACATACCTAAGGTCAGAACTGGAATCTGCAAGAACAGAAGAAACTACATTGTGCCGCAATAATATGATATGGTGAAAAGGATATAATATAGTTAAATAGGAAGATTGATGAATGCAAAAGTATTTCTCTGCTACACCTGACAAGTCATCATACTGCATGTTCCTGAATAATGTCAAATTAGAGGGAATGGTAAAAAGACTAAGAAATCCCCCCCGAAAACAGAAAATGTTGTAAAACAAAAAAAAAAACCCTCCTCATGTGTTCTATTCCTGCCAATCCAGCGCTGAGCTATGATGTCAGTAGTGCAGCACATGAATGCGTTAATAATAGTAATAGCAATAATAATAAAAAACTATGCCTAAATAATACCACCATATAGCGAATAAATAATACCACCATACAATGCCTAAATAATGCCACCATTCAGTGCACAAAAACGTAATAATACCACCATATAGTACATAAATAACACCACCATGCGACGCCAAAGCAAAACCGCCATACGGTGCATAAATTAAAACTCCACATAAAGCATAAAAAATAATTCCATATATATCTAAATATACCGCCATTAATAACACTTTACAGTGCATAAAGATACAACCATACAATGGCTAAATTATACCACCATATAGTGATAACACCACCATACATTGCCTAAATAAGGCAGCCATTCACTGCACAAATACAATACCACCATATAGTGCACAGATAGCACCACCATACAACACCAAAATAATACTGCCATACAGTGCATAGATTAAAACTACACAAAGAGCATAAAAATACTTCCATATATACTTTAATTATACCACCATATGGTGCATTCATAACACATTACAGTACATAAATACCATCATACAGTGCATAAAAATACCATTATGTAATTACTAAATGATGCCAACATGAAGTGCATAAATATTACCACCATAAAGTGCACAAATACATATAGTGCACAAATAACACCACCATAGGATGACAAAATAATATAGCCATACAGTGTATAAATAAGAATTCAACATACAGCATAAAAATGCTACCATGCATAACTAAATAACATCATGATACAGTGCATTTATAACAATTTACAGTACATAAATACCATCATACAGTGAATAAAAATACTGCCATACAATGCCTAAATAATACTACAAGAAAGTGCATAGATAATCCCACCATACAATGCATAAATAATACTACCACAAAGTGCATAGATAATACCACCGTACAATGCATAAATAATACTACAAGAAAGTGCATAGATAATACCACCATACAATGCATAAATAATACTACCACAAAGTGCATAGATAATCCCACCGTACAATGCATAAATAATACTACCACAAAGTGCATAGATAATACCACCATACAATGCATAAATAATACTACCACAAAGTGCATAGATAATCCCACCGTACAATGCATAAATAATACTACAACAAAGTGCATAGATAATACCACCGTACAATGCATAAATAATACTACCACAAAGTGCATAGATAATCCCACCGTACAATGCATAAATAATACTACCACAAAGTGCATAGATAATCCCACCGTACAATGCTTAAATAATACTACCACAAAGTGCATAGATAATCCCACCGTACAATGCATAAATAATACTACCACAAAGTGCATAGATAATCCCACCGTACAATGCATAAATAATACTACCACAAAGTGCATAGATAATACCACCGTACAATGCATAAATAATACTACCACAAAGTGCATAGATAATACCACCGTACAATGCATAAATAATACTACAAGAAAGTGCATAGATAATACCACCATACAATGCATAAATAATACTACCACAAAGTGCATAGATAATCCCACTATACAATGCATAAATAATACTACCACAAAGTGCATAGATAATACCACCGTACAATGCATAAATAATACTACAAGAAAGTGCATAGATAATACCACCATACAATGCATAAATAATACTACCACAAAGTGCATAGATAATCCCACCGTACAATGCTAAAATAATATAGCCATACAGTGTATAAATAAGAATTCAACATAGAGTATAAAAATGCTACCATGCATACCTAAAAAACATCACGATACAGTGCATTTATTACAATTTACCGTACATAAATACCATCATACAGTGAATAAAAATACCGCCATACAATGCCTAAATAATACTACCACAAAGTGCATAGATAATCCCACCGTACAATGCACACAAATTATGGCGAGATACTATCATCATAATCCAGCTCAGTACCCAACCACTGTCCCCAACCAAACCTTACAATCCCCCCGCGGTTCACAGGGTGGTCACATACAGTGTACACTCCTAGATTACTGACTGCATTTTCTGTTTTCCAGGTTGTAATTTTGATAACGGACGGAAAATCCCAGGATGAGGTCGATCAGGCGTCGCAGAGACTGAAAAATCTAGGGATAAAAATATTTGCTGTTGGTACGTCCTAACGTAAACCTGGATCTGGATCAGGATTGGCCATGAGCCAATATATTAGGGCATAGGTAACGGAGGATCACAGACAGGTGTCACACACAGGCCAAATACTTCCCTCCTGACACTTGTACCCCCCATTAGTGGAACATTTTAAGGAATGGCCACAAAACCTCCCATAATCTCCCCTTTTGAAGCACATTTGCACAGTCCACACACCTTTTATCTCCATTCCACAATGCCATGAAACAGTTTGTTTACTCGCAGCCCCCACTAGAGGGCGCTCACTGCACACAGATTTATGCAGCTCCTAAAAAGGCCTGTATACACCGATAAGACAATGAGCTCCCTCTAGTGGTGACTGCAGACAGACTCACCTTTATTATTTAGCCCATTAATTAATTTATAGGAATTGAGGCTGAGTCTCGGTGTAATGGATGCCCCATTAAGGAGTGAAGTGACACTGGAGCTGTACTGGTTCTGACCCAGTGTTCTCTGATATATATGAGAATGGAGAATAATAGAGAATAGTGAAGGACGACTCAAAGACTTCATGACATTCTCTAATATCTTCTTCAGGAATCAAAAATGCCGATAGCCGAGAGCTGACCAGGGTAGCGTCCACGCCGACAGAAGACTACTTTTTTTATGTGACTGATTTCAAGATTCTGGGGACACTTCTTCCTCTGGTTTCCCGAAAAGTCTGTATAACGACTGGAGGAGTCTACATTCCTGAAAGCAGTAAGTCAGGATTACCAATGCCAAAGTGCGGAGATGCAGCAGAGCGGAATGTGTAACTTGTAACAATGCAGTTGACTTACCTGAAGTCCTGTGCAACAACAAACAAGCAAACTCAGCTCTACTATATATAACACTGTCGGGTTATAGTCACTTTTAAAGCAAAATGAATAATATGCAAAAGGTTTCACCTGGCCTATCAAATTTATATATAATTTGTTTCTAGCCTCAGACACTTATAGAGGACCTTCCAACCTGGTCTTCTCCGATCAGACAGCAGATTCCATGAGGATACAATGGACGGCAGCCACCGGGCCAGTTACAGGATATAAGGTGGTTTATGGTCCCCTGACGGGTTTAGGACAACAGATCCCACTGGAGCTAAGAGAAGTACGAAGGCAACTTATATATAAATGAGTCCTCTATTGCTTCAAACAAAAAATAATCACAATAATACTGCCCCTATGTAGAAGAATATAACTACTATAATACTGCCCCTATGTACAAGAATATAACTACTATAATACTGCTCCTATGTACAAGAATATAACTACTATAATACTGCTCCTATGTACAAGAATATAACTACTATAATACTGCCCCTGTGTACAAGAATATAACTACTATAATACTGCTGCTATGTACAAGAATATAACTACTATAATACTGCCCCTATGTACAAGAATATAACTACTATAATACTGCCCCCTATGTACAAGAATATAACTACTATAATACTGCTCCTATGTGTAGGAATATAACTACTATAATACTGCCCCTATGTACAAGAATATAACTACTATAATACTGCCCCTATGTACAAGAATATAACTACTATAATACTGCTCCTATGTACAAGAATATAACTACTATAATACTGCCATGTATGTACAAGAATATAACTACTATAATACTGCCCCCTATGTACAAGAATATAACTACTATAATACTGCTCCCTATGTACAAGAATATAACTACTATAATACTGCTCCTATGTACAAGAATATAACTACTATAATACTGCTCCCTATGTACAAGAATATAACTACTATAATACTGCTCCCTATGTACAAGAATATAACTACTATAATACTGCTCCTATGTACAAGAATATAACTACTATAATACTGCTCCCTATGTACAAGAATATAACTACTATAATACTGCTCCCTATGTACAAGAATATAACTACTATAATACTGCTCCTATGTACAAGAATATAACTACTATAATACTGCTCCTATGTACAAGAATATAACTACTATAATACTGCTCCTATGTACAAGAATATAACTACTACAATACTGCCCCTATGTACAAGAATATAACTACTATAATACTGCTCCTATGTACAAGAATATAATTACTATAATACTGCCCCTATGTACAAGAATATAACTACTATAATACTGCCCCTATGTACAAGAATATAACTACTATAATACTGCCCCTATGTACAAGAATATAACTACTATAATACTGTCTCCTATATACAAGAATATAACTACTATAATACTGCCCCCTATGTACAAGAATATAACTACTATAATACTGCCCCTATATACAAGAATATAACTACTATAATACTGCCCCATGTACAAGAATATAACTACTATAATACTGCCCCCTATGTACAAGAATATAACCACTATAATACTGCCTCCTATGTACAAGAATATAACTACTATAATACTGCCCCATGTACAAGAATATAACTACTATAATACTGCCCTCTATGTACAAGAATATAACTACTATAATACTGCTCCTATGTACAAGAATATAACTACTATAATACTGCCCCTATGTACAAGAATATAACTACTATAATACTGCCCCATGTACAAGAATATAACTACTATAATACTGCCCTCTATGTACAAGAATATAACTACTATAATACTGGTCCTATGTACAAGAATATAACTACTATAATACTGCTCCTATGTACAAGAATATAACTACTATAATACTGCCCCTATGTACAAGAATATAACTACTATAATACTGCCCCTATATACAAGAATATAACTATTATAATACTGCTCCTATGTACAAGAATATAACTACTATAATACTGCCCCTATGTACAATAATATAACTACTATAATACTGCCCCTATGTACAATAATATAACTACTATAATACTGCCCACTATGTACAAGAATATAACTACTATAATACTGCCCCTATGTACAAGAATATAACTACTATAATACTGCTCCTATGTACAAGAATATAACTACTATAATACTGCACCTATGTACAAGAATATAACTACTATAATACTGCCCCTATGTACAAGAATATAACTACTATAATACTGCCCCTATGTACAAGAATATAACTACTATAATACTGCCCCTATGTACAAGAATATAACTACTATAATACTGCCCCTATGTACAAGAATATAACTACTATAATACTGCCCCTATGTACAAGAATATAACTATTATACTGCTCCTATGTACAAGAATATAACTACTATAATACTGCCCCTATGTACAAGAGTATAACTACTATAATACTGCTCCTATGTACAAGAATATAACTACTATAATACTGCCCCCTATGTACAAGAATATAACTACTATAATACTGCCCCTATGTACAAGAATATAACTACTATAATACTGCTCCTATGTACAAGAATATAACTACTATAATACTGCC
Organism: Ranitomeya variabilis; assembly: GCF_051348905.1. Taxonomy (NCBI): domain Eukaryota; kingdom Metazoa; phylum Chordata; class Amphibia; order Anura; family Dendrobatidae; genus Ranitomeya; species Ranitomeya variabilis. Next base: position 206,273,481 of record NC_135239.1, read on the forward strand.
CCTATGTACAAGAATATAACTACTATAATACTGCCCCTATATACAAGAATATAACTATTATACTGCTCCTATGTACAAGAATATAACTACTATAATACTGCCCCTATGTACAAGAGTATAACTACTATAATACTGCTCCTATGTACAAGAATATAACTACTATAATACTGCCCCCTATGTACAAGAATATAACTACTATAATACTGCCCCTATGTACAAGAATATAACTACTATAATACTGCTCCTATGTACAAGAATATAACTACTATAATACTGCCCCTATGTACAAGAATATAACTACTATAATACTGCTCCTATGTACAAGAATATAACTACTATAATACTGCTCCTATGTACAAGAATATAACTACTATAATACTGCCCCCTATGTACAAGAATATAACTACTATAATACTGCCCCTATGTACAAGAATATAACTACTATAATACTGCCCCTATGTACAAGAATATAACTACTATAATACTGCTCCTATTTACAAGAATATAACTACTATAATACTGCTCCTATGTACAAGAATATAACTACTATAATACTGCTCCCTATGTACAAGAATACAACTACTATAATACTGCTCCTATGCACAAGAATATAACTACTATAATACTGCCCCTATGTACAAGAATATAACTACTATAATACTGCCCCTATGTACAAGAATATAACTACTATAATACTGCCCCTATGTACAAGAATATAACTACTATAATACTGCTCCTATGTACAGGAATATAACTACTATAATACTGCCCCTATGTACAAGAATATAACTACTATAATACTGCTCCTATGTACAAGAATATAACTACTATAATACTACTCCTATGTACAAGAATATAACTACTATAATACTGCCCCTATGTACAAGAATATAACTACTATAATACTGCTCCTATGTACAAGAATATAACTAGTATAATACTGCTCCTATGTACAAGAATATAACTACTATAATACTGCCCCTATGTACAAGAATATAACTACTATAATACTGCTCCTATGTACAAGAATATAACTACTATAATACTGCTCCTATGTACAAGAATATAACTACTATAATACTGCTCCTATGTACAAGAATATAACTACTATAATACTGCCCCTATGTACAAGAATATAACTACTATAATACTGCTCCTATGTACAAGAATATAACTACTATAATACTGCCCCTATGTACAAGAATATAACTACTATAATACTGCCCCTATGTACAAGAATATAACTACTATAATACTGCCCCTATGTACAAGAATATAACTACTATAATACTGCCCCCTATGTACAAGAATATAACTACTATAATACTGCTCCTATGTGTAGGAATATAACTACTTTATTTCTTGTAACATGTAGAATATTTGATATAAGATATCTTCTGATTTCTGACCACAGATCAGCCTGACCTCAGCTCAGACATCTTCCCTCCTACAAAGCCTCAGAGCCGGCGCGGAGTATTCGGTGACTGTGACCGCTTTATATGCCAACAGCATTGGAGAATCCGTCTCTGGTCGGGGACAAACCTGTAAGATATTCTCGTCTTGTATCAGAGAGAAGAAATCAAAGTGAATTTCATTTTGCTCATCTGAGCTTTAAACTCCGGCATTAAAATATGGAGTTCTCCTTTAAGCAGAATAATAATTGTCAAATGATTTTTAGGAATTTTTCTATTTAGATTTCCAGGTTAGTTATTAAAAATGGTGTATTTTTTTTTAGTAAGCGCCCTTGGTATATCCAACTTCAGGGTGGCAGAGGCCGGACCCTCCTTCCTCAGATTGGCGTGGAGCGTTTCTGGAGGAGAACCCCCATCAGGATACAGGCTCACCTATTCTACTAGGGGTTAGTGTCATCTATTATTATTTTGTCACTTATGAAAGGAGTGTGCCGATCTATTAGCTGTAGAGAAACTACAACGCTTGGCTTGCCATATCTGCAGCAGGCTATAAGGGCATGCTGGGAGTTGTAGTTCCACCATGGCTAAAATGCTGCAGAGAGCAGTCTGGTGTTCTAAGCAATGGAGGAGGGATATTTCCAGTTTGTATGATCCATGTGATCAAGTTCTAAATTTCCCTGCAGCGCCACCCCTGGGGAAATAAAGCATTACATGACTTTCATTGAAATATATTCGACATTTTGTACTGTGAAATCTCTTATATGTATATATGGTGGGGAAAATAAGTATTTGATATTCTGCCGATTTTACAAGTTTTCCCACCTACTAAGAATGGAGAGGTCTGTAATTTTTATCATAGGTACACTTCGCCTGTGAGAGACAGAAACCAGAAATAAAATCCAGAAAATCACATTGTAGGATTTTTACACAATTAATTTGCATTTTATTGCATAAATTAAGTATTTGATCACCGACCAACCAGCAAGAATTCTGGCTCTCACAGACCTGCTAGTTTTTCTATAAGAATCCCTCTTACTCTGCTCTCATTACCTGTATTAATTGCACCTGTTTGATCTCGTTACCTGTATAAGACACCTGTCCACACATTCAATCACACTCCAACCTCTCCACCATGGCCAACACCAAAGAGCTGTCTAAGGACACCAGGGATAAAATTGTAGACCTGAACAAGGCTGGGATGGGCTACAGGACAATAGTCAAGCAGCATCGTTAAAAGGCAACAACTGTTGGCACAATTTATTAGAAAATGGAAGAAACACAAGATGACTGTCAATCTTCTTGGGTCTGGAGCTCCATGCGAGATCTCGTCTCGTGGGGTAAGGATAATTCTGAGAAACGTTAGGAATCAGCCCAGAACTATATGGGAAGAGCTGATCAATGACCTGAAGAGAGCTGGGACCACAGTCTCAAACATTACCATTAGTAACACACTACGCCATCATGGATAAAAATCCTGCAGGACACACAAGGTCCCCCTGCTCACCCAGCACATGTCCAGGCCGTTTAAAGTTTGCTAATGGCCATCTGGATGATCCAGAGGAGGTGTGGGAGAAGGTCATGTGGTCAGATGAGGCCAAAATAGAACCTTTTTGTATTAACTCCACTCGCCATATTTGGAGGAAGAAGAAGGATGAGTTCAACCCCAAGGACACCATCCCAACCGTGAAGCATGGTGGGGGAAACATCATACTTTTGGGGATGCTTTTCTGCAAAGGGGACAGGATGAGTGCACTGTATTGAAGGGAGGATGGATGGGGTCATGTATCTTGAGATTTTGGCCAACAACCTCCTTCCCTCAGTAAGAGCATTGAAGGTGGGTTGTGGCTGGGTCTTCCAGCAAAAATAATGACCTGAAACACACAGCCGGGGCAACTAAGGAGCGGCTCCGTAAGAAGCATATCAAGGTCCTGGAGTGGCCTAGCCAGTCTCCAGACCTGAACCCAATAGAAAATCTTTGGAGGAGCTGAAACTCAATGTTTTCCAACGACAGCCCCACCCCATAACATAGAAGATCTGGAGGAGATCTGTATGGAAGAGGGGGCCAATATCCCTGCTGCAGTGTGTGCAAACCTGGTCAAGAACTGCAGAAAGCATCTGACCTCTGTAACTCCAAACAAAGGTTTATGTACCAAATATTAAGTTCTGTTTTTCTATTGTATCAAATACTTATTTCCTGCAATAAAATGCAAGCTATATAAAAATCATACAATGTGATTTTCTGGATTTTATTTTTAGATTCTGTCTCTCACAGGTGAAGTGTACCTATGATAAAAATTACCGACCTCTCCATTGTTTGTAGGTGGGAAAACTTGTAAAATCGGCAGAATATCAAATACTTATGTTCCCCACTGTATCTATGCATATATATATTTACATGTATGTATGTATGTGTGTGTATATATATATATATATATATATATATATATATATATATATAATTTAAGTATCCTCATTTTTTACCATATAAAAATAGCAAAATGGAAACAAAATAAAAATAAAATAACATATTTGGCATTGCTGATTAATTGCTAATAAAATATTAATTCATTGAACACAAAAACAAAAAAAATGTTCTATGTACACAATCTGGCATCAATAAAAACGTCAACTCTATGTGCGGAAAATTGAGCCCTCACACAGGTTCATTGATGGAAAAAAAATGATGGTTGCTGAAAATGCCAACCTTTATTTTGCTAAGTTATTAATTTTTTTAAGCACTAAAATATAAAAAACCTTTTACGTTTGGTATCGACGTAATAATACAAGACCTGGAGAATTATGTCACCCGCTAAGTTCACTGCACAATAAATGTAGTAAAACCTCCCTAAAAAACGATGGTGGAATTGCAAAATTTTCATCATTTTGCCGCACTTGAAATTTTTTTTCTATTTTTTTTTTTAGTTTATTATATGGTAGAATGAATGGTGTCATTCAAAAGTACAAAAAACGTCTCCTTATATTCCTATGCTAGCAGACAAAAAAAAAAGTTATGACTCTTGGAAGAAGAAGGGGGAAAAAAATGGAAGTGCAAAAATGAAAAATTGCCCAGACCTTAAGAGTTCCGTTACCCCTGCCCATCAGCATCGGGCCGTCGCTTCCAGTTCACACTGGGTGATGTAATGGTGTGTCACATACCTGCTACATAACATCCTCACCGCATCTATGTTGATGCCAAATCCTTTATGGCGGCTTTGACATTTACGTCTTTGTTTGGGCTCATTAAGGAATTTTTGTGATTTTTGAAGTTTGTTGTTCGGAGCTCCCAGTGCAGCTGGATGTGCTCCAGCCTCATCCGTGGACATACCTGTACATGTCTGCTTCTGACGCTTGTGTCGCCTCTGGTCCACGCCCTGCCGAGTATCTCCAGCAATTAGTGCACTCTCTGCCCTGGGGCTGATACCTGCACAGTCTCATGACTCACCGGGAGATGATGGATGATGAGATTCTGATGACAAGTCTGGAGGAATATCACTCTCATCAGGCCATATTTATTTACAGGAGATGCAAGGACCGGAGAAAAGACGCTGAGCGGAAGCGCATTGTCCGACACCCTCGGCGACCTGCGGCCAGATACTGAGTATATTCTTGTGCTCTATCCACAGTACCAGCGGCAGACTGGTGCACCGGTCACCATTACTGGCCGAACGCGTAAGTACAAGATATTGCTTGGGACACATCAGCTCTCACAGTTCAAGACAGTACTACTGACAGCCTGGTACCCAAAGGCCTCAACCGCTACCTCACTTTATGTTAATTGTATGGCGGTAATATTTATAACACTGTATAGTGGTAGTATTCATACATTGTACAGCGGTAGTATTCATACATTGTACAACAGTAGTATTTACTCATTGTATAGTCATATTATCTATACACTGTATAAAAGTATTATTTATACATTGTATAGCGGTAGTATTCATACGTTGTACAGCAGTAGTATTCATACATTGTACAGCGGTAGTATTCATACATTGTACAACAGTAGTATTTACTCATTGTATAGTCATATTATCTATACACTGTATAAAAGTATTATTTATACATTGTATAGCGGTAGTATTCATACGTTGTACAGCGGTAGTATTCATACATTGTACAGCGGTAGTATTTACTCATTGCATAGTCATATTATCTATACACTGTATAGACTTATTATTTCTACATTGTACAGCGGTAGTATTCATACATTGTACAGCGGTAGTATTCATACATTGTACAGCAGTAGTATTTACTCATTGCATAGTCATATTATCTATACACTGTATAAAAGTATTATTTATACATTGTATAGCGGTAGTATTCATATGTTGTACAGCGGTAGTATTCATACATTGTACAGCGGTAGTATTTACTCATTGCATAGTCATATTATCTATACACTGTATAGACTTATTATTTCTACATTGTATAGCGGTAGTATTCATACATTGTACAGCGGTAGTATTCATACGTTGTACAGCAGTAGTATTTACTCATTGCATAGTCATATTATCTACACACTGTATAGAAGTATTATTTCTACATTGTACAGCGGTAGTATTCATACATTGTACAGCAGTAGTATTTACTCATTGTATAGTCATATTATCTATACACTGTATAGAAGTATTATTTCTACATTGTATAGCGGTAGTATTCATACATTGTACAGCGGTAGTATTCATACGTTGTACAGCGGTAGTATTCATACATTATACAGCGGTATTATTTACTCATTGTATAGTCATATTATATTTTATATACACTGTATAGAAGTATTATTTATACATTGTATAGCAGTAGTATTCATACATTGTACAGCGGTATTATTTACTCATTGTATAGTCATATTATATTTTATATACACTGTATAGAAGTATTATTTATACATTGTATAGCAGTAGTATTCATACATTGTACAGCGATATTATTTACTCAATGTATAGTCTTATCTATCCACTGTATAGCAGTAATATTTATACACTGTATAGTGGTAGTATGCATACATTGTACAGCGATATTACTCATTGTATTGTCTTATCTATTCACTGTATAGGGATATTATTTATACACTGTATAGAAATATGTATACATTGTGTAGCAGTATTATTTTTAAATTCTATAGTGGTATTATTTACACATTGTATAGTGATGTTAGTTATGTATTAGATAACAGTAATATTTATATTATATTGTATAGTGGTATCATTTATATACTGTATAGCAAAATTATTTATACATTATATAGTGGTATTATTTACACTTTGAATAACGGTATTATTTATATAGTGCATGTTCGTAATATTTGTACATTGTATAGAAGTAATATTTATACATTGTATAATCATATTATTTATAGGTTGTATAACAGTATTATTTATGCTTTGTATATCAGAGCTATATAAATGTTATTTGTACATTGTGTATAGTATTTATATATTGAGTAGCGCAGTATAGCAGTATTATTTATAAATCTATAGCCATATTATTGTGTATAGTATTATTTATACATTGAGTAGTGCAGTATAGCAGTATTATTACTGGAATTACTGATCTGATCTCTGTATTTATTATAAATTGTGTCACCCATAAAGAACAAATTAAAAAATTGATTAAAAAATTGATAACATTATCGCTTCTCTCATCCGCAGAACGCATAGAAGGAGTTAGTGACCTGAACATCCAAGATGTCACCTCCCAAAGTATGACAGCAACATGGAGGGCAGTCAGAGGAGCGACCGGTTACCGAATCTCATGGGTGTCCCAGACAGGTACAAGAAATAGAAATGTCACCCAGATTTCCTGAATTGCAAATTTGTCTACGTTTGGAGAACTACGTCTTTGTCTTCTTTAAAGCTAGGGGGACTTATTCTGGATGCTGATTTTTGAGACAGTTTCCCCCCCCACTCGCCCAGTGTGGGTGCTGTTAGAGTGGATGGCACTGGCTGGGGACCACTCCCCCCCACTCGCCCAGTGCGGGTGCTGTTAGAGTGGATGGCACTGGCTGGGGACCACTCACCCCCACTCACCCAGTGTAGGTGCTGTTAGAGTGGATGGCACTGGCTGGGGACCACTCCCCCCCACTCGCCCAGTGCAGGTGCTGTTAGAGTGGATGGCACTGGCTGGGGACCACTCACCCCCACTCGCCCAGTGCAGGTGCTGTTAGTGTGGATGGCACTGGCTGGGGACCACTCACCCCCACTCGCTCAGTGCAGGTGCTGTTAGTGTGGATGGCACTGGCTGGGGACCACTCACCCCCACTCGCCCAGTGCAGGTGCTGTTAGTGTGGATGGCACTGGCTGGGGACCACTCCCCCCCACTCGCCCAGTGCAGGTGCTGTTAGAGTGGATGGCACTGGCTGGGGACCACTCCCCCCCACTCGCCCAGTGCAGGTGCTGTTAGAGTGGATGGCACTGGCTGGGGACCACTCACCCCCACTCACCCAGTGTAGGTGCTGTTAGAGTGGATGGCACTGGCTGGGGACCACTCCCCCCCACTCGCCCAGTGCAGGTGCTGTTAGAGTGGATGGCACTGGCTGGGGACCACTCACCCCCACTCGCCCAGTGCAGGTGCTGTTAGTGTGGATGGCACTGGCTGGGGACCACTCACCCCCACTCGCTCAGTGCAGGTGTTGTTAGTGTGGATGGCACTGGCTGGGGACCACTCACCCCCACTCGCCCAGTGCAGGTGCTGTTAGTGTGGATGGCACTGGCTGGGGACCACTCCCCCCCACTCGCCCAGTGCAGGTGCTGTTAGAGTGGATGGCACTGGCTGGGGACCACTCCCCCCCACTCGCCCAGTGCAGGTGCTGTTAGAGTGGATGGCACTGGCTGGGGACCACTCACCCCCACTCGCTCAGTGCAGGTGCTGTTAGTGTGGATGGCACTGGCTGGGGACCACTCGCCCAGTGCAGGTGCTGTTAGAGTGGATGGCACTGGCTGGGGACCACTCACCCCCACTCGCCCAGTGCAGGTACTGCTAGAGTGGATGGCACTGGCTGGGGACCACTCACCCCCACTCGCTCAGTGCAGGTGCTGTTAGTGTGGATGGCACTGGCTGGGGACCACTCACCCCCACTCGCCCAGTGCAGGTGCTGTTAGTGTGGATGGCACTGGCTGGGGACCACTCACCCCCACTCGCTCAGTGCAGGTGCTGTTAGAGTGGATGGCACTGGCTGGGGACCACTCACCCCCACTCGCCCAGTGCGGGTGCTGTTAGAGTGGATGGCACTGGCTGGGGACCACTCACCCCCACTCACCCAGTGTAGGTGCTGTTAGAGTGGATGGCACTGGCTGGGGACCACTCCCCCCCACTCGCCCAGTGCAGGTGCTGTTAGAGTGGATGGCACTGGCTGGGGACCACTCACCCCCACTCGCCCAGTGCAGGTGCTGTTAGTGTGGATGGCACTGGCTGGGGACCACTCACCCCCACTCGCTCAGTGCAGGTGCTGTTAGTGTGGATGGCACTGGCTGGGGACCACTCCCCCCCACTTGCCCAGTGCAGGTGCTGTTAGAGTGGATGGCACTGGCTGGGGACCACTCCCCCCCACTCGCCCAGTGCAGGTACTGTTAGAGTGGATGGCACTGGCTGGGGACCACTCACCCCCACTTGCTCAGTGCAGGTGCTGTTAGTGTGGATGGCATTGGCTGGGGACCACTCGCCCAGTGCAGGTGCTGTTAGAGTGGATGGCACTGGCTGGGGACCACTCACCCCCACTCGCCCAGTGCAGGTGCTGTTAGAGTGGATGGCACTGGCTGGGGACCACTCACCCCCACTCGCTCAGTGCAGGTGCTGTTAGTGTGGATGGCACTGGCTGGGGACCACTCACCCCCACTCGCCCAGTGCAGGTGCTGTTAGTGTGGATGGCACTGGCTGGGGACCACTCACCCCCACTCGCTCAGTGCAGGTGCTGTTAGAGTGGATGGCACTGGCTGGGGACCACTCACCCCCACTCGCCCAGTGCGGGTGCTGTTAGAGTGGATGGCACTGGCTGGGGACCACTCACCCCCACTCACCCAGTGTAGGTGCTGTTAGAGTGGATGGCACTGGCTGGGGACCACTCCCCCCCACTCGCCCAGTGCAGGTGCTGTTAGAGTGGATGGCACTGGCTGGGGACCACTCACCCCCACTCGCCCAGTGCAGGTGCTGTTAGTGTGGATGGCACTGGCTGGGGACCACTCACCCCCACTCGCTCAGTGCAGGTGCTGTTAGTGTGGATGGCACTGGCTGGGGACCACTCCCCCCCACTTGCCCAGTGCAGGTGCTGTTAGAGTGGATGGCACTGGCTGGGGACCACTCACCCCCACTCGCCCAGTGTAGGTGCTGTTAGAGTGGATGGCACTGGCTGGGGACCACTCCCCCCCACTCGCCCAGTGCAGGTGCTGTTAGAGTGGATGGCACTGGCTGGGGACCACTCACCCCCACTCGCCCAGTGTGGGTGCTGTTAGAGTGGATGGCACTAGTTGGTGATAATCTGGAGGAAGTGAGGGGTCAGGATGTCAGAGCTGCCAACATTACAGGAGGCCCAGCAGTGATGAGCAAAACCCCATTGAAAAGTTTGCACTGGTGCCCTGACTCTTCTAGTTTTGCCTCTAGTTACAACACCTTTAAATCTTGTTCTTTTGCAACCATTTTTTCTATTGTTCTTCTCCTTCTAAAATGAAAAAAAAAATGAAGCAACTAAGCAAATAGTTTTGAATAAAATCCCTCTTTGTTTATATACATCCAGATTTATGTGTCAGAGGTGCAGAACATTTTTTGGACTGAGCGCCAAATTTTGTGATTTGGGCCACATAATAACTGAAGGAATATTCTGATTTGAGATATATGTATATCAACAGTTCTGTATGTGCCATAATCTAATAAGTAGAGGGGGGGGGTTCTACTTTAGATTTAGAGGGTCCTCTGCTTCTCTATTGAGAAGTGGAAGAAAAAAGGAGTGAAGATGATCCGCAGTCTGACCCTGCAGCCCCAATTGGTTCCATCTGTTACCTCTACATTTGCTAATATACAGTATATTTGGTAGGAGTAGAGGACAGATGGAAGAGACTATGACTGAAAGATCAGACTACACTGAGTTTCATGTAGTCTGTTACCATGGAGATGCATAGGTCTGCATAGAAGCTGTATACACAAAGCGGTAGGAGATTTTTAAATCAGGACTGGTTACAAAGTTGCTTCATTTGTCGTTAATTAATTGGAGGCAAATAATAATTGGTTGCAATAATTGGTTGTCTGTGTTTTGGTTGCATTATGTGATGCTGAAACTATAGCATTATAACAGTCACCTGGCCTTGGCCGTGACCCCTATCTTGTGATGTCTCCTGGAGGCAGATTATAATGGGTATTATAATGGCTGTGTGACTCCTCAGAAGGAGTAGGGGAGACATCCTCCTCTAGATTCTTGCCCTACAGATGGTGACAAAGGTAATTAACCTGTTCCCTTATCGCAGGCTTCTAAGCGTTACCCCTCAGTATTAGGAATGTGCCTTTGATAGGAGCGGGGTAGAGGCTCGCACCTCCCGGAGCCCGCGCTCTTGCCAGCAATTGTCTGCTTGGCTCACGGAGGAGTTGGAAAGAATTTTTGGAAGCCATTCAAAGGTAGATTTAAAGAATAGTAAAACAATAAGAGAGCGGCATGAAAGAACAGGGGCCCGGCCGTCCTCACACAACCCCGTGACGCACCTCTACTATATAAATAGTCATTCTCACCCCATAATATGCATAAGGTAAAATGGCGCTAGGCTTTAATGCCAGTTATCTGTGATTGACAAGCTGCATAAATATCTTTATTTGTGTGACTTCTCTAAGAATTGCTGTCGCCAGTCTCACATAATTAATTAGGCTAAGTTGTGAGGCCATAGACCATTACGTACATCTGATACAATATATACACAGGTGAATGGGGGTTTCATTGTGACCCTTAGGCTATTGCATCTGCAATAAGCAAACTTCAAAAGATCCAAATGGGTCAATTTTTGTACAACTTGCAATACAATACAACCCCATTCACCTGCTTTACGCCTCAATGTAGCAGCAGCATAATAAAATACTTGGTCGTGCGTCTTGTCTTGCAGCCACAGTAGTCTTCTAGCCCCAGTTTAGTAGCCAAATCCAATGGATTACAGTTCTAATTGTTAGAAAATAATCCCTTCCTATAATAGCTAAAAGGCAGAATAGAAAAAAATAATCAGCTTTTTTTTCCCTAAACAGCGCCACTCTGTACCATAGGCTGTGTTCAGTATTGCAGCTCAGCTCCTAAATGGGGCTATCTGAATTATAGAGGCCACAATATTAGGAATGTTTATTATCAGTGGTGTAACTATAGAGAGGTCAGTGCTCCAGAATCTTTTTTTTTACTATCAAAATATAAAAGATTAAATTAAAAAAAATGTCTACTTAGAAGACCCTGGAAACACTGGTAGCACCATAATGCATGAATGCGCACCAATTAGCTTTACTCAATCAATGTAATTAGTGGCTCATGTAAGGTTGGTTGTCCTAGGCCACGTTTGCCATATATAGGCAGCCCATATATCCTTGTCCTACTGTCACTCATCTTTTCTTACATTTGCTACAATGTATCAGTGAAAACAAAAATACTCAAACAACAAAAACACATGGTAACAATCGTCATATAAATAGAACCATGTCTAAGAATATATATACTGTACCTCATGTGTATTAGTAATGGACTATACTGAACCCATCGTCATGAAGCAGAGACAAACCTTTTTCCTTGTTTGTCAATGTATCAGTGAAAGTAAAAGCTCCAGGACAGATGACAGATTCCGGCTGTTGTTTTGTTTAAGATTCCAAACAATTCGTTACATAGATACATTGTGTGAAATCACGGCTATTCCACCAGCACTAGATCAGGAACAGTGCGTGATGAGATCTTGAAAACAGTAAGGAATTGAATTATAAAGGGTACTACTTGGCCCGTGCGAAATTTTCGCACATTGGTTGACGCGGCAGTTTTTTACTTGGAACCAGAGGTGACTCCAGGTCACCAATAAGCTGCAACCTTAGATGGAAGACAGACTTTCAATGACTGTCCAATAATATGAAAAATCTGATGGTTCAGAACCTGTCCGGTCCCTTTTAGGCTGCATTCATTTATATCTTCAGTTTTAAAGCTGAAGTCTTAAACAGGTAAAGTTTTACTTTTATTCTACTTCCACATATGTAGCAAATATTTTATATGTACCTGCCTGAAATCGGCTGGGCAAGGAGTTCGGAAAGCCCCCAAGCCAAATTTTAGGATTTGTTTCAGCTTTGTGGTAGTATGCTTTGGGGTAGTTTGGTGCCACCTGCAGGTCATTTTTCCTTACTGCAGGTTTATGAAAACTAATGTTTAAAGTGTATTTTGTGATCATATCGTAGATGTGAGGTTTGTTTGGCTATTTTCTTGCTGAAGGAGACAAGTTTACCTTTCAAATGATGTATCATTTGTGTGTGTGGGTGCAGTATGAATGGAGATACAATGTAATCACCGAAAAAGAGTGCTTAGAAATAATATAGAAGGATTAGGAGGATGCATAACTTTTCATACACCTAATAAAAATTCAGTGATGTTACATATTTCCTTTTTCTCTGCAGGAGAAGACACCAAAGATTTTGATGTGGGCCCAGCCGTTACTTCTTATGCCATCCAGAATCTCCAGCCTAGCACTGAATACACCATATCCGTCAGCCCACTCTTTGGAGCCGCAGAAGGACCAGCTGTGTCCACCAGGGTCAAAACAGGTAGAAAAGATTCATACTAAATATAACATTAATGTCCCCAAAACGCAACAGTTATCTCATGTACACCTCATGTACAGAGCTCTGTTATGATCCTAGTGGCTGAGGATCGCAAAACGGACTAGCTAAGTTAATCAATATAGACACGAGCTCTAGGGAGGTGGTAACTGGACTGACCGCAAACCTGATCCTAACCATACACACTAAAGGTAGCCGGTGAACGTGCCTAAAATCCTGGACGTCTCGACGCAGCCTGAGAAACTATCTACTCCTAGAGGGAAAGTAAGACCTCGCTTGCCTCAGAGAAATCACCCCAAAGATATAGGAAGCCCCCAACAAATAATAACGGTGAGGTAAGGGGAAAATACAAACGTAGAAATGAAAACAGATTCAGCAAATGAGGCCCACTAATACTAGATAGCAGAAGACAGATAGGGAACTGTGCGGTCAGTAAAAAACCCTATGCAAAATATCCACACTGAGAATACAAGAACCCCCACACCAACTAACAGTGTGAGGGGAGAAACTCAGCCCCCTAGAGCTACCAGCAAGCGAGGAAATCACATACTAGCAAGCTGGACAGGAAACAAAAATAAACCAAGAAACATATGAACACTGATGATCAAAAAAATGACCAAAGATAAACTTAGCTTCTCTTGAAGAGACTGATAACGAAGGCATGCAGGAGAGCTCCAAAATAGCACTGAAGACATTGACAGCAGGCAACAACTGATAGTCCAGGTGAGCTAAATAGGAAACCAGCTAACAGATAACGAGACAGCTGATCCAGCCTCAGACCTGCAGAATGACACAAAGAGCCACCAGAGGGAGCCCAAAGACAGCACTCACACAGTACCACTTGTGACCACAAGAGGGAGCCCAAAAACAGAGTTCACAACAGAGCTCCGAGCTGTTAGTTCTGGGCCAGTGACGCTGCGAACAATTGTGCTTTTGATACAATATATGGTTATGCTAACAGACTGCGGCAGTAAAGTCTTCTCCATTTGCACACAGCATTGCCGTACCATCCTTCTCTTACAGATTCCGGGATTGTTCAGGTGCTGAGAACATTTGCCGACAGTCCGACCTCCATCCAGGTAACGTGGAATCTCATCCCTGAAGCTACAGGCTACCGGCTGGAATGGAGACGAGCGAGAGGTAAGTACATAACTATGGGGTCAGAAGGAAAGCCTAAAGAACGAAACAGGAGATTCACTCCAACCATGGATATATTATAGGGGGCACAAAGAGTCCGCAGATTGTGAACCTACCAACGACAGTCAACAAGTATGACATCACCGGTCTAAGGCCGGGAACAGAATATCGCATCACCTTATTCACTCTGTACGATGGCAAGGAAATCGCAACGCCTGCAACCACTTCTGAGACAGGTAAGAGGCGCCCTGGTATTCTATCTATCTATCTATCTATCTATCTATCTATCTATCTATCTATCTCTCCCTCCATTCGTCCCTCCCTCTCTCCATCTCTCCCGCAGTCCATCCCTCCCTCTCTCTCCGTCTCTCTCCGTCTATCCTTCCCTCCCTTTCTCCAACCATCACTCCCTCTCTCCGTTCGTCCATTACTCCGTCCGACCCTCCCTCTCTCTGTCTCTCCGTCTGTCCCTCCCTCTCTCTGTCCATCCCTCCCTCTGTCTCTGTCCATCCCTCCCTCTCTCTGTTCGTCCCTCGCTGTCTCTGTCCATCCCTCCTTCTGTCTCTCCATCCGTCCCTCCCTCTCTCTGTCCATCTGCCTCTCTGTCCGTCCCTCCCTCTCTCAGTCTCTCTGTCCATCCATCTCTCAGTCCGTCCCTCCCTCCCTCTCTCTGTCCATCCCTCCCTCCCTCTCTCTGTCCGTCCGTCCCTCCCTCTCTCTGTCCATCCCTCCCTCTGTCTCTCCGTCCATCCATCACGCTCTCTGTCCATCCCTCCCTCTGTGTCTTCATCCATCCCTACTGCTCTCTGTCTGTGCAGCACCCCAGAGTCCTGGTCGTTGCAGTACTGTGGCTCCGCCACTAAGGGGAGCTATGGTACGTCTGATGGCACTGAAGGAGTTCATCTGACCAGGTATCACAGACACCAATACATTTCACAGCCGGGCCTCCAGGGGGAGCTAACGGTTCTATTCACTAGGCCACTCCTCACACACCGGTAAAACTGGGGGTCAGGCAGGAAGTTAGATGAGAAAGCTGACTGGGTTGGAACCAGGCAACACCTTGTGGCAGAGGGTGTTGTGGGGGAAGATTCGGTAGGGTCCCTGTCAGGGGTGGGATCCTGACAGAGGCCTGGCTACAGGAAAGAACGTAACGGGACCGTGCCTGCTCAGCATAGCGGCGGTGCCCAAGGAAGGATTAGAAGCGAGATAGATTGTGATGAGTGAGAAACGAGATCAAAGCAAGAAGGAGAATACCAGTAGGGGTCGTGCTGTAAGACCGAGGCAACATCCTACTGAGGCGCAAACAACCGGTGGCCGGAACGCCGAAGGAAGTATTTCTATATACAGCTTCAGGCAATACTTCGAACCTACGGCAGGACAGTCAGTCTCAGGCGGGCTGTCTCACCTAAATCACCTATGCAGTCTTGGGGGGCAACTTGTGGAGAGGGGCGACTCTAGGGTCCCGGAAGAGCTCCGAGCCTACCCGTCAAACGGGTGCCGTCCTAACCGTAACATCAGGGAGGGACGGAGGATTAGCAGAACATCATCTAATTGAGTTGTGAGGGAACTTAAGAAACAGACACAACAGTTGTGGGGACTTTCCGTAAGCACAGCAGGGAAGGACCGCAACACATAGCGCTAGAAGGAAGGCACAGATTTCCACCTGTAAAGAGAACTCTGGAGGTGCCATTGGACCGGCTGGACTTGCGCAGCCTGGTTATCCGGATTCCGGACTGAGGACCCAGAGATCTTCAGTAAAGAGGTAAAGAGACTGCAACCTGGTGTCTCGTTATTTACTGCACCGCACCACCACCACTATCCACCATTCACATCTAACATTCACTGTACATCGCCTCCCCACCAGCAGGGTCACGGACCGGGCCTAGCCACCGTGACAACCCCAGAGCAGAGACTCAGAGGCCCGGTACCGGGTACCCCTCGGCCCTCGGCGGTGGGGGCGCTGCAACTTGGCGTCACGAACAGGATCTACTTAAGCCTGAAGAATCAGGTCATGTGTGCCTAGGAACTGTGATTTATTGTGCTTGGACTGTGACTTATTGCAAAGACTGTGCATTGCCGATTCCCGCCAAAACCGCCGCCATTACAGCGCTGAGGAGAGCGCAGGAGAAGAAGAAGGGCGTGGAAGTAGGCGTAAACAAGCTGAAAAGCGCGAAAGACAATGGCCGCCCAGTCTAAGTATTTCTGCCCCTTGAGGACGTGTCTGTCAGCAGCCGAGATCCGCCTCTTCATCCTCAATGGAGGGCGGAGACAACGAAAACGAAACCGCCCACGAAGGAGAGAGCGGGAAAAGGACCAGGAAGAAGAAGTCAACGACAAGGAGGACGCCATGGCCAGCCGCCTGGAGCCGGAGCGTGGGGTCGGAGCCGAGGACTCCCCCAGCTACCCGGAGAGGCACTGCAGCCAGACCTCCGCAGCTGACGCTGACCTCCTGCAGATCGGAGCGGACGAGCTGACCCACCAACTCCTGCAGACGCAGCTGAGCACTGAGGCCGGGTGGAAGGAGACCATCATCGGGAGCCTCGCCAGAAGTCTGTCGGCAGCCTCATCTGGTCCGGAGCAAGAAAGAAGTTCCAGCGCTCCGAAGCCAGAAAGCAAGACCCTGCCGGAAAGCGAGGTGCTGCAAACAGAGATGACAACGTCGCAGCACAAGGCCCCGCAACCAGCGTTCCAGACCCCAGTGGAGACGGAGCAGACCGGCACCAGAGGGACCGCATCTGAAGCAGGTATGAAGGATGACCCTGCCCTGACGACCGACACCACTCCAGTGACTGCTAGTGCCACAGCTGCTGACTCCGTTCCAGTGACTGATCTTGCAGCAGCCGCTACCTCTGCTGCAGCAAATGCCAATACTCAAGTTGCGCAGACCTACATCGCTGTGCATGATTTAACCGTACATGAAAGACGGATTAACGGCGTTTGTCCGGCACTGGGTGTAACCCTGGACCTCACTTCTCCCAGGCCAAGAAGGGTTAAGTGCCAGGTGCAGCCCTGGAAGCCGTCCAACTAAACCTCGGAGAACCGAAGATTGTAAATAGTTAACTGTTTGTTTCCTGCTGTTTTGCTGCTAAAACCCGTCTAGGGTTACTCTTAAAGGGATCGCTATTCCTTTGTGTTCGTTTTCTACTTTTGTCAAGTTATCAAAGAACTGCTGAATCATGAACAATGCATGATACAAACTCCTTGTATATAGTTTGCACCTTCTTAAAGGTGCTCCCTACTGGTTTTATATAAAAAAACGGACTCTTTGCGAAGATACGGTTCTTGGAACCTGCACTGCATACAGACTTGCAGCTTGAAAAGTTGCACTACTTCATACAGACTTGGTCCCCTCTTAAAGGGGATGTTCGCATCCTGCACTTATGAACAGTGTTGCCTTAAGATGGTTGAATGGCAATAATGTCTTGAAAAAGAAAGTATTGATGATGTTGATATGTGAAAGTTAAATGTACCTAATTAGTTGATTGTAAGAAATGTTCAATAATGTTAATAGAAGAATGAGGACAGGAAGTGAACTCGTAGGGGTTAGTGGTGAGTCCTCTTAGGAGCCATATAGAGATGGCTCAGTGCTCTTAAACTGAAAGAAAGTATGTTATGTTCTATACTATGTATAGTAGTTGAAAAGACAGAAGGCTCGAGCTGAAAGGAGCGGTCCTGTAAGAAAGGAGAGGCAGTAGGTCTGGTGCCGTTAGGACAGGCGGTCCTGCAGATTTAAAGAAGGAGAATGTAAAAGTTAAATTGCCTTATAATATGATTATAAGAAGGTCTTTAGCGGATTCAGAGTGTACGTCCTTAAAGGCAATGTTAAATTATTGTTCAAGAATTTGTACTAAGTAGAATACCCGGTTGGGTAAGAAAAGTTACTTATAGCATGTTGCTATGATATTTAACCATGTTTGTAACGTTCAAGTGTCCTCACCTCCCTTAAAGGGAAGCTCTGTTCAAGTATACTTATTGTTATTGCACTCAACAAATTGTATGTCTTTTTGCTAACCTGTATTGTTGTTTTCTTCCCAGTCCCGGAGTACTGGATTTAACCGGGGGGGAGTGCAGCGCCCCAGAGTCCTGGTCGTTGCAGTACTGTGGCTCCGCCACTAAGGGGAGCTATGGTATGTCTGATGGCACTGAAGGAGTTCATCTGAGCAGGTATCACAGACACCAATACATTTCACCGCCGGGCCTCCAGGGGGAGCTAAGGGTTCTATTTACTAGGCCACTCCTCACATACCGGTAAAACTGGGGGTCAGGCAGGAAGTTAGACAGAAAGCTGACTGGGTTGGAACCAGGCAACACCTTGTGGCAGAGGGTGTTGCAGGGGAAGATTCGGTAGGGTCCCTGTCAGGGGTGGGATCCTGACAGAGGCCTGGCTACAGGAAAGAACGTAACGGGACCGTGCCTGCTCAGCATAGCGGCGGTGCCCAAGGAAGGATTAGAAGCGAGATAGATTGTGCTGAGTGAGAAACGAGATCAAAGCAAGAAGGAGAATACCAGTAGGGGTCGTGCTGTAAGACCGAGGCAACATCCTACTGAGGCGCAAACAACCGGTGGCCGGAACGCCGAAGGAAGTATTTCTATATACAGCTTCAGGCAATACTTCGAACCTACGGCAGGACAGTCAGTCTCAGGCGGGCTGTCTCACCTAAATCACCTATGCAGTCTTGGGGGGCAACTTGTGGAGAGGGGCGACTCTAGGGTCCCGGAAGAGCTCCGAGCCTACCCGTCAAACGGGTGCCGTCCTAACCGTAACAACAGGGAGGGACGGAGGATTAGCAGAACATCAACTAATCGTGTTGTGAGGGAACTTAAGAAACAGACACAACAGTTGTGGGGACTTCCCGTAAGCACAGCAGGGAAGGACTACAACACATAGCGCTAGAAGGAAGGCACAGATTTCCACCTGTAAAGAGAACTCTGGAGGTGCCATCGGACCGGCCGGACTTGCGCAGCCTGGTTATCCGGATTCCGGACTGAGGACCCAGAGATCTTCAGTAAAGAGGTAAAGAGACTGCAACCTGGTGTCTCTTTATTTACTGCACCGCACCACCACCACTATCCACCATTCACATCTAACATTCACTGTACATCGCCTCCCCACCAGCAGGGTCACGGACCGGGCCTAGCCACCGTGACAACCCCAGAGCAGAGACTCAGAGGCCCGGTACCGGGTACCCCTCGGCCCTGCGGCGGTGGGGGCGCTGCATCTGTCCCTTGCTCTCTGTCCATCCCTTCCTTTGTCTTTCCGTCTGTCCCTCCCTCTCTCTATCCATCCCTCCCTCTGTCTCTCACTCTCTCTGTCCCATGCTCTCTGTCTGTCCCTTCCTCTGTGTCTCCATCCGTCCCTTCCTCTCTCTGTCTGTACCTTCCTCTGTCTCTCCGTCCGTCCCTCCCTCTCTTTGTCCGTCCCTCTCTCTCTGTCCATCCCTCACTCTGTCTCTCCTTCCGTCCCTCCCTCTCTCTGTCCATCCCTCCCTCTCTCCATCCCTTGCTCTCTTTGTCAGTCCCTCCCTCCATCCGTCCCTCTCTCTCTGTCCGTCCCTCGCTGTCTCTGTCCGTTCCTTCCTCTGTCTCTCAGTCTGTCCCTCTCTCTGTCTGTTCCTTCCTCTGTCTCTCTGTCCGTCCCTCCCTCTCTCTGTCCTTTCCTTCTTCTGTCTCTCTGTCTGTCCCTCCCTCTCTCTGTCCGTCCCTCGCTTTCCGTCCGGTCCTTCCTCTGTCTCTCCGTCTGTCCCTCCCTCTCTCTGTCCATCCTTCGCTCTCTGTCTGGTCCTTCCTCTGTCTCTCCATCTGTCCCTCCCTCTGTCTGTCCCTCGCTCTCTCCATCTGTCCCTCCCTTTCTGTCTGTCCCTTGCTCTCTCTGTCCGTTCCTTCCTCTGTCTCTCCGTCTGTCCCTCCCTCTCTCTGTCTGTCCCTTGCTCTCTCTGTCCGTTCCTTCCTCTGTCTCTCCATCTGTCCCTCCCTCTCTCTGTCCGTCCCTCGCTCTCTCTGTCGGTCCTTCCTCTGTCTCTCTGTTTGTCCCTCCCTCTCTCTGTCCGTCCTTCGCTCTCTGTCCGTTCCTTCCTCTGTCTCTCCATCTGTCCGTCCCTCGCTCTCTCCATCTGTCCCTCCCTCTCTCTGTCTGTCCCTTGCTCTCTCTGTCCGTTCCTTCCTTTGTCTCTCCATCTGTCCCTCGCTCTCTCTGTCCGTTCCTTCCTCTGTCTCTCCATCTGTCCCTCCCTCTCTCTGTCCATCCCTCGCTCTCTCTGTCGGTCCTTCCTCTGTCTCTCCGTCTGTCCCTCCCTCTCTGTCCGTCCCTTGCTCTCTCTGTCCGGTCCTTGCTCTGTCTCTCCATTTGTCCCTCCCTCTCTCTGTCCATCCTTCCCTCTGTCTCTCCGTCTGTCCCTCCCTCTCTCTGTCCGTCCCTTGCTCTCTCTGTCCGGTCCTTCCTCTGTCTCTCCATCTGTCCCTTCCTCTCTCTGTCTGTCCCTCCCTCTCTCTGTCCGTCCCTCACTCCCTCTGTCCATCCTTTCCTCTGTCTCTCTGTCCATCCCTTCCTCTCTCTGTCTGTCCCTCCCTCTCTGTCCGTCCCTCGCTCTCTGTCCGTTCCTTCCTCTGTCTCTCCATCTGTCCCTTCCTCTCTCTGTCCGTCCCTTGCTCTCTCTGTCCATCCTTTCCTCTGTCTCTCTGTCTGTCCCTCCCTCTCTGTCCGTCCCTCGCTCTCTGTCCATCCTTTCCTCTGTCTCTCCGTCTGTCTCTCCCTCTCTCTGTCCATCCCTCGCTCTCTGTCCGTTCCTTCCTCTGTCTCTCCATCTGTCCCTTCCTCTCTCTGTCCGTCCCTCGCTCTGTCTATCCATCCTTTCCTCTGTCTCTCTTTCTGTCCCTCCCTCTCTCTGTCCGTTCCTCGCGCTCTCTGTCTATCCATCTCATATTGATAACTTCCTATAATGTTGCTTC
This sequence comes from Ranitomeya variabilis, assembly GCF_051348905.1. NCBI lineage: Eukaryota > Metazoa > Chordata > Amphibia > Anura > Dendrobatidae > Ranitomeya > Ranitomeya variabilis. Next base: position 206,294,738 of record NC_135239.1, read on the forward strand.
TCTTTCCCTCTACAGGAAGCTCCATTGGTACAATCACAGACTTAAAGGTCATAGAGGTAACAGGCAAGCGGGTACGGCTGTCCTGGAATGGAATAGCCGGCGCTACAGAATACAAGGTTGTGATTCGCAATGCGGACGGTAAGTTCTCTAACATAGAAGAAGTAAAGATAATGCGATAACGGAGTTTACGTAAACTCTAATGAAAATGTATTTTCTCATTATGTAACTTTTAGGTCCAAAATGTGCTGATCTATTTCCTAATGTCTTTCATGGTTCCATATTTCTTAGCGATTCATGGAGTTAAAGGTTTATCCCATTTCATAGTTTTATGTTGTTAGTTGGTGCTCAGGAATAAGAAACGTCTTTGCACTTTACTCCTTATTAGAATTTTCAGCTGTTCTTGAAATATTAACATTTTTTTTTGTTTACAACTCGTTGCCTCGGAGACCAACCACTCATAGCTCATCAGTATTATGTAGAAGCTGGCCATGATTAGGAGGTAGCAGCGTCCCCCAATAATCCTGGCCAGCGTTAAAAAAATTCTTACAAGAAAAGAGCTTAATAGAAAAGAGTGGTCGGTCTCCAAGGCGATGACTTGTAAACAAAAGCGGTAATATCTCAATAATGGCTAAAAATTTTAATAAACAACAAATTGTAAAATTGCTTATTTTTGCAAGCACTATCCGACAAGATCCATCTATAAACACTGGGAGGCAAAGATAGAAGAGGCTCCAGTGCAAGCACAATATATGGGCCCTTTGCAGCCCAATAGCTCATCGTAATGTACAATTCCACCTGTTTTGGAGGTAGAAATAGGCCTCCTGACCTCTTGGGCCCCTGTATGGCCCCACACATTGCACCATTGGTATGTCCACCAATGCATTAAAATAATTAATCTATTTACCTTAAACCAATAGTGGAAAATCAATTATCAGAAAATCTGTATGCAATAAGCTGCTATGCCTCCCCCTAGTGGTGGCTGCAGGAAGCTAGAGCTTTATCATTTATATCTATGTCTTCGGGATTTGGAGCTTTGTATTAGACACATAAAGATCTGTGTACTGTACATATAAAGATATATTGAGAAATATTCAGTGCAGGATTTTGAACTTATTTTGACAGAGAATTGTGTTCAAGGGTGGACTAATAAAAATTGTTAAATATGATTGCAGGAAGCTTTGAAAGAACCAGAAATTTTCCTGGAAACCGAAACACAATTGACATTGATGATCTCGAAGAAAATGTAACGTACTATGTCCTGATATCAGCGCTTATAGGGAGACGGGAGGGCTCCCCTGTTTCTATCACTGTCCGAACAGGTATTTATCTAATGAGCTTCATGGATCACGCATAAAATTCCATTTTGCCATTGCCAAACCCCATATTCACTGCAATGGTTCCCAAAGAGCACACATTACCCATGTAAGAAACCAATATAAGTTGTCTCAGATTCTTCTATGTTCGGAAAAAGAGTACCTGTCATCAGGTGACTTTTCAGAATAAGATGTCCTGCGTGTATATAAGGAATAACACCATTTATGGCCATTATATGACTTGTATCCTCCTTTTTTTACACCAATTTTTCCCTCTGCAGACTCTCTCTCTAATTTTCAGTTGTCTCTGAGCTACTGGGTTGTACAGAGCTGTGTAGCTGTGAATACAACACTGGGGGAAATGAAAACACTTTCTAGAGAACATCAACTTGTAGAACATTCTACAGCAGTATTTAGCATTGTAGCTGTGAATCCAAATGTAGTGTAGGGCAAAAAAACACTTATTAGAAAACAGCAGCATGGAGGTCATTATACAGCAGTACTGAGCATTATAGCTGTGAATCCATCACTTGGGTGAGATGAGCTTACTAGATTGCAGCAGAATGGAGAACATTAAACAGCGGTTTGAGTGATGTTGTTATAAATACAACACTTGGGGTAGATGAACACTTACTAAAAATATCGAGCAGGGAGGGCATTTTACAGAAGCACTTAGAATTGTTGCTGAGAATCCAGCACTGCAGTGAGTTGAATACATACTAGAAAGCAGTAACATGGAGAGTATTTTACAATCATTACTGAACAGCGTCGCTTTAAATCCAGCAGTGGTGTGAGATGAACATTAACTAAAAAGCAACCACAAGGAGGCATCATATGGAAATGCTGAGTAATGTTGCTGTGAATCCAACACTTAGGTGAGATGAACATTTATAAGATAGCAGCATCATGGAAGACATTATACAGCAATACTGAGCAGTGTAGCTATAACTTGAGCATTGACGCGAGATAAACACTTTCTAAAAAGCAACAACATGGAAAGCATTATACAGGAGTACTGAACAGTATAACTGAATACATCACTGGGGTGAGATAAATATTCACTAGAAAGCAGCAACATGGAGGAGACTATACAGTAGTACTGAACAGTGTAGCTGTGAATCCGGCAGTGGGTGACATAATCACCTATCAGATTGCTGCGCTCTAACTCTCAATGAGTTAAAAGTCCATGTATTTGACAAAGACAGATATTAGCGTTATTTCAGAGTGGATGATAAATTTAGGAAGCAGGGGAGAGTTTTGTGGTGGGAAAAAAAGGCTCATAAGTGGAGGAAGAAGCAGATTTTGCTAATAATATATGTTGCAAAATTTCCCATGTTCACTTGTACCATTGAGTTGTGCAGTTTGTTAAAACAACAGTGATATCTATGGGTCTTGTCATGGTTTTCCATAGTAGATTCTCTTCTCATTACAGAGACAGTCAACTTTTCCATCACAAACCTCCGTGTCTTGGATGCAAGACGAGGACGTATCCGATTGGCGTGGAACGGCTTTCCCGGTGCCACAGAATACAGGATCTTCATCAGAAACTCCGAGGGTAAGGCCAACATTCATGACAGCATCAGAGGGGCATTTTCCAGAGCTCTCGCACATGAAGCTATATGATGGCCCATTGTCTGCAACCTGTAGTGTCCAGCAGCGTATACAAGGTATGGAAGCCGTATACCCAAGGGTTCATTATATAAAGCTCCTGGGCCCTAATGCAAAACAGGGCCCCCAAGCATCAAAGTCCTGAGGCTCCGTCAGTGGTCTCCATCACGAGGTTCCATATGTGGTCTCCATCCTGAGGCTCCATCAGTGGTCTTCATTCTGAGGCTCCATCTGTGGTCTCCATCCTGAGGTTTCATCAGTGGTCTCCATCCTGAGGCTCCATCAGTGGTCTCCATCCTGAGGCTGCATCAGTGGTCTCTATCCCGAGGCTGCATCAGTGGTCTCTATCCCGAGGCTGCATCAGTGGTCTCCATCCTGAGGCTCCATCTGTGATCTCCATCCTGAGGCTCCATCAGTGGTCTCCATCCTGAGGCTCCATCAGTGGTCTCCATCCTGAGGCTCCATCAGTGGTCTCCATCCTGAGGCTCCATCAGTGGTCTCCATCCTGAGGCTGCATCAGTGGTCTCTATCCCGAGGCTGCGTCAGTGGTCTCTATCCCGAGGCTGCGTCAGTGGTCTCTATCCCGAGGCTGCATCAGTGGTCTCCATCCTGAGGCTCCATCTGTGGTCTCCATCCTGAGGCTCCATCAGTGGTCTCCATCCTGTGGCTGCATCAGTGGTCTCTATCCCGAGGATGCATCAGTGGTCTTCATTCTGAGGCTCCATCAGTGGTCTCCATCCTGAGGCTGCATCAGTGGTCTCTATCCCGAGGATGCATCAGTGGTCTTCATTCTGAGGCTCGATCAGTGGTCTCCATCCTGAGGCTGCATCATGGTCTCTATCCCGAGGATGCATCAGTGGTCTTCATTCTGAGGCTCCATCAGTGGTCTCCATCCTGAGGCTGCATCAGTGGTCTCCATCCTGAGGCTGCATCAGTGGTCTCTATCCTGAGGCTGCATCAGTGGTCTCTATCCCGAGGCTGCATCAGTAGTCTTCATTCTGAGGCTGCATCAGTGGTCTCTATCCCGAGGCTGCATCAGTAGTCTTCATTCTGAGGCTGCATCAGTGGTCTCTATCCCGAGGCTGCATCAGTGGTCTTCATTCTGAGGCTCGATCAGTGGTCTTCATTCTGAGGCGGCATCAGTGGTCTCCATGTTGAGGCTCCATCACTGGTCTCCATCCTGAGGCTCCATCAGTGGTCTCCATAATGAGGCTCCCCAGATGTTAAACAATAGCTGTTCCCTGCATGCCCTGACAAGGTGCATTTGCTGGGAGCTGTAGTTCACCTGGAGAGCCACAGATTGGAGGCTTTTGCTCCATAGTTACCTGTTCTTGCTCACTGCTTCTTTGTGTCTGTTACCTGTAGATGGGACGGAGCGGAGTCAGGTGATTTCTGGAGACCAGACAACATATGAACTGGCGGATATACAGGAAGGCATCACGTACATAGTGAGGATCACGCCCATGGTGGGCACCAGAGAGGGGATCCCTGTGAACATCAATGTGAAGACAGGTGGGAGTGCAATGTAATGATCCACTGTAGATATTTCCATATATAACAGGCAATGCTGCTTCTGCTGATCCTGATCTGACACTTGCTGGTTTTTCAGAAGATACAGTAGTGGCCGGAGTTGCAAATCTTCGGGTGGTGGATACAACATCATCCAGACTCAGGATTGCATGGACCGGGATTGCCAGAGCGACAGGATACAGAGTGACATGGAGGCACAGCGACGGTAACGGGACACTGGGGCAGAACAGACGGATCCAGCGTCGCCTGTTTATTATCTATAAATCTATCTATGATCTATCCTATTACCTATCTATTATCTATCTATCTATCTATCTATCTATTATCTATCTATCTATCTATCTATCTATCTATCTATCTATCTATTATCTATTTTCTACCTATCTATTATCTATCATCTATCTATAATCTATCAATTATCTATCTATTATTTATCTATCTATCTATTATCTATTATCTATGTATCTATTATCTATCTATCTATCAATCATCTATCTATTATCTATTTATCTATCTATTATCTATTTTCTACCTATCTATTATCTATCTATCTATCTATCTATCTATCATCTATGTATCTATCTATTATCTATCATCTATCTATCAATTATCTATCTATTATTTATCTATCTATCTATTATCTATTTATCTATTATCTATGTATCTATTATCTATCTATCTATCTATCTATCTATCTATCTATCTATCTATCTATCTATCTTCTATCTACCTATCAATTATCTATCTATTATATATCTATCTAGAACAAGGAGGCTCCTTTTTTATTGTAAAATCTTCTTCAGGCTGCACCTGGTATTCCAGTATTCGTGTGTATGGGGATATGATGCTATACCAGAAACAGTCCATGGAAAAACATGTAACTTTTCCAGATAAAAGCAGACCTTTTTTGTTTATAATCCTGTCCCCTTAAGGGCTCATTCAGACATCAGTGATTTATCACTTATGCAAAAAAAATGTTTTTGGATCCGAATTTCATCTGTGTTTGGTCAGTGCCAGTTTTCACCATCACTTTCATCAGTGTTTTTCATAAATGGATAACTGAATAAATGACAAAACGTCTCTTGCCATCCGTGTGCTGGACGTAATTGTTATGGAGCCATAGACTTCTATGAGAGATTTTCATCTGTGACTCCCATAAAAAGCAGACCTGTGATTGCCCCCATAGACTATAATGGTACATGTTCTGTCCCTGAAAACCGCAGATAGAACTTGTATGTGAAACACGGCGGTCTGAATAAGGCTTTAGACGGTATTAAGCTAATATTTCACTGTTCCTGATTCTCGCTGAACGTCTCTAATACTCGTCTCTTTTTTAAGGTCGTGAGATCAGCAGGACTCTGCCGGCAGGAACAACATCTTTTGATATCGAACCTTTGCAAGGAAACACGGTTTACGTCATCGGGGTGACGGCGTTAATTGGCAGCACTGAAAGCAGCCCTGCAACGGTCACAGTAAGAACAGGTATTGTGCTGTGCCGCCATAGGCAGGTGTCAAGGGTAACTCAATAGTTGTACAGGAGTTGAAAAACATGGCCACTTTTTTCCCAAAACAGCGCCACCCATGTCCCTTGGTTCTGTCTGGTAATGCAGCTCCATCAAAGTGAATGAGGCTGAGCTGCAATACCAAACACAACCTGTGGACTAGGGTGTCGCTGTTCCTGGAAGAATACTGCCATTTTTTCCTAATCCTGGATAAGCTCTTTGTCTGGATGGCCCGAGCCTCACCCGTATATCTAATCCCTGCAGAAGAAGATTCTGTAGATCAAGTGTCCAACCTGCGAAGTTCTTCTATTGGAGAGAATGTGATCCGTCTGGAGTGGAGCCCGGTTCCAAGAGCGACGAGCTATAGGATCACCTGGAGGCGCCGAGATGGTTTGTCATCTTCACAACTGTAAAAGTGTATTAGGGAACATTGCATCCAAACCTAAAGCACCTGTAGGCCAACCCGTCCCTACCCACATTACATGTACCAACCCGTGACAGGCTGCAAACGCTACCACTGTCATCATTGTAGCACTATATGGGGGTATTTTTTGTATATGGTATGGCACAATTATTTTAGGACTATGGGCTGTACTGTATACCCAGACTGTCCTTCATCCAGGGTAAAAATTGAGTTTGCTGCCTTACCCTATCTCCAAATCTGGCCAGGGCAGAGTTTCATCCATTGCTAATGTCCCACCAGGCCACCAGGCCACATGTCAGGGTTAGATATGGTCTCGCCACTGTTACATATGTATTAATGCATTGCACTTTGTATTTCCAGGTGTTGAAGTTTCCAGGTTGGTCACAAGAGAAGTCACTTCTCTGGACATCCCAGATTTGGTTCCGGGGACGGCCTACACCATCTTTGTCTCGACTCTGATTGGTACAAGAGAGAGTGAACCCATATCTATCGTGGCGCAAACAGGTAATGCCGAGATCGAGATTACTTTGGGAATTAAATTGCAATATTATGCGTTATTGATGGCAGCATTATACGGAAAGTATGTAGATACAACATTTTTTGAACACTATCTAGTGGTACAGTTTGTGTTATATATGGCAGTATTCATATCATGCACTGCATATTATGTGGATACTATATAAAGGTATTATGTGGGAAGTATTATTTAGATCCTACATATTGTTTGGCCACTATATGGTGTTATTATGTGGTTTATTGGTGGCAGTATTATGTGGAAAGTATATAGATACAATATATTATTTAGACTCTATATGGCGATATTATGTGAGTTTTACGTTGGAATAAGATGGCGGTATTATACAGTATGGGAAGTATTATTTAGATATTACATACTTTTGGACACTATAGAGCAGTATTATGTGGTAAGCATTATTTCAATATTTCATATTCTTTAGACACTATATGACAGTATTATGTGAGTTATATATTATGTTGGAACAAGATAGCAGTATTATGTGGGAAGTATTATATAGATACTACATATTATTTGTATACCATATGGTGTAATGTGGGTTATTTATCGAAATGTAGTTACTAGATGGCAGTATTATTTGGGAATTATTATGTAAATACAGCATATTTTGATACTATATAGCGGTGTTATGTGCTAAGCATTATTTAGATGTTACGGTACATATTATTTGTTCTCAATATGGAGATTATTATGTGGGAACAAGATGACAGTATAATGTATAAAGTAAGGTATTATACTTCCACTACACATTATTTGGATCCCATATGTTGGTATTATTTGCATAATAAATAGTAGTATTATTTATTAAGTATATTTAGAAGCTGAGTATTGTCTGGACACTATATAGCGGTATTATGTAGGTTATTTCTGGCAGTTTATTGTATCATTAGTGGTATTCTAAAAAGTTTTCTAATCCTCTAACATGCGATTTCTTCCCATTCTCCTGCAGCTCGTCAGGAGGTTGGTGCTGTGACAAGTCTGCGGATATTTGAGAGCCAGAATATTGTAAGGGTGACATGGGTTGGCGTTCAAGGAGCCACAGCCTATAAAATCTCCTGGAGCCCTGAGAGAGGTATGAAGCTTGTATTACTTTACTTTTCAGGCGGCCATCATAATACTGTACCATAGTAGATAGTAAACCTATATAGAGCGCTCTATAGATATATATATGATTGCTACTTGCCCAAAACCCAATTTTTAGCATTCCCTTTAGCAAAATTTGCAGCACATGATGTCATCTTGAATGTTGTTAAAATCACACATGCATAAATTGGGGTCATGACTTTTGCTGGATTACGTTGCACCATTTTCAAGTTGTGCTAATGGTTTGTATCAATGGGATTTCGATCTTCCTACATGGTATCGCACTGCCAGACACCTGTAGCATAGGGAGATATTTTAATTTGCATTTTATTCCACAGCTCAATGACCTGATGATGTTTTTGCAGGTGGTCCTGAACAATCTAAAGAGGTGCCGGGTAATGCCAACACATTTGAGCTGGTGAACCTGGAGCCGGGTGTACGATATGTTGTCAAAGTCACGGCACTGGTGGGCAATCGTCAGGGAGATCCGGTGTCCTCAAGCGTTACAACTCGTGAGTAGATCGGGATGTAATGGACGTTCTCCTCACAGCCGGTCTATCTGATTTAATGGAGTGGTGGTATTATGGCAACATAGGAGGTGTGCTTACCAGAAACGGGGTCCTCACCAAAACTAAAAATGAGACTATCCTAGTACTGGTTCTTGATGCCAAAAATACTGCAAGAACTGGTCTTGGTCAACACTTTTGGTAGTAGAGATGGTAGCTGGACTCGTTGCCCTTTGCATGGTCAAAAGGGGGGCTTTTTTTAGTAGTAATTGAGTCCACCATGCAAAAGTGTATTCTGGCCAGAAAGACAACTTTTTGAGAAGACCACCACTCCATTTCCATGAAAACTGATCCATGCTGGCCACCTATTTTGAGACAACGTCCCCAATGGAAGACGTCTTTTGATGGCCTCAAGAGGTTTCATGATATGTTTTCCTCATGTCTTTCTAGCGGATATTCCAGTAAATCCTGTGAGAGATCTCAGAGTTATGGATGTAACACGTCAACGGGTGAGACTTACGTGGTCCCCAGTCTCCGGAAGCACCGGGTACCGAATCTACTGGAGACGGGCAGACGGTACGTTCAAGACTAGCCATAAGTGCCTCCTGCATAGGGGGTCTTCTATTTAGGAATGCAAACTGATGGCAAAGAAAGAGAAAATGCTGCCCCCTACAGAGACGGAAGGGTACAGCCTATGGTGAAGTCACATCTTGCCTCGTGTATGGTGCATTGCATCTTCTGTATTAGTTTTAGCTTTTATTTTACACTTTGAAGGTGGCCCTGAATCGAGCCAGGCGGTCTCTGGAGACGCGAGGTACTACGAAATAGACAACCTTCTAGCCGGCGCCCGTTATCAGTTCCGTGTCGTATCCCTTGTCGGGAGCCGGGAGAGTGAAGCTGCGTCAGTCTTGGACAACACTGGTCAGTCTATTTATCGGCGCACGCCTGTGAGGTCCGAAGAAAAATATTCTTATTATTTAATTTTTTTTTCTCCTCAGCCTGTGGGACGGGAAAGACGGACATTGTGTTCATGGTGCACACGACTCAGGATAATCAGTACAATGAGGGGGCCATTAAGAAGTTCCTCTCGCAGGCCGTGTCCTCGGCGGGGCAGCTGAGATCGGATGCTACACAGGTATTAGACGGTATTAGATTCCATCCATTTCTGTCAGAGCAGTGGTTGGCTGGAAATTTAACGTAGCGCCACCATTGCATGTAGCATCTCCTGACGTAGCGCTATGACAATAATGGAGTCTGGCAGAGGCGTTAGAGTTAAGTCATTGTCCCCCTCGAGCACATGAGACCGGGTGAAGCAGCAACCTCGGCCCTCGTAGTTATCCCTATCCTTATCCATGGCTCCATTTAGTTTTTTTCTAACATTTTATTTTATCCTCTATTTCAGATTGCAATTGGGGCCTACAGCTTCCGGCAGCGGCCATCTGTGCTACTGAACCGATCCAGCGAACTGCGGACGGTGGTGCAACAAATTCAAAACATCCCGTTCTCTGACCCCAGTGGGACCACTATCGGTAATGATTACACTGATTAACATGTGAATAAGATGTCTGCCTTCATGGCCGGCGCTCAACCAATGCTTGTAAACACATGTAGGCCTCATTTATTAAAACAGTCTTGGTTACCCATAGCAACAAATCACAATGCAGCTTTCAATTTTGAAGGGTAGTTTAAGAAATGAAAGCTGAGCTCTGATTGGTTGCTATGGACCACAATCACAGTTTTTCTTTCATCAATGAGACCCCCTGATAATACATAATGTATAAAAATCAATTGTAGGTAGAAGTTCTGCGCTGTGCTGGAGTAAATACATAACATGGGCAACCAGACCAAGTAACCATTGATATATATCCTTTATTACTTTCCTTCCATGTAAAAGAAGAAGCCTGTTCTATTTGACGTCATGACACCCACCCTGTAGTGGTAACTAATATACAACACAGTGACTCCACCAGCAGAATAGTGAGTGCAGCTCTGGGGTATAATACAGGATGTAACTCAGGATCAGTAATGTAATGTATGTACACAGTGACTGCACCAGCAGAATAGTGAGTGCAGCTCTGGAGTATAATACAGGATGTAACTCAGGATCAGTAATGTAATGTATGTACACAGTGACTGCACCAGCAGAATAGTGAGTGCAGCTCTGGGGTATAATACAGGATGTAACTCAGGATCAGTAATGTAATGTATGTACACAGTGACTGCACCAGCAGAATAGTGAGCGCAGCTCTGGGGTATAATACAGGATGTAACTCAGGATCAGTAATGTAATGTATGTACACAGTGACTGCACCAGCAGAATAGTGAGCGCAGCTCTGGAGTATAATACAGGATGTAACTCAGGATCAGTAATGTAATGTATGTACACAGTGACTGCACCAGCAGAATAGTGAGCGCAGCTCTGGGGTATAATACAGGATGTAACTCAGGATCAGTAATGTAATGTATGTACACAGTGACCGCACCAGCAGAATAGTGAGTGCAGCTCTGGGGTATAAGGCCGGGGACACACTTAACGTATAAAAAAACGGTCCGTTTTTCACGTCCGAGAATCGCACAAATGTTTTAAAAACAGTGATCCGTGTGCAGTGCGAGGATGCGATTTCCTCGCATCAAATGATCCGTGTGACATCCGTGTGACATCCGTATGGCATCCGTATGCCGAGATTTTCTCGCAAGCTTGCAAAACCGACATCTAATGGATTTATGTGCTCAAATGTTCGGGAAAACATATATACAGTATATATATATAGAGATATGTCATTGAGACACATATATATATATTCTGTATTTATATTTCATTCAGCGCGATATCTGTGAACAGCCGGTAATTCAATTGCCGGCTTTGCATTTCTCCTGCCTAAACCTGACATGATATGAGACATGGTTTTCATACAGTAAACCATCTCATATCCCCCTTTTTTTTGCATATTCCACACTACTAATGTTAGTAGTGTGTATGTGCAAAATTTCAGCGCTGTAGCTGCTAAAATAAAGGGTTAAATGGCGGAAAAAATTGGCGTGGGCTCCCGCGCAATTTTCTCCGCCAGAGTGGTAAAGCCAGTGACTGAGGGCAGATATTAATAGCCAGGAGAGGGTCCATGGTTATTGGCCCCCTCTGGCTACAAACATCTGCCCCAGCCACCCCAGAAAAGGCACATCTGGAAGATGCGCCTATTCTGGCACTTGGCCACTCTCTTCCCACTCCCTGTAGCGGTGGGATATGGGGTAATGAAGGGTTAATGCCACCTTGCTATTGTAAGGTGACATTAAGCCAGATTAATAATGGAGAGGCGTCAATTATGACACTTATCCATTATTAATCCAATTGTATGAAAGGGTTAAAAAACACACACACACATTATTAAAAATTATTTTAATGAAATAAACACAGCGGTTGTTTCAGTATTTTATTGCTCTCTCAATCCATCAGCAACACCCTCACTTGGAAAAATAATAAACGCACAAGATACATACCCTCAGCTGAACCGTCACGTCCCACGAGGTAATCCATGATCTGAAGGGGTTAAAATATTTTACAAGCAGGAGCCCTGCAAATGCAGCTGTGCTCCGTGCCTGTAATCCCCGGCGAATTAATGAAATGTAGGTCATTGACCTACATTTCCTACAGTCGCGGTGATGCGCCCCCTGGTGGATGTCCTCATATGACCTGGAGCGTGGGAAAAAGTTCCCAGGCTGCAGTTCATGAGAACATCCAGCAGGGGCGCATCACCGCGACTCAATGTAAGTACAGATCCAGCTTTCCTTTCAGCACCCGGGGATTACAGGCACGAGCGAGTGGTTTATCGCAGCTCGTGCCTGTAATATTAGTTAACCCCTTCAGATGGATTACCTCGTTGGACGTGATAGGACATCAGAAGGTATGTATCTTGTGCGTTTATTATTTTGCCAAGCGAGGGTGTTCCGGATGGATTGAGAGAGCAATAAATTATTAAAACAACCGCTGTGTTTATTTCATTAAAATACTTTTAAATCATGTGTGTGTGTTCTTTAACCCTTTCATACAATTGGATTAATAATGGATAGGTGACATAATTGACGCCTCTCCATTATTAATCTGGCTTAATGTCACCTTCCAATAGCAAGGTGGCATTAACCCTTCATTACCCCATATCCCACCGCTACAGGGAGTGGGAAGAGAGTGGCCAAGTGCCAGATTAGGCCCATCTTCCAGATGTGCCTTTTCTGGGGTCGCTGGGGGCAGATGTTTTTAGCCACGGGGGGGCCAATAACCATGGACCCTCTCCTGGCTATTAATATCTGCACCCAGTCACTGGCTTTACCATTCTGGCGGAGAAAATTGCGCGGGAGCCCACGCCAATTTTTTCCGCCATTTAACCCTTTATTTTAGCAGCTACAGCGCTGAAATTTTGCACATACACACTACTAACATTAGTAGTGTGGAATATGCAAAAAAAAGGGGGATATGAGATGGTTTACTGTATGTAAACCATGTCTCATATCATGTCGGGTTTGTGAAGGAGAAATGCAAAGCCGGCAATTGAATTACCGGCTTTTCTATAGAACACCGCTGCGTATTTCTCGCAATGCACACGCATGGTCCGTGTGTAATCCGATTTTTTCTCGCACCCATAGACTTGCATTGGCGAGTCTCGGCCGAGATACGCTGACAATCGCAGCCTGCTGCGAGTTCCCTCGGATCCGAAATACGGTGGAGAAAATATCGGATGATGGGAGCTGCACCATAGATTAACATTGTGCCGAGTGCTATGCGATTTTTTATCGCATAGCACTCGTCCGTATTACGGTCTAGTGTGACCCCGGCCTAATACAGGAGGTAACTCAGGATCAGTAATGTAATGTATGTACACAGTGACTGCACCAGCAGAATAGTGAGTGCAGCTCTGGGGTATAATACAGGATGTAACTCAGGATCAGTAATGTATGTACACAGTGACTGCACCAGCAGAATAGTGAGTGCAGCTCTGGGGTATAATACAGGATGTAACTCAGGATCAGTAATGTAATGTATGTACACAGTGACTGCACCAGCAGAATAGTGAGTGCAGCTCTGGAGTATAATACAGGATGTAACTCACGATCAGGAATGTAATGTATGTACACAGTGACTGCACCAGCAGAATAGTGAGAGCAGCTCTGGGGTATAATACAGGATGTAACTCAGGATCAGTAATGTATGTACACAGTGACTGCACCAGCGGAATAGTGAGTGCAGCTCTGGGGTATAATACAGGATGTAACTCAGGATCAGTAATGTATGTACACAGTGACTGCACCAGCAGAATAGTGAGTGCAGCTCTGGGGTATAATACAGGATGTAACTCAGGATCAGTAATGTAATGTATGCACACAGTGACTGCACCAGCAAAATAGTGAGTGCAGCTCTGGAGTATAATACAGGAGGTAACTCAGGATCAGTAATGTAATGTATGTACACAGTGACTGCACCAGCACAATAGTACAGATCCCCAGCAGAATAGCGAGTACAGCTCTGGAGTAAGTATAATACATGATGTTACTTGGGAATAGAGCAATAAATACAATAAACTGCCTATATTAGAACATAATCACCACACTTTTTGTTTGTTGTTCTTCAGGTGGTGCCATTGAATTTGCAAGGAACTATCTATTCACCCCGGCCTACGGTAGAAGACAGAATGTTCCCGGTGTTCTGGTAATTCTGGCAGATAGTCCATCATCAGATGATACTCTTCAAGCAGCAAACGCCATCAAAGCTACAGGTAAATAAAACAGCGTAATCCTGCCAACACTCATCAGCCACAGGAGTAAGAACCTAACTGCAGGACAGCACAGATTGGAGCTTGAAGCTACTCGCTGAGGTTGGTGGAGATGTAGTTGAAGACTCGTGAAGTCTCCTCTTTGCCTTTCTCCAGGTATTCGGGTTTTGGCAGTAGGAACAGATGGGGCTGATCAGGAGCAGTTACGTAGAATAGTCTCAGGTCAGAGCCAGAGGAATTTCTTCTACACGGCGGATGCAGAAAACTTGAACAGCCTCTCGGATCCCCTGTCGGAGGCGATTTGTTCTGTCAGCCAAGTTCAGGTAAGTTCTCGACCAACACATTAATAGGAAGTAATCCAAATGCAATCAACTGTTCCCTGTTAGCAGCCTGTATGGGATGGGGACTGCAGTTATCTTCTATTGAATGAATGACAGAGATGAGTGCTGAGATTATTCAGGGACATAATATGTGCCAACCCCCCCCCCCCACATTATACCTCTAGGAGATTGTCTCACCTCCCATTCTACATCCATAGACGTTAATATCGAGTCGCCCTCTGGATATTAAGGGCTCTGCTCTTCTTGGGAGATTTTGGAAGTGTCTATGAGAATTTTTGCCCCTTCATTCAGAAGAGCATTTGTGGTGTTGGAGAGAGGCCGGGGTCACAAACTCGGAGTGGTTGGATGGGGCTGAGGTTTGACCTCTGTGTGGCCGGGCATGTTCTTCCACCAAACTCCTCCAACCATTTCTGTATGGACCTTGTGCACTGGCCTAGGTCGACCCCCAATAACAAGCCCAAAGCATTATCCTCCTCCACCATCTATACAGGGGGCAGTCAGGAGGTGACGTCCTCCTGGAATCACCAAACCCAGACTCCTCCATCAGACACAGATAGAGAAGTGCGATCCGTCACTGCACAGAACACGTCTCCTCCAGAGTCTAGTAGTGGTGGCGGCTTTACATCACTACATCCGACACTCAGCATTGTGCTTGGTGATGTACGGCTGCCTGCAGCTGCTCAGCCATGAAGCTCCTGGTGGGGGCACAGTGTTTGTGCTGATACCAGAGGGGGTCAGCAGAGCGGTGGTGACTTTTCTGCCCTCTGCTCCTCAGCACTCGGTCCCCCGCTCAGTAACGTTATGGGGTCTCCACTTCACGGCTGAGTTGCTGCGATTCCTTCCACTTCTAAATAATATCACTCACAGATGATGGAGGAAGATTGAGGAGGAAGAAATGTCATGGACGGACTTGTTACCCTGGTGGCTCCTATTACAGGACCACGCCACCAGCGGTTCTGTCACATTTTAGCAAAAGCTGACGGCATAGCGTTGGGGGGAGGAAGGTTTTATTCCGGGGGGTGGAGGCCGAAGGTTATACACTGGGGGGACGGAGGTTATACACCGGGTGTGGAGGTGCCGGATGTTCGTACACTGGTGCGAGGGGTTGCATGTTATACATCGGGTGCAGCAAAGCTGGATATTATACACCGGGGCAACAGGACTGGATGAGAAACCCATGATAAATGATTAAGACGTGTGGCCAATACCTTTCTCCATGTAGTTTATGTGACTGATATCAGCCGCTCCTCAATTAACGCTCCAGCGCCAGATACTAACACTAACCTCTGATATAGGGTGATGCTGATTATTATTGTTCTCCTAGGAGCCCTGTACGGTGCAGTGCCCGAGGGTGAGTATCACAGATGTGATCAGAAATGACCAACTATCCTCATCACAACATTAAACATCACAATTCCATGGACAAATGACTTAAAATATGAAAACATACCAGTCTATGACTGTGATTGTACCAGTTGGACTACGCACTGATTTCACTCACAGTTGCTGATTGTCAGGATTTGCTCCCCAGGATTATTATGTTTTCTGGGGACAAACCATGGAGTAGAAAAACTTTGAACATAAACCTTCAAGTAGTTTCAATACCCCATAATGACATCCAGAATGTCTCTATAAAAAGTTTAGCTAAAGCTCATCAAGCGTCATGGTGCCACAGTGCAGGAGAGCCCCCATTAACACCTGTAGAATACCCCTATAAACAGTGCCAGCCAGCTTTCACCCATACCCCTTAATAAGGCAGGAGAGACCCCACTACCAGCTCTAAAATGCCCCAATAACAATACCATAATATTCCAGTAACAGGATAGGACATCCGCCATTTACATCACAAGAGTGCCATTTCACCCACATAAACAGTGCTAAAACCCCCCATTAACATTTCCAGGGTCCCGCCATAAATACTGCCAATGCACTGAATTATTAGTTCCATAAACGGTGCCCAAGGACCCGCGTAACAATGTCATAGCCCCCCTAAACAGTGCAAACTTTCACCACGACCAACCTAAAAGTTCCCCAATAATAAAGGCAAAATACAGCACTAAAGTGCTGCATTAAGAGCATCAGAGAGGCCATCTTTTCATCAATAGAGTGCCCACATTGATAGCACCAGAGTGCCCATATTTCCATCAATAGAGTCCTCACATTGGTAGCACCAGAGTGCCCATCTTTTCATCAATAAAGTGCCCACATTGATAGCACCAGAGTGCCCATATTTCCATCAATAGAGTGCCCGCATTGGTAGCACAAGAGTGCCCATCTTTTCAACAATAGAGTGCCCGCATTGGTAGCACAAGAGTGCCCATATTTCCATCAATAGAGTGACCACATTGGTAGCACCAGATTACCCATATTTCCATCAATAGAGTGCCCGCATTGGTAGCACAAGAGTGCCCATATTTCCATCAATAGAGTCCTCACATTGGTAGCACCAGAGTGCCCATATTTCCATCAATAGAGTCCCCACATTGGTAGCACCAGAGTGCCCATATTTCCATCAATAGAGTCCCCACATTGGTAGCACCAGAGTGCCCATATTTCCATCATTAGAGTGACTACATTGGTAGCACCAGAGTGCCCATATTTCCATCAATAGAGTACCCACATTGATAGCACTAGAGTGCCCATAGTTCCATCAATAGAGTGACCACATTGGTAGCACCAGAGTGCCCATAGTTCCATCAATAGAGTGCCCGCATTGGTGGCACCAGAGTGCCCATAGTTCCATCAATAGATTGCCCCGTATTGGTGGCACAAGAGTGCCCATATTTCCATTAATAGAGTGACCACAATGTTAGGACCAGAGTGCCCATAGTTCCATCAATAGAGTGACCACATTGGTAGCACCAGAGTGCCCATATTTCCATCAATAGAGTCCCTACATTGGTAGCACCAGAGTGCCCATATTTCCATCAATAGAGTGCCCACATTGGTAGCGCCAGAGTGCCCATATTTCCATCAATAGTGCCCACATTGGAAGCATCAGAGTGCCCATCTTTTCATCAATAGAGTGCCCACATTGATAGCACCAGAGTGCCCATATTTCCATCAATAGAGTCCCTACATTGGTAGCACCAGAGTGCCCATAGTTCCATCAATAGAGTGCCCACACTGATAGCACCAGAGTGCCCATCTTTTCATCAATAGAGTGCCCACATTGATAGCACCAGAGTGCCCATATTTCCATCAATAGAGTCCCTACATTGGTAGCACCAGAGTGCCCATATTTCCATCAATAGAGTGCCTACACTGATAGCACCAGAGTGCCCATCTTTTCATCAATAGAGTGCCCACATTGATAGCACCAGAGTGCCCATATTTTCATCAATAGAGTGCCCGCATTGGTGGCACCACAGTTCTCGTTTTGTTTTAAATTTCTTTTTATTAGTTTTACACAAATAACAAATAGGTAATAGGTAACATGTGGAATTGAGATACATCAGTATGACATTAAACCCAACCTCGGGAAGGCTAGTTAGTAATAACATGTAACAGTAGTGATGAACATGTGGATAGGCACCACAGTTCTCATATTACCAGAGTGCCCATATTACCAGCATCAGTGACCACTCACAGAACCACAGTGCCCACATTAACATCACAAGTGTGCCCATACTTACTATACCAGTGTACCCATTGTCATGCAGTTTTTCTACCACTAGCACAGACATCCAATCTCTACTCTACTTGCCGAATAATTCTTACGTTTGATTTCATTTTAGGGTGAGCAAGGTCAGAAAGGAGAAATAGTAAGTGTCCTTCTTGTATCCTAAAATAGACACAGAACTATCATGGTCATAGGGTTTTCACTGGCAGGATACTTTAAAAAAAAAAAAAACACCTTCTACTTTCAGGGGAGCAGTGGTCGTCCAGGGGCATCAGGACCACCAGGAGACTCTGTGAGTATTATTATCAGGAAGATGCCTTATAAAGCATGTGCAAAAGAAATGAAAACGAGAATTTTAAATATATTTTATATCACAGGGTCGACCAGGTTCTCCTGGTTTACCAGGTCCAGTTGGGCCCCGTGGTCCTCCTGGAGAGGGTACAGCCACAAGAGGACTAAAGGGAGAAGCTGTAAGTAACTGAAATTAGTAACTGATCAACTGACCAAATAGAAAATTTGCCACACCCCTATATATTTTAAGCCTCACCCTAAAGACTAAGCCACACCCTCTCACATTAAGCCACATCCACTTTATTGTCCAGGAATTTTGGTTACAACTCTGAGAATAGTGGCAGAGGGTCAGAGCATAAGATTGGAATTTTCCCATTGGTGGTTTTTTATCAAGCCCCGCCCCTGAGGAGCCTACTCTAGGAAAACACAATGTTCCACCTTTTCCTGGAGTATTTCTCACACATTTTTAAGTCGGAATTGATTGTAGTTGATAGTAATTTGCATTATGGAATGACTGACTAATCACCAAACCATATTTATCGGTATTGCACTATTCTCTGCCACATCCCCTGGATTGAAATGCCAAAATATCACCCTGCTAGGCATTACATCAGTTTTTGGAGTGAAAATATGGACATTCCTCTACTCTACTCTAAACTTGCCATACAGACTCCTCCCAATTAAAGTGGCGCATTCTCGTATCGTATTGTAACACATATACATATATGACTTGTTCTTTTAGGGAGAACCGGGAAATGATGGTCTCCCAGGAAGTCCTGGTCGCCCTGGCAGTCCTGGCACGCCCGGCACGCTCGTGAGTCACCCTATGTAATATAGTACTGTTAGTATACCGTTATATATCGTACATGTACATTTCACGTTCTTTGTATTTCAGGGGAGTAAAGGGTCCCAAGGAGAAAGGGGGGAAGCCGTAAGTATTCACGCCGCATATAAAGATGGCCGACCCTCATATTGGTGCACTCGATACTCAATTCACTCAATATATTCTGGTCTCTTAGGGGGAACGCGGACCCGCAGGGCCAGTGGGTCCAAAAGGAGAGAGAGGACTACCGGTAAGTGTAAGGGCAAGATGGAAACCATGGAGCCATTTTTCCCGGTCTGAACCTGACAGCAGCCTCCATTGAAATGAATAGAGTTTGTGTTTCTAACATCTTGTGTTCCGTTATGTGGTTGTTCTTATCTTTGTGTATGATATAATGCAGTTTTTACCATGAGGACACATTTCTTCTCTGCATAGGGTGAACCTGGGGAGGTGATAAATGGCGGAGCAGTGATACCAGGCCGAAAAGGTGAACCGGGAAATCCAGTAAGTGCAATATATAAAATCTCTCTTTTACTGACATCATCCTTGCTGTCATCTCTCAGGCAGCAGAAGCTTTGCAGTTTTATGTAAATACTTTAAAGTTCTATAATGAAAAGTTCTGCAACTTTCTTCTCCATTACCTTTTTCAGGATCTCAGACTCCTATCATAGACTAGAAACCTCTCTAATCAAAAACTGAGGTTTACAAACAAGTGGAAAACCCCTTAATAGGGAACGTGTCATCAGAAAATACATATTGTTTAAATCAGATTTATATATTAAAAGTATTTTTTTTTTTAATTTTCCATATTACTATCTATGCAAAAATAAACTAGAAATCTTGCAATTTCCACACTAATCACTGTGTGTGTCATTATGATCACAGAAAAGATTACAATGACCAATTGCACCTACCGTATATATACAGTAGATAACAGGATCCGCCATTCCTAATTGGTGATGTCACAGCTCACCTCCTCCTCCTGTACAATGACTGATAACACCTCTATATACAGTAGATACCACAGGATCCACCATTCACAATAGATGATGTCACAGCTCACCTCCTCCTCCTGTACAATGACTGATAACCCCTCTGTATACAGTAGATACCACAGGATCCACCATTCACAATAGATGATGTCACAGCTCACCTCCTCCTCCTGTACAATGACTGATAACCCCTCTGTATACAGTAGATAACACAGGATCCACCATTCGCAATAGGTGATGTCACAGCTCACCTCCTCCTCCTGTACAATGACTGATAAGATAACACCTCTATATACAGTAGATAACACAGGATCCAAAAGTAATGATAATCAATACTAAACACAATGAATATAGTCCAAAATTTTTTTTATTTTTCTACATAGTCTCCTAACAAGTCTATACATTTAGTCCATCTCTTTTCTAAACTTAGAATTCCCTTCGAAAAAAATTCTTGATCTTGACCCTCAAAAAAATCCCCAACAGCAGTTATCACGTCGCTATTGTCGTCAAATTTCTTGCCCCGGAGGTGTTCCTTGAGCCGAGGAAAGAGAAAGAAGTCACTGGGGGCTAGATCTGGCGAATGGGGGGGTGTTCCACCACTTCAAAGCCCGCTTCTTGAATGGTAGCCATGGCAACTGCAGCTTTGTGAGCCGGCGCGTTATCTTAGTGAAACAGCACTCCAGCCCGCAGTTTTCCGCGCCTTTTCTCCTTGATAGCCTCCCGCAATCTTCTTATTTGTTCTGCGTAGTAGGAGCCTGTAATAGTGGCTCCCTTCTCCAAATAGTCCACCATAATAATTCCTTCAGCGTCCCAAAAAACGGACGCCATAACCTTCCCTGCTGAGCTTGACACTTTGAATTTCTTCAAAAAAACAAAACAGACTGACAGCACTCACTGTTGACTGGGGCGCTCGTTCCACATCCAGGGAACCGTCCTGGATATCGTCAGACCAAAATGTATATATTGAACAGCGCTCCATCCAGGTGTAAAAGTCTTCAATACAAACTTTATTTAAGCCATAGTAAAACAGCGACGTTTCGACCACAACATGGTCTTTATCAAGCATGCTTGATAAAGACCATGTTGTGGTCGAAACGTCGCTGTTTTACTATGGCTTAAATAAAGTTTGTATTGAAGACTTTTACACCTGGATGGAGCGCTGTTCAATATATACATTTTACTTTGAATTTCTTCGGCATAGGTTCGTCAGCTCGTTGCCATGTCATCAATTGTTGTTTAGTTTCGGGATCAAAGTGGTGGATCCAGGTCTCGTCCATGGTAAAAAAAACGTGACAAAAAATTTTCCTTGTCTGCTTGGAACTTTTCGAGATTTGCTATTGAAATGTCAACTCGTTTCTTCTTTTGCTCGTCGGTTAACATTTTTGGCACCCAACGCGCGGGGACCTTTCTCATATGCAATTCTTTTGCAAGGATTCTTTGAATACTGCCATATGAGATCCCTGTGACCTCAGCTACATGCCTGATAGTCACTCTTCGATCTGCCAATACAACTTCTTCAACTTTTTTCACGTTTTCTTCATTGAGGGACGTGGATTGGCGTCCTTCACGATGTTCATCTTCCGTCGATGATCTTCCCAGCTTAAATTCCTTGGCCCAGCGTGCAACTGTGGAATATGGAGACGAGTCCCCCAATGTTTCCACCAAGTCGCTGTGTATGTCTTTGGTAGTCATTTTTTTCAAGCAGAGGTATTTGATGACAGCTCTGAGCTCGTTTTCTTCCATTTTGGTGTTCACTCCTCTGCAGTTCATATTCAAATGAATGTAGCTCCCGGGAATCGTGGTCTATTTAAGTGATTTTTTTTTCCTGGACTAGTGGGTACCTAAGAGAGAAGAAAACATTTTATTTTAATTTCTGTGTGCAATAGAAATAACTGATTATCATTACTTTTGGATCGCCCCTCGTACAGTAGATAACACAGGATCCACCATTCACAATAGGTGATGTCACAGCTCACCTCCTCCTCCTGTACAATGATTGATAACACCTCTACAGTGGGGCAAAAAAGTATTTAGTCAGTCAGCAATAGTGCAAGTTCCACCACTTAAAAAGATGAGAGGCGTCTGTAATTTACATCATAGGTAGACCTCAACTATGGGAGACAAACTGAGAAAAAAAAATCCAGAAAATCACATTGTCTGTTTTTTTATCATTTTATTTGCATATTATGGTGGAAAATAAGTATTTGGTCAGAAACAAACAATCAAGATTTCTGGCTCTCACAGACCTGTAACTTCTTCTTTAAGAGTCTCCTCTTTCCTCCACTCATTACCTGTAGTAATGGCACCTGTTTAAACTTGTTATCTGTATAAAAAGACACCTGTGCACACCCTCAAACAGTCTGACTCCAAACTCCACTATGGTGAAGACCAAAGAGCTGTCAAAGGACACCAGAAACAAAATTGTAGCCCTGCACCAGGCTGGGAAGACTGAATCTGCAATAGCCAACCAGCTTGGAGTGAAGAAATCAACAGTGGGAGCAATAATTAGAAAATGGAAGACATTCAAGACCACTGATAATCTCCCTCGATCTGGGGCTCCACGCAAAATCCCACCCCGTGGGGTCAGAATGATCACAAGAACGGTGAGCAAAAATCCCAGAACCACGCGGGGAGACCTAGTGAATGAACTGCAGAGAGCTGGGACCAATGTAACAAGGCCTACCATAAGTAACACACTACGCCACCATGGACTCAGATCCTGCAGTGCCAGACGTGTCCCACTGCTTAAGCCAGTTCATGTCCGGGCCCGTCTGAAGTTTGCTAGAGAGCATTTGGATGATCCAGAGGAGTTCTGGGAGAATGTCCTATGGTCTGATGAAACCAAACTGGAACTGTTTGGTAGAAACACAACATGTCGTGTTTGGAGGAAAAAGAATACTGAGTTGCATCCATCAAACACCATACCTACTGTAAAGCATGGTGGTGGAAACATCATGCTTTGGGGCTGTTTCTCTGCAAAGGGGCCAGGACGACTGATCCGGGTACATGAAAGAATGAATGGGGCCATGTATCGTGAGATTTTGAGTGCAAACCTCCTTCCATCAGCAAGGGCATTGAAGATGAAACGTGGCTGGGTCTTTCAACATGACAATGATCCAAAGCACACCGCCAGGGCAACGAAGGAGTGGCTTCGTAAGAAGCATTTCAAGGTCCTGGAGTGGCCTAGCCAGTCTCCAGATCTCAACCCTATAGAAAACCTTTGGAGGGAGTTGAAAGTCCGTGTTGCCAAGCGAAAAGCCAAAAACATCACTGCTCTAGAGGAGATCTGCATGGAGGAATGGGCCAACATACCAACAACAGTGTGTGGCAACCTTGTGAAGACTTACAGAAAACGTTTGACCTCTGTCATTGCCAACAAAGGATAGATTACAAAGTATTGAGATGAAATTTTGTTTCTGACCAAATACTTATTTTCCACCATAATATGCAAATGAAATGATAAAAAAACAGACAATGTGATTTTCTGGAATTTTTTTTCACAGTTTGTCTCCCATAGTTGAGGTCTACCTATGATGTAAATTACAGATGCCTCTCATCTTTTTAAGTGGTGGAACTTGCACTATTGCTGACTGACTAAATACTTTTTTGCCCCACTGTATATACAGTAGATAACACAGGATTCACCATTCACAATAGATGATGACACAGCTCACCTCCTCCTCCTGTACAATGACTGATAACCCCTCTGTATACAGTAGATAACACAGGATCCACCATTCACAATAGGAGATATCACAGCTCACCTCCTCCTCCTGTACAATGACTGATAACACCTCTATATACAGTAGATAACACAGGATCCACCATTCACAATAGGTGATGTCACAGCTCACCTCCTTCTCCTGTACAATGACTGATAACACCTCTATATACAGTAGATAACACAGGATCCACCATTCACAATAGGAGATGTCACAGCTCACCTCCTCCTCCTGTACAATGACTGATAACACCTCTATATACAGTAGATAACACAGGATTCATAATTCACAATAGGTGATATCACATCTCACCTCCCCCTCCTCCTGTACAATGACTGATAACACCTCTGTATACAGTAGATAACACAGGATCCACCATTCACAATAGGAGATATCACAGCTCACCTCCTTCTCCTGTACAATGACTGATAACACCTCTATATACAGTAGATAACACAGGATCCACCATTCACAATAGGTGATATCACAGCTCACCTCCTCCTCCTGTACAATGACTGATAACACCTCTATATACAGTAGATAACACAGGATCCATCATTCACAATAGGTGATGTCACAGCTCACCTCCTCCTCCTGCACAATGACTGATAACCCCTCTGTATACAGTAGATAACACAGGATCCACCAGTCACAATAGGTGATGTCACCGCTCACCTCCTCCTCCTGTACAATGACTGATAACACCTCTATATACAGTAGATAACACAGGGTCCACCATTCACAATAGGTGATGTCACAGCTCACCTCCTCCTCCTGTACAATGACTGATAACACCTCTATATACAGTAGATAATACAGGATCCACCATTCACAATAGGTGATGTCACTGCTCACCTCTGTTCCCTCCTGTATAATTACTGATAACACCTCTATATACAGTAGATAACACAGGATCCACCATTCACAATGGGTAATATCACAGCTCACCTCCTCCTCCTGTACAATGACTGATAACACCTCTATATACAGCAGATAACACAGGATCCACCATTCACAATAGGTGATGTCACAGCTCACCTCCTCCTGTACAATGACTGATAACACCTCTATATACAGTAGATAACACAGGATCCACCATTCACAATAGGTGATGTCACAGCTCACCTCCTCCTCCTGTACAATGACTGATAACACCTCTATATACAGTAGGTAACACAGGATCCACCATTCACAATAGATGATGTCACAGCTCACCTCCTCCTCCTGTACAATGACTGATAACACCTCTATATACAGTAGATAATACAGGATCCACCATTCACAATAGGTGATGTCACTGCTCACCTCTGCTCCCTCCTGTATAATTACTGATAACACCTCTATATACAGTAGATAACACAGGATCCACCATTCACAATGGGTAATATCACAGCTCACCTCCTCCTCCTGTACAATGACTGATAACACCTCTATATACAGCAGATAACACAGGATCCACCATTCACAATAGGTGATGTCACAGCTCACCTCCTCCTCCTGTACAATGACTGATAACACCTCTATATACAGTAGATAACACAGGATCCACCATTCACAATAGGTGATGTCACAGCTCACCTCCTCCTCCTGTACAATGAGCGATAACACCTCTATATACAGTCCTTTACAGATATTATCATAAAGTAGGATTCTTATATATGAGTCTTGTATTAAGATTCCACACAAATGTATAGAAATATCTAATGTTCTTCTCTATGGGCTGTGTCTCATATTGAAGGTCAGCCGCATTTATGCGATTGCTGTGATAACAAACACAGACCAAGAGTGACGCTGTTTCCAGAGATTTTCATAGTAGTCTCTGTGCATCACTAAATCTGATCTAGCAAACCAAATGCGCACTGACCCTTTATAAGTGTTTATCTATTTCTATTAGGGAATTCCTGGTCAGGCTGGAACCCCGGGTCAGAGAGGAATACCAGGAACTCCAGGACAACCTGGGCCAGAAGGACCAAGTGGAGCAGCAGGTGTTCCAGGGCAATCAGTGAAGGTGATTTTCTATATCTCGCAGATAATTGAACTGCTACAATATTTCAATTTGTGTTAAAGTAAAAACTACTATAATACTGCCCCTCTGTACAAGAATATAACTACTATAATACTGCCCCTATATAGAAAATATAACTACTATAATACTGCTCCTATGTACAAGAATATAACTACTATAATACTGCCCCTATATACAAGAATATAACTACTATAATACTGCCCCCTATGCAAAAGAATATAACTACTATAATACTGCTCCTATGTACAAGAATATAACTACTATAATACTGCTCCTATGTACAAGAATATAACTACTATAATACTGCCCCTATGTATAGAATATAACTACTATAATACTGCCCCCTATGTACAAGAATATATCTACTATAATACTGCTCCTATGTACCAGAATATAATTACTATAATACTGCCCCTATGTACAAGAATATAACTACTATAATACTGCCCCTATGTACAAGAATATAACTACTATAATACTGCCCCTGTGTACAAGAATATAACTACTATAATACTGCCCCCTATGTACAAGAATATAACTACTATAATACTGCCCCTATGTACAAGAATATAACTACTATAGTACTGCCCCCTATGTACAAGAATATAACTACTATCATACTGCCCCTATGTCCAAGAATATAACTAATATAATACTGCTCCCTATATACAAGAATATAACTACTATAATACTGCCCCCTATGTACAAGAATATAACTACTATAATACTGCCCTCTATGTACAAGAATATAACTACTATAATACTGCTCCTATGTACAAGAATATAACTACTATAATACTGCCTCTATGAACAAGAATATAACTACTATAATACTGCCCCTATGTACAAGAATATAACTACTATAATACTGCTCCTATGTACAAGAATATAATTACTATAATACTGCTCCTATATACAAGAATATAACTACTATAATACTGCCCTCTATGTACAAGAATATAATTACTATAATACTGCTCCTATGTACAAGAATATAACTACTATAATACTGCTCCTATGTACAAGAATATAACTACTATAATACTGCCCCTATGTACAAGAATATAACTACTATAATACTGCCCCTATGTACAAGAATATAACTACTATAATACTGCTCCTATGTACAAGAATATAATTACTATAATACTGCTCCTATGTACAAGAATATAACTACTATAATACTGCCCTCTATGTACAAGAATATAATTACTATAATACTGCTCCTATGTACAAGAATATAACTACTATAATACTGCTCCTATGTACAAGAATATAACTACTATAATACTGCCCCTATGTACAAGAATATAACTACTATAATACTGCCCCTATGTACAAGAATATAACTACTATAATACTGCCCCTATGTACAAGAATATAACTACTATAATACTGCCCCTATATACAAGAATATAACTACTATAATACTGCTCCTATGTACAAGAATATAACTACTATAATACTGCCCCTATACAAAAGAATATAACTACTATAATACTGCTCCTATGTACAAGAATATAACTACTATAATACTGCCCCTATGTACAAGAATATAACTACTATAATACTGCCCCTATGTACAAGAATATAACTACTATAATACTGCCCCTATACAAAAGAATATAACTACTATAATACTGCTCCTATGTACAAGAATATAACTACTATAATACTGCCCCTATGTACAAGAATATAACTACTATAATACTGCCCCTATGTACAAGAATATAACTACTATAATACTGCTCCTATGTACAAGAATATAACTACTATATTACTACCCCTATGTACAAGAATATAACTACTATAATACTGCTCCTATGTACAAGAATATAACTACTATAATACTGCCCCTATACAAAAGAATATAACTACTATAATACTGCCCCTATACAAAAGAATATAACTACTATAATACTGCTCCTAGAAGACTAATTTGATGATTTTAGTTTCTTAAAAAAAAAAAAAACCATTGTAATTGACTTGATCTAAAAGTTAATTAATTTGATACTTATTTCCTTTCAGGGAGAAAAAGGAGAACGAGGTGAGAGAGTAAGTGCACTTCATATTAATTATTGTGTTAGCCTGCTACTCTACAACCAGACCACCACAGAGATTACTAGAATTAGGGGGTCTGTCCATCCACAACTATAGTGGAGAAATGTCTCTCCTGTTATGGCGACAGTTGTACTATCTAACAACGTGTGAGTTTTGGGAAAGCTGATAATGCATCGTGAGCAGGAAGGTGGTGACAACCGCAATGAGCAGATATCTGATGTATGGCGGAGGTTGTCACTGATCCTACAGCAATACTCACTCATAATACTCACATGACTGCATTATTATATTATTATATTACATTATATATGAAGACAATGTTGCACAGATAAAGGAAAGGACATCTAGTAATGAGCTTTGTATCTACACGTACATTCTTTCTTGATGGGGTCCCACCCCAGAGGACCCCCAATATTAATAAAATATAAAATACGTTGAAAATATCAGGATATTACCGATATATTGAAATCACAAGTCACTTCTCTTGTTTTTCAGGGTCTTCCAGGATTAGTCAATGGTGTCGCCGTCAAGGGGGAGCCAGGAAGTCCTGTAAGTGGAGAAATTAGATAAAAACTTTCATAATCTCCCTATAATATGATAAATCATTCAAGCAAAATGTCTCCGTCTGCGATTTAAGGGTCCACCCGGTCAAAATGGATCTCCCGGCCTGCGGGGGCTACCAGGACTGCAAGGAGCTAAAGGTGACAAGGTGGGTAAATAAATCAAGGCTAGTTCATCTGATTACCCCCAGGCGCCTTTGCTACCCTTATTTTGATTGTTTGACCAATTGTGAACCATTATTATTGCAGGGAGAAACGGGTGAAGGCTTCCCGGGGGCAGCAGGACGGACCGGAGATCCAGGTGATCGAGTGAGTTCCAATAATAACCCATTGATTAACGAGTCTTCAGAGGATGACAGTGACGCTATGTGACTAATGTATTATCATACATTTATATTGTGTAGGGACCCAGAGGACCCCCGGGAGAACAAGGGATAAAGGTAAGTGATGGGGAAAGTGGGGGTCGTCCATAGGACAGAGAAGGTTGTAGTTGTCAGAAGAACCGGCGAACGTTTTGGACAATTACTTTAAATATCGCCTCTACTTATGCTTTTTCCTTCTATAGCTCATTCTTCTGCTTCATCTTCTCTTTTCTTTTGTCCTTTTTCTCCTTATCATTTTTCTTTATCTATCTTGTATACTTCCTATGCGCCTTTTCCTTGTCCTATGACGTTTTCTGTCACTACCTTCTTTTCTTTCTTATTGTTTCCCTTTCTCTTCATCTCCTCCCTAATCTTATTTACATCATCCTAATCCTTCTTTTCCTCTTCCTTATCCTTCACCTCTTCTGCCTCCTCCTGCTCTTTCATCACTCCCATATTCTGCTCCATATCCTTCTTCTTTTAATCTCTGGATTTATTTCAGAGTCCCAGACATTAATGCTATAATAATGTATTATGTGATGTCTCCTCCTGTTCTCTAATAGGGTGACCGTGGACAACCAGGTCTGGATGCAGAACCTGGGGTGAAGGTGAAAAATTACAGCTCTTGCTTCATATCAAACAAATCTTCTATTAAACATGTCCATATTCTATGTACAAGAATGGGAAAAAAACAAGAATATTGCCTTCTTTATGCAATAATATAACTACTATAATACAGCCCCCTATTTACAAGAATATAACTACTATAATACTGCCTCTATGTACAAGAATATAACTACTATAATACTGCCCCTATGTACAAGAATATAACTACTATAATACTGCCCCTATGTACAAGAATATAACTACTATAATACTGCCCCTATGTACAAGAATATAACTACTATAATACTGCCCTCTATGTACAAGAATATAACTACTATAATACGGCCCCCTATGTACAAGAATATAACTACTATAATACGGCCCCCATGTACAAGAATATAACTACTATAATACTGCCCCCTATGTACAAGAATATAACTACTATAATACTGCCCCCTATGTACAAGAATATAACTACTATAATACTGCCTCTATGTACAAGAATATAACTACTATAATACTGCCTCTATGTACAAGAATATAACTACTATAATACTGCCCTTATGTACAAGAATATAACTACTATAATACTGCTCCTATGTACAATAATATAACTACTGTAATACTGCTCCTATGTACAATAATATAACTACTATAATACTGCCCCTATGTACAAGAATATATCTACTATAATACTGCCCCCTATGTACAAGAATAACTACTATAATATTGCTCCTATGTATAAGAATATAACTACTATAATACTGCCCCTATGTACAAGAATATATCTACTATAATACTGCCCCTATGTACAAGAATATAACTACTATAATACTGCTCCTATATACAAGAATATAACTACTATAATACTGCCCCTATGTACAAGAATATAACTACTATAATACTGCTCCTATGTACAAGAATATAACTACTATAATACTGTCCCCTATGTACAAGAATATAACTACTATAATACTGCTCCTATGTACAAGAATATAACTGCTATAATACTGCTCCTATGTACAAGAATATACTATAATACTGCCCCCTATGCACAAGAATATAACTACTATAATACTGCTCCTATGTACAAGAATATAACTACTATAATACTGTTCCTATGTACAAGAATATAACTACTATAATACTGCTCCTATGTACGAGAATATAACTACTATAATACTGCTCCTATGTACAAGAATATAACTACTATAATACTGCTCCTATATACAAGAATATAGCTACTATAATACTGCCCCTATGTACAGGAATATAACTACTATAATACTACCCCTATGTACAAGAATATAACTACTATAATACTGCCCCTATGTACAAGAATATAACTACTATAATACTGCTCCTATGTACAAGAATATAACTACTATAATACTGTCCCCTATGTACAAGAATATAACTACTATAATACTGCTCCTATGTACAAGAATATAACTGCTATAATACTGCTCCTATGTACAAGAATATACTATAATACTGCCCCCTATGCACAAGAATATAACTACTATAATACTGCTCCTATGTACAATAATATAACTACTATAATACTGCCCCTATGTACAAGAATATATCTACTATAATACTGCCCCCTATGTACAAGAATAACTACTATAATATTGCTCCTATGTATAAGAATATAACTACTATAATACTGCCCCTATGTACAAGAATATATCTACTATAATACTGCCCCTATGTACAAGAATATAACTACTATAATACTGCTCCTATATACAAGAATATAACTACTATAATACTGCCCCTATGTACAAGAATATAACTACTATAATACTGCTCCTATGTACAAGAATATAACTACTATAATACTGTCCCCTATGTACAAGAATATAACTACTATAATACTGCTCCTATGTACAAGAATATAACTGCTATAATACTGCTCCTATGTACAAGAATATACTATAATACTGCCCCCTATGCACAAGAATATAACTACTATAATACTGCTCCTATGTACAAGAATATAACTACTATAATACTGTTCCTATGTACAAGAATATAACTACTATAATACTGCTCCTATGTACGAGAATATAACTACTATAATACTGCTCCTATGTACAAGAATATAACTACTATAATACTGCTCCTATATACAAGAATATAGCTACTATAATACTGCCCCTATGTACAGGAATATAACTACTATAATACTACCCCTATGTACAAGAATATAACTACTATAATACTGCTCCTATGTACAAGAATATAACTACTATAATACTGCCCCTATGTTCAAGAATATAACTACTATAATACTGCCCCTATACACAAGAATATAACTACTATAATACTACCCCTATATACAAGAATATAACTACTATAATACTACCCCTATGTACAAGAATATAACTACTATAATACTGCTCCTATGTACAAGAATAAAACTTCTATAATACTGTCCCTATGTACAAGAATATAACTACTATAATACTGGCCCTATGTACAAGAATATAACTACTATAATACTGCCCCCTATGTACAAGAATATATCTGCTATAATACTGCTCCTATGTACAAGAATATATCTGCTATAATACTGCCCCTATGTACAAGAATATAACTACAATAATACTGCCCCTATGTACAGGAATATAACTACTATAATTCTGCCCCCTATATACAAGAATATAACTACTATAATACTGTCCCTATGTACAAGAATATAACTACTATAATACTGGCCCTATGTACAAGAATATAACTACTATAATACTGCTCCCTATGTACAAGAATATATCTGCTATAATACTGCTCCTATGTACAAGAATATAACTACTATAATTCTGCCCCCTATATACAAGAATATAACTACTATAATACTGCCCCCTATGTACAAGAATATAACTACTATAATACTGCCCCCTATGTACAAGAATTTAACTACTATAATACTGCCCCTATGTACAAGAATATAACTACTATAATACTGGCCCTATGTACAAGAATATAACTACTGTAATACTGCCCCCTATGTACAAGAATATATCTGCTATAATACTGCTACTATGTACAAGAATATATCTGCTATAATACTGCCCCTATGTACAAGAATATAACTACTATAATACTGCCCCTATGTACAGGAATATAACTACTATAATTCTGCCCCCTATATACAAGAATATAACTACTATAATACTGTCCCTATGTACAAGAATATAACTACTATAATACTGGCCCTATGTACAAGAATATAACTACTATAATACTGCTCCCTATGTACAAGAATATATCTGCTATAATACTGCTCCTATGTACAAGAATATAACTACTATAATTCTGCCCCCTATATACAAGAATATAACTACTATAATACTGCCCCCTATGTACAAGAATATAACTACTATAATACTGCCCCCTATGTACAAGAATATAACTACTATAATACTGCCCCTATATACAAGAATATAACTACTATAATACTGCTCCTATGTACAAGAATATAACTACTATAATACTGCCTCCTATGTACAAGAAGATAACTACTATAATACTGCCCCCTATGTACAAGAATATATCTGCTATAATACTGCTCCTATGTAGAATAATATATCTGCTATAATACTGCCCCTATGTACAAGAATATAACTACTATAATTTTGCCCCCTATATACAAGAATATAACTACTATAATACTGTCCCTATGTACAAGAATATAACTACTATAATACTGGCCCTATGTACAAGAATATAACTACTATAATACTGCCCCCTATGTACAAGAATATATCTGCTATAATACTGCTCCTATGTACAAGAATATATCTGCTGTAATACTGCCCCTATGTACAAGAATATAACTACTATAATACTGCCCCTATGTACAAGAATATAACTACTATAATTCTGCCCCCTATATACAAGAATATAACTACTATAATACTGCCCCCTATGTACAATAATATAACTACTATAATACTGCCCCTATGTACAAGAATATAACTACTATAATACTGCCCCTATATACAAGAATATAACTACTATAATACTGCTCCTATGTACAAGAATATAACTACTATAATACTGCTCCTATGTACACGAATATAACTACTATAATACTGCCTCCTATGTACAAGAATATAACTACTATAATACTGCCCCCTATGTACAAGAATATAACTAATATAATACTGCTCCTATATACAAGAATATAACTACTATAATATTGCTCTATATACAAGAATATAACTACTATAATACTGCCCCTATATACAAGAATATAACTACTATAATACTGCCCCTATATACAAGAATATAACTACTATAATACTGCCCCTATGTACAAGAATATAACTGCTATAATACTGCCCCTATATACAAGAATATAACTACTATAATACTGCCCCTATGTACAAGAATATAACTACTATAATACTGCCCCCTATATACAAGAATATAACTACTATAATACTGCCCCTATATACAAGAATATAACTACTATAATACTGCCCCTATATACAAGAATATAACTACTATAATACTGCCCCTATGTACAAGAATATAACTACTATAATACTGCCCCCTATATACAAGAATATAACTACTATAATACTGCCCCTATGTACAAGAATATAACTACTATAATACTGTCCCTATGTACAAGAATATAACTACTATAATACTGCCCCTATGTACAGGAATATAACTACTATAATACTGCCCCTATGTACAAGAATATAACTACTATAATTCTGCCCCTATGTACAAGAATATAACAACTATAATACTGCCCTCCATGTACAAGAATATAACTACTATAATACTGCCCCTATGTACAAGAATATAACTACTATAATACTGCCCCTATGTACAAGAATATAACTACTATAATTCTGCCCCTATGTACAAGAATATAACTACTATAATACTGCTCCTATGTACAAGAATATAACTACTATAATACTGCCCTCCATGTACAAGAATATAACTACTATAATACTGCCCCTATGTACAAGAATATAACTACTATAATACTGCCCCCATGTACAAGAATATAACTACTATAATACTGCCCCTATGTACAAGAATATAACAACTATAATACTGCTCCTATGTACAAGAATATAACTACTATAATACTGCCCCCTATATACAAGAATATAACTACTATAATACTGCCCCATGCACAAGAATATAACTACTATAATACTGCCCCATGCACAAGAATATAACTACTATAATACTGCCCCTACGTACAAGAATATAACTACTATAATACTGTCCCTATGTACAAGAATATAACTACTATAATACTGCCCCTATGTACAAGAATATAACTACTATAATACTGCTCCTATGTACAAGAATATAACTACTATAATACTGCCCCCTATATACAAGAATATAACTACTATAATACTGCCCCATGCACAAGAATATAACTACTATAATACTGCCCCATGCACAAGAATATAACTACTATAATACTGCCCCATGCACAAGAATATAACTACTATAATACTGCCCCCTATGTACAAGAATATAACTACTATAATACTGCCCCTATGTACAAGAATATAACTACTATAATACTGCCCCTATATACAAGAATATAACTACTATAATACTGCTCCTATGTACAAGAATATAACTACTATAATACTGCTCCTATGTACAAGAATATAACTACTATAATACTGCCTCCTATGTACAAGAATATAACTACTATAATACTGCCCCCTATGTACAAGAATATAACTAATATAATACTGCTCCTATATACAAGAATATAACTACTATAATATTGCTCTATATACAAGAATATAACTACTATAATACTGCCCCTATATACAAGAATATAACTACTATAATACTGCCCCTATATACAACAATATAACTACTATAATACTGCCCCTATGTACAAGAATATAACTACTATAATACTGCCCCTATATACAAGAATATAACTACTATTATACTGCCCCTATGTACAAGAATATAACTACTATAATACTGCCCCCTATATACAAGAATATAACTACTATAATACTGCCCCTATATACAAGAATATAACTACTATAATACTGCCCCTATATACAAGAATATAACTACTATAATACTGCCCCTATGTACAAGAATATTACTACTATAATACTGCCCCCTATATACAAGAATATAACTACTATAATACTGCCCCTATGTACAAAAATATAACTACTATAATACTGTCCCTATGTACAAGAATATAACTACTATAATACTGCCCCTATGTACAAGAATATAAATACTATAATACTGCCCCTATGTACAAGAATATAACTACTATAATTCTGCCCCTATGTACAAGAATATAACTACTATAATACTGCTCCTATGTACAAGAATATAACTACTATAATACTGCCCTCCATGTACAAGAATATAACTACTATAATACTGCCCCTATGTACAAGAATATACCGTAACTACTATAATACTGCCCCCCATGTACAAGAATATAACTACTATAATACTGCCCCTATGTACAAGAATATAACTACTATAATACTGCCCCCTATATACAAGAATATAACTACTATAATACTGCCCCTATGTACAAGAATATAACTACTATAATACTGTCCCTATGTACAAGAATATAACTACTATAATACTGCCCCTATGTACAAGAATATAACTACTATAATACTGCCCCTATGTACAAGAATATAACTACTATAATTCTGCCCCTATGTACAAGAATATAACTACTATAATACTGCCCCCCCATGTACAAGAATATAACTACTATAATACTGCCCCTATGTACAAGAATATAACTACTATAATACTGCCCCCTATATACAAGAATATAACTACTATAATACTGCCCCTATATACAAGAATATAACTACTATAATACTGCCCCTATGTACAAGAATATAACTACTATAATACTGCCCCTATATACAAGAATATAACTACTATAATACTGCCCCCTATATACAAGAATATAACTACTATAATACTGCCCCTATATACAAGAATATAACTACTATAATACTGCCCCTATGTACAAGAATATAACTACTATAATACTGCCCCTATGTACAAGAATATAACTACTATAATACTGCCCCTATGTACAAGAATATAACTACTATAATACTGCCCCTATGTACAAGAATATAACTACTATAATACTGCCCCTATGTACAAGAATATAACTACTATAATTCTGCCCCTATGTACAAGAATATAACTACTATAATACTGCTCCTATGTACAAGAATATAACTACTATAATACTGCCCTCCATGTACAAGAATATAACTACTATAATACTGCCCCTATGTACAAGAATATAACTACTATAATACTGCCCCCCATGTACAAGAATATAACTACTATAATACTGCCCCTATGTACAAGAATATAACTACTATAATACTGCTCCTATGTACAAGAATATAACTACTATAATACTGCCCCCTATATACAAGAATATAACTACTATAATACTGCCCCATGCACAAGAATATAACTACTATAATACTGCCCCTATGTACAAGAATATAACTACTATAATACTGCCCCTATGTACAAGAATATAACTACTATAATTCTGCCCCTATGTACAAGAATATAACTACTATAATACTGCTCCTATGTACAAGAATATAACTACTATAATACTGCCCTCCATGTACAAGAATATAACTACTATAATACTGCCCCTATGTACAAGAATATAACTACTATAATACTGCCCCCCATGTACAAGAATATAACTACTATAATACTGCCCCTATGTACAAGAATATAACTACTATAATACTGCTCCTATGTACAAGAATATAACTACTATAATACTGCCCCCTATATACAAGAATATAACTACTATAATACTGCCCCATGCACAAGAATATAACTACTATAATACTGCCCCATGCAGAAGAATATAACTACTATAATACTGCCCCTATGTACAAGAATATAACTACTATAATACTGCCCCCTATGTACATGAATATAACTACTATAATACTGCCCCATGCACAAGAATATAACTACTATAATACTGCCCCATGCACAAGAATATAACTACTATAATACTGTCCCTATGTACAAGAATATAACTACTATAATACTGCTCCTATGTACAAGAATATAACTACTATAATACTGCCCCTATGTACAAGAATATAACTACTATAATACTGCCCCTATATACAAGAATATAACTACTATAATACTGCCCCCTATATACAAGAATATAACTACTATAATACTGCCCCTATATACAAGAATATAACTACTATAATACTGCCCCTATGTACAAGAATATAACTACTATAATACTGCCCCTATGTACAAGAATATAACTACTATAATACTGCCCCTATATACAAGAATATAACTACTATAATACTGCTCCTATGTACAAGAATATAACTACTATAATACTGCCCCCTATATACAAGAATATAACTACTATAATACTGCCCCATGCACAAGAATATAACTACTATAATACTGCCCCTATGTACAAGAATATAACTACTATAATACTGCCCCTATGTACAAGAATATAACTACTATAATTCTGCCCCTATGTACAAGAATATAACTACTATAATACTGCTCCTATGTACAAGAATATAACTACTATAATACTGCCCTCCATGTACAAGAATATAACTACTATACTACTGCCCCTATGTACAAGAATATAACTACTATAATACTGCCCCCCATGTACAAGAATATAACTACTATAATACTGCCCCTATGTACAAGAATATAACTACTATAATACTGCTCCTATGTACAAGAATATAACTACTATAATACTGCCCCCTATATACAAGAATATAACTACTATAATACTGCCCCATGCACAAGAATATAACTACTATAATACTGCCCCATGCACAAGAATATAACTACTATAATACTGCCCCTATGTACAAGAATATAACTGCTATAATACTGAAGATTTGAATGTAGTAATTAGTTACTGTGAAGGTCCTTCATATATTTTTGGTTTTATTTTACAGGGAGATCGAGGACCTCCGGGATTTCAAGGCCTTAAGGTCAGGAAATCGTGTTAATCTCTTATCATTTAGGGGAGTCGTTTGTCATTTTGGTTCATTGCATCACAACAATTCCCAGTTTACAATTTTGTCAGGATTAGGGGTCATATACTGGGAGGAATGGGCGTTTACAAGTCTATGGTTTAATGTTTTTCTTTTTCTTCCACTCTTTCCTTAGAAGAGTAAATATTTCTTGAACTTTCTGTATTTCCTTTGCTATGAAGCTAATTTCAGTATCATTTTAACATTGCAGGGAAATCCAGGACAGAATGGTCAGCCCGGTTCAGTAGGACTTTTGGTGAGGTTTTTTTTTCATTTTTTTTACATTTTTTGGAAATCATACTGCTACATAACTCCATCCTTCACTCCACCCTCCTATCAGTAACGCTGTGAGACCACACCTCCATTTGGAAGTTCCGCCTCTGCGGAACCAGCTGTAGTTTTGATAATTTCCATTTTTGAGGTCCATACGACTTTCTGATCTCTTTTTATCTAATTTTTTTTTTCTGGGTTGGGAGGAACACTGACCAAAATAACAGCGAATCTGATATATATATATATTTTTTTGGTTTTCACCCTATAATTATTATGATATTTGTTTTAGTTACGCATACGGCGATAACAAATATGTCATTTTTTTATTTTCTGTATTTTTATTTGTGTATTTATAATTTAGGATTCTTTTTCAAATATTTTACTTTACTTTTTTTCTTTATTGCTCCTCCTGAAACACTGGAACCTGCGATCACATGTACAATATTCTGTAATACCGTAATACTGCACCGTATTGAAAAATTACCGATATCCTATGAACCCGAGCTGCTGGTATCATTGTTATCTGTACATCTACGTCAGTAGATCCCTCTGCCCGGTTGACATGAAAATGCCATTGGCATCCCAGAATCTTACTGCAGGGCGGCGATAGACTTCGTTAGGGACACTTTACCGCATTTCCAGTCCCTTACGTAGCGTTGTCACGACTGACAGCATTAATTAAGAAGTTATCCTGCAGGTAGACCCAGACTCGGGTGCCGGCTGTACAACACAGCCAGCGTCTCAGCTGTATGGAGCCGATTCAGCTCCTCATTAATGGCAGATGTCGATATCTGGGCACATTGGGTCCCAAAACTTTCAGGGGTTCGCCCAGTCCTAGTGCCTTAGGGGTAGAGATGATACCTTTACTTTTTTGGGTTGTTCTGTGCCTATTACTTTTCGGATCCATGATGACTAATCGTCTTGAATTTCTCTTCCTATCAGGGACCTCTGGGGCCACAGGGAATACAAGGAGAAAAGGTCGGTGATTAAACTAATTTCTGAGATATATATATATACACAGTACAGAAGCCCCCCCGACGGCCCTTAGGGCCCCCGGTTTCCCAATATAACACATTATCTACAATTTCAGGGTGACCAAGGCCCTCCGGGGGAGCCCGGCTCATCGGTAAGTCCAGTATTTATTGGCTAAGATTGCATTTGTAGCCCACAACAGATAGGGTTAATAATGGGGATACCCTTGTGTTCCAGACTTCCACTGCAGCCGGGATGAAAGGGAACAAGGTGAGATTTCGGCCGCACCACTGAAGCTTGTAATGACATGAAATATCCACCAGTTGTCGCTGTTCTCAATGCACGCATCCCATTATACCCCAGGGTGATCGTGGTCCATTGGGGCCAGAAGGGGCCAAAGGTGCAAAAGGCGAAGCAGGAGAGAAAGGCGAGAGGGTAAGTGCTTCCTACAGATCTATCCTAGGTACAGATTCTATACTCAGACTTTGGAACCATTTTTTGTTTTTCTGTACGATCAGGGTCCTGAAGGACTCGGCACTCCTGGGCTGCCGGGAGAAAAAGGAGAAGCAGGGGATAGGGTAAGTGTCACAAAGTGGAAGACCGTCGGTATACGGGACTAACGACAAATTAGAATATGGGGCTGGTCATGGGTCAATTAATGATTTTTTTTCCCCATTTTGTTTGCTTTTCAATAGGGACCCATGGGTCCGGCTGGAAGATCAGGTGCCAAGGTAGGAAAACCTTCCAATATATATTATATATATATATATATATATATATATATATATATATATATAGTGTTATATTTGATCAGCGAATGCAAAACCAAATGTGAAGTTAAATCTCCGTCCAGAGGGGACGATCATTAGCGACTATTAGGTCTCCAGGGATGAAACCTCCGAAACAGCGCCACCTTGCTCCATTGGTTAAGCTTGGTATTGCAGCTTGGTCCACCATTCACTTCCATTGGCGCTGATTTAATAATAAAGCCGATTTATAAATGTCAAAAGGTTCGAAAAACTTTGTCCAATTGAGGTATTGGGGTCCCTGAAGGAATAATCGGCCCACCTGCTCCACAGGAGACGCTCCAACTTAATTTCAGTGCCTTGAGCTTGATTATTAGTTTGGAGGTGATGACCGCAGCTGCTGCAGAACATCATGCGGCCTACCCCATCCAGTTCTACGGTTTTTACAACTCTATGGTAAATTATCTTTTTTTTCTCAGGGTGAAGCCGGTGATCCAGGAGAGAATGGAGAACCCGGGAAAACGGGTCCTCCAGGGCAAATTGGACTCCGGGGTAAAGAAGGAGAAAAAGGAGACAAAGGAGAAGAAGGGACGCCGGTAAGAAGCGTCCAGTGATGGCGATCGGATGGTAAAAACGAAAGGTGACAACTTATTTCCATCATCTTTCAGGGAGAATCAGGTATTCCAGGGAAAAACGGGGAAAGAGGCCTGAGGGTGAGTGAGACCCGCACCGCTACCGCGCTTTTCTCCTTTCATACAGTTCTTCTCCTTTTTTTTAGGACATTTATTTTTTTTTTATATGATTGTTTCTACTTTTTATTATTAGGGTCTACCAGGGCCAAGGGGCAACCTAGGAGAAAAGGGAGAACCAGGAGAAGCTGGGGAAGAAGGAAGAAACGTAAGTGCCAGAATCCTCCTGTAGTGATCGGCCGTTCCCATTCACTGACTGCAAGCAGAGATCTTCAAATGGTAGAAACTGTAAAGGGTTAAAGGGATTTCCTATTTCAAACATTGAGACCATATTCAGGTGGAGGCAGAATGATGGCGGCTTTGTGCTCAGATCTCGTCCATGGAAGTCTACGGGAGTCAGTAGCTCTGATATTTTTTTTTAAAGAGCTGCATGAAATCTATAAGGAGGAATGGTGCCCACTATGTTACCTAATAATGGCGACACCACTGCCCTGATCTATATGTATTATACCAGCACTACAGGTACCATATGGAGAAAAGTATGTGCGCCCTCCGCATCCACCTGCAGGATCTTACATCCATAGACATTAACATGGAGTCGCTCCTCTGCGGATATAACGGCTCCCGCTCTCCTGGGAAGGATCTCTACAGGATTTTGGAGGTGTCTGTAGGAATTTTTGCCCCTTCA
This sequence comes from Ranitomeya variabilis, assembly GCF_051348905.1. Lineage (NCBI taxonomy): Eukaryota > Metazoa > Chordata > Amphibia > Anura > Dendrobatidae > Ranitomeya > Ranitomeya variabilis. The sequence goes on from NC_135239.1 coordinate 206,336,870, forward strand.
TCCAGAAGATCATTTGTGGGGTCAGACCCTGATGTTGGGGGGAGGCCGGGCTCACAATCTCTGGTATAGTTCATTGTAAAGGTGTTGGATGGGTCAGTTCGGACGCTCATGTTCTTCCACCAAATTCCCTCAGTATCAGTATGGAGCTTGTGCATCGGGTACAGTCATGGGGGGCAGAGAAGGGTGTTCCCCAAACTGTTCCCACAAAGCTGAAGCTACAATTGTCCACAATGTCTTGTGCTGAAACATTAAGATTTCCCATCACTGGAATGAAGGGCCCAAGGCCGACCCCTGATAACAGCCCAAAGCATTATCCTCCTACTCCACCATCTGTACAGGGGGCAAAATTCAGTCAGGGGGTAACATCCTCCTGGAATCACCAAACCCAGATTCCTCCATCAGACGCAGATAAAGAAGTGCGATCCGTCACTGCACAGAACACGTCTCCTCCAGAGTCCAGTGGTGGCGGCTTTACACCACTCCATCCGACGCTTTGCATTGTGCTTGGTGATGTACGGCCATGAAGCTCCCCAGCGGGGGTGCAGTGTTTGTGCTGATACCAGAGGAGGTCTGGACTCTGCATTTATGGGGTCAGCAGAGCATTGGTGACTTTTCTGCCCTCTGCTCCTTAGCACTCGGCCTCTGCTCTGTAACATTACGGGGTCTCCACTTTGTGACTGAGTTGCTGCGGTTCCTTTATCCCGGTGGCTCCTATTACAGGACCAGGCTGGTATCAGTGAGCTCAGCACCACCGGCCGATCTGTCACATGCAGACCGTCGGCATGGCGGGGGGCCGGAGGTTATATACTGGGGGTAATGGTCCGGAGGTTATATACCAGGGGTGATGGGCCGGAGGTTATACACCGGGGGTGATGGGCCGGAGGTTATACACCGGGGGTAATGGGCCGGAGGTTATACACCGGGGGTAATGGGCCGGAGGTTATACACCGGGGGGTGATGGGCCGGAGGTCATATACCATGGGTGATGGGCCGGAGGTTATACACCGGGGGTGATGGGCCGGAGGTTATACACCGGGGGTGATGGGCCGGAGGTTATACACCGGGGGTGATGGGCCGGAGGTCATATACCATGGGTGATGGGCCGGAGGTTATACACCGGGGGTGATGGGCCGGAGGTTATACACCGGGGGTGATGGGCCAGAGGTTATACACCGGGGGTAATGGGGCCGGAGGTTATACACCGGGGGTGATGGGCCGGAGGTTATACACCGGAGGTGATTGGCCGGAGGTTATACACCGGGGGTGATGGGCCGGAGGTCATATACCAGGGGTGATGTGCCAGAGGTTATACACCGGGGGTGATGGGCCGGAGGTTATACACCGGAGGTGATGGGCCGGAGGTTATACACCGGAGGTAATGGGGCCGGAGGTTATACCCCGGGGGTGATGGGACGGAGGTTATACACCGGGGGCAATGGGGCCGGAGGTTATACACCGAGGGTGATGGGCCGGAGGTTATACACCGGGGGTAATGAGGCCGGAGGTTATACACCGGGGGTGATGGGCCGGAGGTTATACACCGGGGGTAATGGGGCCGGATCCTATATACCCGGGGGAATTGGGACTCCATGGTTAAGAGGTGTCGTGTTCCAGTTCTTTTCTCCATACAGCGCTCATGTATTGCTGATACAATAATATATATAACGCTGTCACTTACTTTTTAGGGGAGCCCCGGTGTTGCTGGCAGTAAAGGCGACCAGGGTGAACCAGTAAGTAAGACGTCATAGTGTGACTATGGGCCGAGGAACGACTGCATTTTACATTAGTTCGGCCCAAACAAAATGATAAAGTTGCCTGATTTATTAATTATGTTATTATTGTAGGGGCCACAAGGACCTCAAGGACCCCCAGGAAAACCTGTAAGATTTTTTTCTTATTTTATTAACCATTTTACTCTATCCTTAACCAAAAGTTTGAAAAATGTTAAGTCATTAGTCATTAATTGGGATTTAATTGGAAACTTTTGTTTCTAGGGAACAGTTGAGTCTGTGCTTCCTGGAGTTAAAGGGGACAAGGTGAGTATGAATGCCTCGTGATACACCTGGCATCAGAACAGCAGTAATTCCCCTTTAAGATTCCCTTAAGGCGCACACATTTACATAGCCCTTCATGATGGAGCATTAAAGGGATCAGTCCTTTTAAATCTCTTACAATAAGGCCGGCCTCACATTAGCAAGTTTTACGGACGTATGAGCGCATAAACTACGTCTGTAAAATTCGCATTACACACGGCCCAATGAATCTCTATGGCCCAGCTCCTATCTGCCGTATATTACGCATCCATAATATACGGTATTGTACAGCCGTAGAAAATCGCAGCGTGCTGCGTTTGTCACCGTATTGCGCAAAAAAATCGCCAATGAAAGTCTATGGGGGTGAGAAAAATACGGATTCCACACGGACCAGCAGTGTGACTTTCGAGAAATACGCAGCGGTGTTAGTGAAAAGCCGGTAATTCAATTGCCGGCTTTTCATTTCTCCTGCACAAACCCGACAGGATATGAGACATGGTTTACATACAGTAAACCATCTCATATCCCCTTTTTTTTTGCATATTCCACACTACTAATGTTAGTTGTGTGTATGTGCAAAATGTGGGCGCTGTAGCTGCTAAAATAAAGGGTTAAATGGCGGAAAAATTTGGTGTGGGCTCCCGCGCAATTTTCTCCGCCAGAGTGGTAAAGCCAGTGACTGAGGGCAGATACTAATAGCCAGGAGAGGGTCCATGGTTATTGGCCCCCCCGTGGCTAAAAACATCTGCCCCCAGCCACCCCAGAAAAGGCACATCTGGAAGATGCGCCTATTCTGGCACTTGGCCCCTCTCTTCCCACTCCCTGTAGCGGTGGGATATGGGGTAATGAAGGGTTAATGTCACCTTGCTATTGTAAGGTGACATTAAGCCAGATTAATAATGGAGAGGCGTCAATTATGTCACCTATCCATTATTAATCCAATTGTATGAAAGGGTTAAAAACACACACACACATGATTACAAAGTATTTTAATGAAATAAACACACAGGTTGTTTTAATATTTTATTGCTCTCTCAATCCATCTGAAGACCCTCGCTTGGCAAAATAATAAACGCCCAAGATACATACCCTCAGATGAACCGTCACGTCCCACGAAGTAATCCATCTGAAGGGGTTAATTATTTTACAGCCATGAGCTGTGCTAATGCACTCGCTCGTGCCTGTAAACCCCGGGTACTGAAAGGAAAGCTGGGTGATCTGTACTTACATTGAGTTGCGGTGGGGCGCCCTCTGCTGGATGTCCTCATGAACTGGAGCCTTGGAAAAGTTCCCACGCTCGAGTTCATATGAGTTCATCCAGCAGAGGGCGCCTCACCGCAACTCAATGTAAGTACAGATCACCCAGCTTTCCTTTCAGCACCTGGGGTTTACAGACACGAGCGAGTGCTTTAGCACAGCTCCTGCCTGTAAATTGATTTAACCCCTTCAGATGGATTTACTTCGTGGGACGTGACAGTTCATCAGAAGGTATGGAATATTGTTGGTTTGTTATTTTGCAGAGCGAGGGTCTTCAGGTGGATTGAGAGAGCAATAAAATATTAAAACAACCTGTGTGTTTATTTCATTAAAATACTTTTTAATAATGTGTGTGTGTTTTTTTAACCCTTTCATACAATTGGATTAATAATGGATAGGTGTCATAATTGACGTCTCTCCATTATTAATCTGGCTTAATGTCACCTTACAATAGCAAGGTGGCATTAACCCTTCATTACCCCATATCCCACCGCTACAGGGAGTGGGAAGAGAGTGGCCAAGTGCCAGAATAGGCGCATCTTCCAGATGTGCCTTTTCTGGGGTGGCTGGGGGCAGATGTTTTTAGACTGGGGGGGCCAATAACCATGGACCCTCTCCTGGCTATTAATATCTGCCCTCAGTCACTGGCTTTACCACTCTGGTGGAGAAAATTGCGCGGGAGCCCACGCCAATTTTGTCCGCCATTTAACCCTTTATTTTAGCAGCTACAGCAACCAAATTTTGCACATACACTCTACTAACATTAGTAGTGTAGAATATGCAAAAAAAAAAAGGGGGATATGAGATGGTTTACTGTATGTAAACCATGTCTCATATCCTGTCGGGTTTGTGAAGGAGAAATGAAAAGCCGGCAATTGAATTACCGGCTTTTCACATATATCGCGCTGAAGTAAATATAAATACAGACTATATATATATATATATGTCTCAATTATATATATATATATATATATATATATATACTGTATATATGTTTTATCGAACATTTGAGCACATAAATCCATTAGATGTCGGTTTTGCAAGCCTGCGAGAAAATATCGCAGTACGGATGCCATACGGATTACGTACGGAGGATGCCATGCGCAAAATACGCTGACACACCCTACCTACGGATGACATACGGACCACTATTTTGGGGACTTTTCTGCGTATTACGGCCGTAAAAAACGGACCGTATTTACATACGCTGAGTGTGAGGCCGGCCTAACACTGTAGTTAATGAACCCATTGCAACCACTAAACAGAGTAAAGATTAATTTGCCGCATTTTCAGGGGCCGACACAGACCACAGGGACCCTGGATAAACCCAATATATTTACCCTTTATTATCTAGCAATATCAGACTACAAAGGGTTTTCTTGTAGTCCATTATCATAGAGATACATTGGTCTGCATAGGAGCTGTGTACACAAAACGGCAGAATTTTTTTATCAATTTATTTTTTTAATTTCTTGCACCCAAAATAATATTGGTAGTAAAGCAGACATGGTGGACCCAATTTGTGCTAAAATCCACGATTATGGTGACGGGACCCCTTTTAGGAATCTTGCAGTATAATACCAATGTGTACTTACTATATACATGTAGGGAGATGCTGGAGACCCCGGAGAACATGGGATGAAGGGGCAGAAGGGAGAAGCCGGCATCAATGGTCTTCCCGGAGAGAGGGTGAGTATTGTCATCCCATATACTATCTTATTATATTTTATAAGGTTTTTTACATGCAGTTTTAACTCTTGATTGCTGATGGGTTTTTCAGATAATGTTACTGTGAATTCATCCTACATATTTATAATAAAATATAATTAATTATTTCCCATTTTGCAGGGTTTGGACGGACCCAGAGGGGCACCAGGCTTACGGGTACGTTATTCTACTTTTTTGGCACAGTTTTTAAGAGGACAGTAATCTAAATCCTTTTATAATCTCCTGTTGTTTTGCTGTTAAACACAATCTATTGTTCCCTGTTGTCAGCCATTCTCCATTCTCACCAGTCATTTAACTTTATCTCTGTTATACAGGGAGACGCCGGAGATCGCGGAGGTCCAGGTGACAAGGTAAGAGGCCAGAAGAATATATGCAGATCGTCTCAGGTACTATGGATTTTCCTCCAAGTTGGTGGTCAACAAGAGACGTCTACTGGGAGACACAACTAGGCTCATACTGGTGTCCTTCATTCCACCGGATCCTGTGCTAATAACATGCAGATTCCCAGTGGCATGAAGCGCATTAGCCGAGCCCATAAACTGCAGACTACAAGAACGCTGTAATCACTCAACATGTCGGTCATGTTCTACGATATTGTTTGTTCTCTTCCATTAAGGGGGAACGTGGACCTCCCGGAAATGATGGCAGAAATGGAATTGATGGCAAACCAGGACAGCCAGGAACACCAGGACTAAGGGTAAAGAGGGTCCTATAATACTGCCCTTATGTGCAAGAATATAACTACTATAATACTGCCCCTATGTACATGAATATAACTACTATAATACTGCTCCTATATACAAGAATATAACTACTATAATACTGCCCCTATGTACAAGAATATAACTACTATAATACTGCTCCCTATGTACAAGAATATAACTACTATAATACTGCTCCTATGTACAAAAATATAACTACTATAATACTGCTCCTATGTACAAGAATATAACTACTATAATACTGCCCCTATGTACAAGAATTTAACTACTATAATACTGCTCCTATGTACAAGAATATAACTACTATAATACTGCTCCTATGTACAAGAATATAACTACTATAATACTGCTCCTATGTACAAGAATATAACTACTATAATACTGCCCCTATGTACAAGAATATAACTACTATAATACTGCCCCTATGTACAAGAATATAACTACTATAATACTGCCCCTATGTACAAGAATATAACTACTATAATACTGCTCCTATGTACAAGAATATAACTACTATAATACTGCTCCTATGTACAAGAATATAACTACTATAATACTGCTCCTATGTATAAGAATATAACTACTATAATACTGCCCCCTATGTACAAGAATATAACTACTATAATACTGCTCCTATGTACAAGAATATAACTACTATAATACTGCCCCTATGTACAAGAATATAACTACTATAATACTGCTCCTATGTACAAGAATATAACTACTATAATACTGCTCCTATGTACAAGAATATAACTACTATAATACTGCTCCTATGTACAAAAATATAACTACTATAATACTGCTCCTATGTACAAGAATATAACTACTATAATACTGCTCCTATGTACAAGAATATAACTACTATAATACTGCCCCCTATGTACAAGAATATAACTACTATAATACTGCTCCTGTGTACAAGAATATAACTACTATAATACTGCCCCTATGTACAAGAATATAACTACTATAATACTGCTCCTATGTACAAGAATATAACTACTATAATACTGCTCCTATGTACAAGAATATAACTACTATAATACTGCTCCTATGTACAAAAATATAACTACTATAATACTGCTCCTATGTACAAGAATATAACTACTATAATACTGCTCCTATGTACAAGAATATAACTGCTATAATACTGCCCCTATGTACAAGAATATAACTACTATAATACTGCCCCATATGTACAAGAATATAACTACTATAATACTGCTCCTATGTACAAGAATATAACTACTATAATACTGCCCCCTATGTACAAGAATATAACTACTATAATACTGCCCCTATGTACAAGAATATAACTACTATAATATTGCTCCTATATACAAGAATATAACTACTATAATACTGCTGCTATGTACAAGAATATAACTACTATAACACTGCCCCCTATGTACAAGAATATAACTACTATAATACTGCTCCTATATACAAGAATATAACTACTATAATACTGCTGCTATGTACAAGAATATAACTACTATAATACTGCCCCTATGTACAAGAATATAACTACTATAATACTGCCCCTCTGTACAAGAATATAACTACTATAATACTGCCCCTATGTACAAGAATATAACTACTATATACTGCCCCTATGTTCAAGAATATAACTACTATAATACTGCCCCTATATACAAGGATATAACTACTATAATACTGCCCCTATATACAAGAATATAACTACTATAATACTGCTCCTATATACAAGAATATAACTACTATAATACTGCTCCTATGTACAAGAATATAATTACTATAATACTGCCCTATGTACAAGAATATAACTACTATAATACTGTCCCCTATGTACAAGAATATAACTACTATAATACTGCCCCTATGTACAAGAATATAACTACTATAATACTGCTCCCTATGTACAAGAATATAACTACTATAATACTGCTCCTATGTACAAGAATATAACTACTATAATACTGCCCCCTATGTACAAGAATATAACTACTATAATACTGCCCCTATGTACAAGAATATAACTACTATAATACTGCTCCCTATGTACAAGAATATAACTACTATAATACTGCTCCTATGTACAAGAATATAACTACTATAATACTGCCATATGTACAAGAATATAACTACTATAATACTGCTCCTATGTACAAGAATATAACTACTATAATACTGCTCCTATGTACAAGAATATAACTACTATAATACTGCTCCTATGTACAAGAATATAACTACTATAATACTGCTCCTATGTACAAGAATATAACTACTATAATACTGCCCCCTATGTACAAGAATATAACTACTATAATACTGCCCCTATGTACAAGAATATAACTACTATAATACTGCTCCCTATGTACAAGAATATAACTACTATAATACTGCCCCTATATACAAGAATATAACTACTATAATACTGCCCCTATGTACAAGAATATAACTACTTTAATACTGCCCAGATATGCAAGAATATAACTACTATAATACTGCCCCTATGTACAAGAATATAACTACTGTAATACTGCTCCTATGTACAAGAATATAACTACTATAATACTGCTCCTATGTACAAGAATATAACTACTATAATACTGCCCCTCTGTACAAGAATATGATTGCTATAATACTGCCCCTATGTACAAGAATATAACTACTATAATACTGCTCCTATGTAAAAGAATATAACTACTATAATACTGCTCCTATGTACAAGAATATAACTACTATAATACTGCCCCCTATATACAAGAATATAACTACTATAATACTGCCTCTATGTACAAGAATATAACTACTATAATACTGCCCCTATGTACAAGAATATAACTACTATAATACTGCCCCTATGTACAAGAATATAACTACTATAATACTGCCCCATATATACAAGAATATAACTACTATAATACTGCCCCCTATGTACAAGAATATAACTACTATAATACTGCCCCTATGTACAAGAATATAACTATTATAGTACTGCCCCTATGTACAAGAATATAACTACTATAATACTGCTCCTATGTACAAGAATATAACTACTATAATACTGCCCCTATGTACAAGAATATAACTATTATAGTACTGCCCCTATGTACAAGAATATAACTACTATAATACTGCCCCTATGTACAAGAATATAACTGCTATAATACTGCTCCCTATGTACAAGAATATAACTATTATAATACAGCTCCTATGTACAGGAATATAACTACTATAATACTGCCCCCATGTACAAGAATATAACTACTATAATACTGCCCCTATGTACAAGAATATAACTACTATAATACTGCCCCTATGTACAAGAATATAACTACTATATCACTGTATAGTATAGTATATAAAAGTACTAAAGTACATTTGTCATCATAGGGGGATTTAGGAAAACAAGGAGATCCAGGTCGAGATGTGAGTATTTCATTTTCAGTCTTTGTCATATGGACCTAATATTTTCCTTTGTGATTTTTTTGGATTAAAATTGCCATGAGTGATCTTTTTTAGGGTCTTCCAGGATTAAGAGGAGAGCACGGACCCCCTGGACCAATTGGACCTACTGGGCCACAAGGAGCAGCGGTGAGTAGTCATTCGTGGGATAAACTGACAGTTTTAAGCCACAACAACCAATGAGAGCTCAGCTTTTATTTCAACCTGCTCTGGTAAAATAATAGCATAGCTCTGATTGGCTGATCTAAGCAATAAGGTCAGTTTTACTGTTAAACAGCCCCTTTCACAGAGCTCTGCCCACTTTAAAAAGTTTAAATAAAAAGTTACAATTATTTGTGACTTTTTTTATACAATAAAAGTTTTATTTTTTTATTTTTTTATTTTTTTTTTACATGAAAAAGGGAAAACCTGGAGAAGATGGGAAGCCTGGCCTGAATGGCAAAAATGTAAGTAACTGCTTTAAGCCTTTTCGGGAGTCTTGCTTTACTGCTTTTGTGTGTGCTGTTGCTGCCATCTTTCTTTTTGTCTCGTAGGGTGAAGAGGGGACTCCTGGAGAAGACGGCAGGAAGGTGAGCGTAACGTAATGTCCTCTGCTGAGATGTGAGGACTTATCCATAGATCAGCTACTACCGCCCCCTATAGATATATCCAAGCCGGCTCACTGCTTATGGTGATCTACCTTCTTTCTCCTTCCTTCAGGGTGATAGAGGTGAAGCCGGTCCTCCTGGCAAAGATGTAAGTATTGCTATATACCTTCTTCAGTTCAAACCTACTTGGTTACATAAATTACATGGACCAAGCCAAATATCCTGATCTGTTCAGTACACACTTAATGTGTACAGAAAAATCAACTCAAAAGTATGCATCATGTGCAGTTTTGAACATTCTGTTTGCCCCGCCCACGAGGATCTTTATTTAGCTGCTCGTGGGAGGAGCAATCAGAACTGAACAATTGAAGTAAGCATTTTATTTTTCCATACAAAACTTTTACTTTTGTGGGATTTTCCAGAGTTGTAACAAGGATAAGGGATAAATGTAAATCTCTACTGTGACACCCAGATCTCTCCCCTGGGTAGGAATTAAGTTTATAATTCAATTATGGGACGTTGGGGATTGGAGGGGTCCCAGCAGATGCACTTATCATATGTTCTGTTCTTCTTTTTTGTTTCTGCTCAAATATTACTTTGCAGGGCCGAGATGGTACCAAAGGAGCAGCAGGAGTGATCGGCCCACCAGGTCCAATAGGACCCCAAGGAGTTCCAGGACCTCCAGGACAAGCTGGCGCTCCAGGCCAGGTGCGTGTCTGATAAATATCCCATGCTTCTATAGACAGCTTTACAACATTATGGCCGCCCGGGCCACATGGTGACCTGAAAACAATAAATGTTCATCCTTGCTTTTTTTTTGCTTTTTGCCTTTAAGGGAATCCCTGGAGCAGCCGGCCCAGCTGGACCAAAGGTATGGTAATGAGTCATAAGTGCTAAATCACTTTTTTCTCTATACCTGTAATTTCTCACTAGTTTTTAGTATTTAATTATGCTATTTTTAATTATTTTTTAGGGCGACCGAGGTGAAGTAGGACTGAGAGGTGAACAGGTGTGTATCCAATTATCAGAATAAAAAAAAAAATTAATATATATATTATATTTTTATTTATTTATTTTATTCCATAGTTAACATTATCAAGTAAGTTTCAGTTTCATAGTAATTGTGGGTGAGCTGGTAGCAGTTACAACCGGCCCCTAATTTTTGGTAGCATTAGGGTCTTACTTTTCCCGTGGTGGTGGCATATGTGCATATAATAGAAGCAGGGCACACAGCTGCTATGGGGGCCTGTAATAGAAGATAGCCCCCCACTGAACTGCCCATCTGCTGTGATGATGTCACAGTGGCTATCTTTATCTGCCACCAGGGGGAGCTCACTGCATACAGTCTAATACAGCTCCCCCTAAGCTCATTACTGTGTGTGTAAATCCGTATGCACTTAGCTCCCCCTAGTGGTGACTCAACATAGCCAAATTTATATGATCTATTCACAGGACAATTTCCTCCTCCCTATGCAAATATGCGATTATATCAATCGATACAGGTCGTTTTATTTCACCCGATACCAAAATATGAATACTTTTTATTTTTTTTTGCTTTAATTTTCTTTTCTATATTTTTTTTTTTACTATAAGTAAGTTTTAATTATTAAAATTATCATTTTCCTTTTTATTAATATCAGGGGCGGCCTGGGGAAATTGGGCTAAAAGGAGAGCCAGGAACCACTGCAGTGAGTATTAATACTATGAAAAAGGATCATCTACAAGAAGTATGGACCTGTCTCCCGTCATCTACTGATCATGTGATATTTCATTTTTTCCTTTTCAGAATGTAGAAAAAGCGCTGAATATCTTGGGAATCAAGGTAAACCATAATTATTTGCACCCCAGGACTTGTCCCCGATCTATTGCATTGGTCTATTTTTTTATATTATAAAAACTCGATCTAGAAATACAAAATTTGTTGGACAAATACAAAAACCAATACAAAGAAAAAAAGAACTTCTGCAATGCAGTGGCGGCCAGGGCCCACCGGAGCATCCTCCGCTCTTCTGGTGGGCCAGTAACTGTACAATTAATACTTCCATAATGCAGCCATAGAGTATAATGCCCAAATAATACTTCTATATAAATCAATGTGCAGCCACCAAATAGTGACCTGTATTATATCGCTATTTAGTAAGGAGCCCACGACCATAAAGGCCCGAGGCCCGGACCGCTTTCTGCCGTCTTCTGCGCTCAACACACCGATATCTCTCCATTCATTCGATCTCATTGGTCGCCAACATCCATCGTCATCACGGTCTGGTGTTATTTTACAGATTTCAACCCTTAAAGATGTCATTGAAGTCTTTGATGACGGCTCTGGATTACCTGTCGTTCCCATCCAGAAGAGGATGAAGGGGGAACCCGGGGACCCTGGAGAGAAAGGAGCTCCGGGCAAAGATGTAAGTCTAAAAATCTGTTTTGTTTTTTTTTCCCCGAAAAAAAAATTTGTATAAAAATAATGTCCCTCATAACAGTGACAGCCGCAGACCCCAATAACAGAGACAGCCATAGGGCCCCATAGTAATGACAGTGCAGACCCCAATAACAGAGACAGCCATAGGGCCCCATAGTAATGACAGTGCAGACCCCAATAACAGAGACAGCCATAGGGCCCCATAGTAATGACAGTGCAGACCCCAATAACAGAGACAGCCATAGGGCCCCATAGTAATGACAGTGCAGACCCCAATAACAGAGACAGCCATAGGGCCCCATAGTAATGACAGTGCAGACCCCAATAACAGAGACAGCCATAGGGCCCCATAGTAATGGCAGTGCAGACCCCAATAACAGAGACAGCCATAGGGCCCCATAGTAATGGCAGTGCAAACCCCAATAACAGAGACAGCCATAGGGCCCCATAGTAATGACAGTGCAGACCCCAATAACAGAGACAGCCATAGGGCCCCATAGTAATGACAGTGCAGACCCCAATAACAGAGACAGCCATAGGGCCCCATAGTAATGACAGTGCAGACCCCAATAACAGAGACAGCCATAGGGCCCCATAGTAATGACAGTGCAGACCCCAATAACAGAGACAGCCATAGGGCCCCATAGTAATGACAGTGCAGACCCCAATAACAGAGACAGCCATAGGGCCCCATAGTAATGACAGTGCAGACCCCAATAACAGAGACAGCCATAGGGCCCCATAGTAATGACAGTGCAGACCCCAATAACAGAGACAGCCATAGGGCCCCATAGTAATGACAGTGCAGACCCCAATATCAGAGACAGCCATAGGGCCCCATAGTAATGACAGTGCAGACCCCAATATCAGAGACAGCCATAGGGCCCCATAGTAATGACAGTGCAGACCCCAATAACAGAGACAGCCATAGGGCCCCATAGTAATGACAGTGCAGACCCCAATAACAGAGACAGCCATAGGGCCCCATAGTAATGACAGTGCAAACCCCAATAACAGAGACAGCCATAGGGCCCCATAGTAATGACAGTGCAGACCCCAATAACAGAGACAGCCATAGGGCCCCATAGTAATGACAGTGCAGACCCCAATAACAGAGACAGCCATAGGGCCCCATAGTAATGACAGTGCAGACCCCAATATCAGAGACAGCCATAGGGCCCCATAGCAGTGACAGTGCAGACCCCAATAACAGAGACAGCCATAGGACCCCACAGCAGTGACAGTCGCTCAGTGGCGCAGCCTCGTATCCTCTTAGTGTCCTGTGAGAACGGTGCTTGTGCCCGAGCTGCAGGCAGTAATCCGGTACAAGGAGAATCTCCCCCACAGAGAGGTGCAGCGCAGCATCCATAGTCTATAGAGATATTACCGGACTGTACAGGAAGATGAGATCACAAAGCCCCGACATTCACCTGTGTGAGTGCTGGAGACATCGGGGTCTGTCTGTGTCATATCAGGGCACTATGGGATTCCCCGGGGAGAGAGGACTGAAAGGGGACAAGGGAGAACATGGTCTCCCCGGTCCACAAGGCCCTACAGGACGTGCCATCGGAGAACGGGGACCTGAAGGCCCACCGGGCCAACCTGGCGAGTCAGGAAAACCCGGAATTCCTGGAGTACCTGGGCGGGCAGGAGAAGCCGGAGAACAAGGAAAACCAGGAGACAAGGTGAAGAGTCTATCTGTTTATCTATTATCTATCTATCTATTCTTCCATTCATCCATCCCTTCATCGTTCCAACCATCTATCCATTCTTGCATCCATCATTTCATCCTTCCAGCCATTCATCCATCCATCCTTCCACCAACCCACCCATTTATCCTTCCTTCCTTCCATTCATTCTTCCATCCATCATTTCATCCATTCATCTATTGATCCATCCATCCTTCTTTGCATCCATCCATCCATCCATCCATCCATCCATTTATCCATTCATTCAGCCTTCCTTCCATCCTCCCACTCATCTATCCATCCATACAGCCTTCCATTTACCCACCTACTAATCCATCCTTCCATCCATCTATCCTTCCATACTTCTTTCCATCCATCCTTCCATCCAAACATACATCCATCCATCCATCCCTCCATCCATCCATCCATCCATCCATCCATCCATCATACTTTATGATGATATATCCCTTCATCTTGCAGGGTGACAGAGGAGATAAAGGAGAACGAGGAGAAAGTGTAAGTTTTCTGTGAATCTAATGTTTCTCATGACAACCATGGATGGGAGTAATGACAACAGATATTCCTATTTCTCTTGCAATATTCTTATTCTTGGACTCCCGTCACTTACTTATAAGGTGCATGGGTCAGGGATGCTGAATATAAATAAATATATATATATATATATATCCAGCAACATCCAAAAAGTTACATCTCATGCTGACATTTATATCTTACAGGGCAAAGATGGACCAAGGGGCCCTATAGGACCCCCAGGACCTAAGGTGAGCACATTGTCACAAGCCGACATAGGATACAATGTAACTTTTGTGTTACAATTTGAGACTTTTTTATTTTATTTATCTGATTGCTTTTCTTTTAAGCCAATATTGCCTTTTATATTCCTATTAAGGGGGAAGCTGTAGAACTTATTTCCACTGGGCCACGTGGAGAAAGAGGACTACCGGGACCAAAGGGAGTCATGGTCAGTCTATTTGCAGAACTTACCTCCCTCCATTCCTCACCACATTGAGATATCCCGCGCACTTAATAGTCGAGGGTCGTCTGTAATCTGTGCTGTGATTCTTCCTCGGCAGGGCGACCCTGGAGAAGATGGCGAGAAAGGACCCAAAGGAGATAAGGTCTGGTTGTAGTAGTAAGTCCATTCCAATCGGCGTCTCTTTCATGGCTTTGAATTCATTTCTTGATTTAATTTCCACCCAAACGTCCCTGTGGTAGTTTCTGTAATGACACCAGTTATGTTCACCTTTGTCTACATTTTACCATCTTATAGTTTAGAATTTTGTGGTGATCATTATGTAATATATATTTTAAAGTTCTAAACTTTTTTTTTCTGATACAAAGCTACAAATCCCCTGCAGAAACTGAATATAAATGACCAAATTCTGGATGCCTGGAGCCACCACTAGAGGGAGCTCACTGCATACACTGCTATTACAGAGCTCAATGTACGACCAGTCTACAGTAACCTCACAGACTCCCCCTAGTGGTGACTACACTGTCAGTGCAGGAGAATTACAGCTCTGTAGCCATTTCACAATTGTATCACCATTGTCAGATTGTGAAAATTCTATGCTTAAAAAAAAAGTATATATTATATGAAAACATTACAACTTTGAATGTTTCTTTTTTTCAGGGAACAGAAGGTCCTAAAGGAGATAGAGGTGACCAAGGAGAAAGGGGAAAGGATGGCGGCCCAGTGAGTGTTTTTTTTATATTTCCATGTCCACCTTGTTCTGTTGCATCTAATATGAAAAATCAAACAACTTTGCATAACAATTTAATTTAATATCTATTATTTTGTGTCTACAGCTCCTGTGCAGACCTATGTGTCTCCATGGTAACAGACTACAAACAAACCCAGTGTAGTCTGATCATAGAGTGATATTTCCTTCTATCTGACCTCTACTTTATGTACAGGACATTCAGCAGCAGATAGACTAAGGGAAGGAGAATCAGACTACACAGTATGTTTGCTGTCTGTTACCATGGAGACACATTAATCTGCATGGGAGCTGGATACAGAAAATGACAGGAAAGTGTAAAGTTGTTTCTTTTTACATTTTCGATGCGTTGGGTGCAGATTTTGTTGTGAAAGTGGACATAGCATTAAGTTTCACCTGGTGTATCTGTACTAAGTGCTGTTTTTTTTTTAGGGAGCACCAGGAGAGAGAGGACTAGCGGGGCCCGAAGGAAAACCGGTATGTCATAAGAAGGAATTATGGATTAATATATCGATACTTGTGCGGATAATTGTCCCATCCCCATAGGAACCAGCCGGCTATCATCTTCTCCTCTATACTTGGACTTTATGTCCGTAGATTCTCAATGCCAGGCTGGGAGCCCAGAAAGCATCTTCCACCCCAGATTTTATATCACCGCCTCATTTCCTGTAAGACACAACAAAATAAACTTTTTTTCTATGCAAGTTAATAATCTGCTTTATAAAAGAGGTGATATGGTACTTTGCGGCGTCTGTGTTCTCCGACAGTATTATGAGTGCTGCAGCCAATCAGTGCAGCACTCACATGACATAACGATGTCACCCGACTGCCGGCAGTCCCGGCGCAGACATTGCTGGAATGGCCGTCAGTGCGGGAGGTATTAGGTTTTTCTTTTCTATAGGGCACTATTGCATTTAAGAAGAGTTGGCCCAAGTGGAATACAACCAGTTCACACAAGATGGCATTAAAGAGTTCTGTCCAGGAGTAGAAAAACCTGGCCGCTGTCTTCCTCACCCGTCTTGAGGTTATGCCTGGTAGTGAATAGGGCAGGGCCGCAATACTAGACACAACCCATGGATAGAAAGAAGAGAGCAGCCATGTTTTACTAACACTTTACAACTTCTGTAAGTATTTTTAGAACTAATGTGTGCTTCCGGTTCCTTAAATCCTTTATAAACTAAGCGTAAGGAAGGTGGCACCAATCCACCAGCCCAAAATGGGTAAGACTCCACCAGTGGCATCCGATCACTCCACCTAGAGGAGCCAAGTGTTGTACCAGTAAATGTCCTCCTTTTTATCTATATTCTCTACAGTTTAATTTTCTTAACTTTTAATCAGTGGGAACAATTTTTCGATCTCCAAGTCCCCTACATAGACGAGTAACCGGTATATTTTCTGTCCGCCTGCAGCCACCACTAGGGGGAGCTCATTGCTTAGTGTTTGTACATTGACCTTAATGACATACCAGTTTACACAGCTGAGCTCCCCCTAGTGGGGACTGCAAGCAGCCAAAATTTAAAGGGAACCTTAAGAGTCCAGTGGGCGGTCCTAATTGGTGATTGACCATACATACGGACATAGCTGATGGCACATTGGAACATTAAATATTTTGCGATAAAGGAAGAAAAAACTGACTTTACACAATGTGTTACTGACCTGACTGGTGTCGACATGGTTAATCCTATGTGACCTGCATTTGATCTTCCTGTTTTGTGTCCATTCCCTTCACTGTAGGGCGAGAAGGGCATTAGTGGGCTTCGAGGCCCCGCTGTAAGTAAATCCTGGAGGATAGTTGCCCTTCGGCCCTGGGCTAGTGCTGGCTGCTCGCATCGGCTTTGCGTGCTCAACCTGGTCTCTTCATGTGGTCACTCACACGTCTTGGTCACTTATAATGCATTGATCTAGGTGCCTCACCCTACTAATAATTCCGCTAATTAATATCCGCAGGGTATGCCAGGCTTCCCCGGAGTGCTCGGCCGACCGGTAGGTGTCCCTCATCACCTCCGCATTTATGTCCTGCATGTGGCATGTCTGAGATAATTTGTGCTATCATAATAACTGATAATACAGCTGCAATATGTCTTGTGGTATAAGCTGCGATTCTTTGACACATATGAATGTATAGCCAGCAGTCCTGTCATTATCTAAAATTTCCAAAATTCTGCACATATAGGAGTGCAAAAAAAGTGCACTCCTTCCCATATAAACATGTAATATTCATTATTTTCCCAATTTGTACCATATAACCGTTGTTTGTATTTTATGTTTTGCAAAGAAAAAAAAAGTGATTTGCTGCACTACACAGGTCCACCACTAGGTGGTGCCTTATAATGATCACTCTGTGCTGTGATCCAAAACAGCACACCATGTGGCTAAGCTTGGTATTGCAATTATCAATTACTTTCAAGTAGAATAAAATGTTAATAATAAATACGGTATATAAACTAAATAATGATAAATACATCATGCGTTTTATTAATTAGAGTCTCTGGTATCATTAGCTCCTTTGTACATGTTGTCTGGGAATCGCACCTTTTCTTGTTATAACATTATTATACGGCAGCTACACAGACTGTATAGTTTGTTAGGATCTGTCATTTTAGCATGAACATAACCCAGTCAATATAGTGTGATAACAAGCCAGATATTTGGTGTGTGTGACCCCGGTATGTTACTCTACTGATTGTTCATGGTGCCGTTCCAGGGAAACCCAGGAGAGCCAGGTCAGCAGGGTCCTCCGGTACGTATACACGGCGCCCGTAGCTATACGTCATATTCATATATGTCCTGTAAGTCACGGCGACCTCACTATACAGTCAGCCCCGAGCCAGCGAGCCCACACATGTCTATGGATGGCTATAGACACATAAGAAAACATCCACATAATATCTTATTGTAGCAAGCGGACATTAAAGTAACGCTTCATTCTGCTTTATTATTCCTGTAATAGGGCCCCCCTGGACCAGCTGGGCTGAAGGTAAGTCAATAATCATAGGCATGGAAAAACATACACATATAATAAGCACACATACACATGTACAGTGTATATAGTCCATTTATGTAACACAATGCTATCATTGCAGGGCGCTCCAGGAGAACCCGGACCCAGCGTCAGGGTGAGCACCGTCTGTCTACACAGTCATTGTTACTTTCTATCAGGGATTGTTCTATCTGAAAAAAATATCATTATTGCTTGATGCACAATGAAATCATTTTCCAACATGATCATGAATGTCCACATCCAGCAGTCCTCCATAGTGGGGGTCTGGTAACAACCCTCTCATCTTTATAGCAGGGAGGGGAACTAAGCAGAGCCCCGGATTTATCATGTGCATATACAGTGCGAGGGCAGAAGGGCAGGGCCGGTCCACCTGGGACTCACTGACCGATTAATGCAGGACTTTCCTGTCCCATTCCTTTCCTTTCCATTTCTCTTTTCTTTTGTTTCCAATTCCTTTTCCTTTCCCTTCATTTCCTTATCTGTTTACTTTTCCTTTCCAATTCCTTTCTTTTACCTTTTCTTTCCCTTTCCTTTCCTTTCCTTTCCAACTCCTTTCTTTTCCCCTTCCTTTCCTTTCTCTTTTCTTTCCTTTCAAATTCTTTTTCCTTTCCCTTCATTTCCCTATCTGTTTACTTGTCATTTCCCTTTCCTTTCCAATTCCTTTCTTTTCCCTTTTCTTTCTTTTCCCTTTCCTTTCCAATTCCTTTCTTTTCCCATTCCTTTCCTTTCTCTTTCTCTTTTATTTCCTTTCCAATTCCTTTTCCTTCATTTCCCTATCTGTTTACTTTTCCTTTCCCTTTCCTTTCCAATTCCTTTCTTTTCCCTTTTCTTTCCTTTCCTTTCCCTTTCCTTTCCTTTCCAATTCCTTTTTTTCCCTTTTCTTTCCTTTCCCTTTCCTTTCCAATTCCTTTCTTTTCCCCTTCCTTTATCTTTCCTGTCCATTTATGTTTTTTCTTTCCAATTCCTTTCCTTTCCTATTATCTTTCTCTTTCTGTTTCTTTTTTTATTTCCTTTCCAATTCATTTCCCTTCCCCTTCTCTTTTCCTTTCCAAGTTCCTTTCTTTCCCTTTTCTTTTCCTTTTCTTTGCTTCTTTATACCCTCCCATCACTTTTTATAAGATACTATCTATCTGTTTATTATCTATCTATTTATTATCTATCTATCTATCTATCTATCTATCTATCTATCTATCTATCTATCTATCTGTCTGTCTGTCTGTCTGTCTGTCTGTCTATCTATCTATCTATCTATCTATCTATCTATCTATCATCTATCTATTTTCTATCTATCATCTATCTATCATCTAGTTATTATCTATCTATCATCTATTATCTATCTATCTATCTATCTCTCTATCCATCATCGTTTTCTCCATTTCCTGCAGTTTCTTAGTATCACTTTGGTTGTGTTTATCAGGGTTTGCCAGGACCGCCCGGTGTTGCTGGACCTCCTGGTTTGCCTGGACCTCCCGGATTATTGGTAAGGACTGATACCACTAAGTAATTGAGTGTTCCCTGCTCACCTACCATGACCTTACTTTCCATCACTACTTCCTTACAAGTCTCCTGATATCCAAGTATCTGGAATAGTCTAGAATTCACCAAAGTCCTTGGTTGGGGCCTGAGTGTTCCCAGTGGTCACCACATATGATAGTCTTAAGCCCCCGTCTCACTAAGCGAGATCGCTAGCGAGATCGCTGCTGAGTCACAAGTTTCGTGACGCAACAGCGACCTCCGTAGCGATCTCGCTTTGTGTGACACGTAGCAGCGACCAGGCCCCTGCTGTGAGATCGCTGGTCGTGTCGGAATGGCCTGGACCTTTTTTTGATCGTTGAGGTCCCGCTGGGTAGCACACATCGCTGTGTTTGACACCTTACCAACGACCTCGTTGACGACTCAGACACTGAATCGTCATAATAGCTCCCATGTGACATCGTTGTACAGGTCGCTACAGGTCGCTGGTGAGATGTCAAACAGTGAGATCGCAGCTGCGATCGTTAGTAAGATCTCACTGTTTGACATCTCACCAGCGACCACATAGCGACGCAGCAACGATCCCTGACAGGTCGTATCGTTGTCGGGATCGCTTTAGCGTCGCTAAGTGAGACGGGGCCTTTACAGATACGACTGGATACACGATACATCGCATCTTCCATTGTTCTAATGTTGGTTCACATTTTTTTGTTTCTTTCCATTGTTAGGGCCCACAAGGACCCCCCGGAGTCCCAGGCTTAGCGGTAAGTATCCGGGCAGGATGCAGCCATAGCTCTGGAGTTCACAGCTGTCAGTCACATATAGAAGTGAGAACATTGGATTATGTTTTTTTTTTCCTAGGGGGAAGCAGGAAAAAATGGACTACCGGGCAGAGATGGCGTACCGGGGAAAGACGGAGAACCTGGACTCCCGGGGAAGATGGTATCTATCAAGATATTGTATTATAAGGCTTCAATTTATTGTTCAAAAAAGTGTGTGAATTGATGGTGGATTAAATGGGAACATTTTATTCTTATTTAAATGCATGGGCTTCATAAAAAAGTTTTCACCGTGTGCCTCGAATAGTCCTTGAGCGGCATTGTGTATTGCTGGCTGCAGAATGAGTTAACTGAGAATCCATCAATGAGCTCGATCTGACGATCAGGGAAGGGAGTTTGTAACTCTTTTATCTGTCTTTTTCTGAGCTCTTCTCAGCTGATTTATGACCACGGACCACATCAGAGGTAAAAGCGCAGGGAAACAAAGAGCCTTTAAAAGCCAAACAGCACAAAAATTTTAATGAAACCCAATTGCAAACATTGGAAGCAGCACGGGATGCAGCGTTATTCTCCAGCTCATCGTTTCGGCAGCCTTAGTCCGTTACTTTATGCCGGAGTGATTTGTACACTGTATTCCTCTATTATTTGGGTACTATTTGGCACCCTACAATGGGGCTCGATGGAAGGAACAGCACTGTTAACTATCCAACCTACGACAGTTCCTGCACATAGACACATGCTGTAATATCGCGTTTTTACATTTCATGCCATTATTTTACTAAGTTCATTACTCTTTTTTGGTATCAGGGTGTTTCAGGTCCTTCAGGTCCCGCAGGATCCAAAGGAGAACCAGGAGAAGCTGGCACTCCCGGGGAAGTGAGTAGTGACTTTTAGCTTCTTTGTATGATTAGGTTTAACCCTTTAGACTGTTGTACATTTATATTGTAATGTAGGATTGGCGACGGCCTTACAGATTCCCACAGATAGGACGGATTATGGACGTATGTTCTTACATCCCCATAGATAGCGAGAGGGTTCCAGAAATCGTGTTGATTTTTGATGCTGCCATATAATAATTGATACCCATCTGATCTGTTTTCAGTTTGTGGCTGGTGCTCCTGGGCCCAAAGGAGAAAAGGTAAATACGGCTTACCAGTTACAGGGGAACTACAATTCCCAGGATGCCCAGAAAGCCTATATTGCAATGTATTGGATTTTGATTTTTTTTTTTCATTACAATGTATTGGATTTTGATGCCTTTGCAATACAGTTTGCTTCGGAAATAATCTCATTGACTGTGAGCAAAATGGTGTGAGATTTCGCGTAGAATCATCTCATTATTAGTAAGGTTGGGGTAAGCAGCCGAATCTGATTATCATTAGAGTGCAGGGTCAGTAGAGTCATCTCTTCATTAATAGAGGGCAGGGTCAGTAGAGTCATCTCTTCATTAATAGAGGGCAGAGTCAGTAGAGTCATTTCATCATTAATAAAGGGCAGGGTCAGCAGAGTCATCTCTTCATTAATATAGGGCAGGGTCAGCAGAGTCATCTCTTCATTAATATAGGGCAGGGTCAGTAGAGTCATCTCTTCATTAATAGAGGGCAGGGTCAGTAGAGTCATTTCATCATTAATAAGGGGTAGGGTCAGCAGAGTCATCTCTTCATTAATATAGGGCAGGGTCAGCAGAGTCATCTCTTCATTAATAGAGGGCAGGGTCAGTAGAGTCATTTCATCATTAATAAAGGGCAGGGTCAGCAGAGTCATCTCTTCATTAATATAGGGCAGGGTCAGCAGAGTTATCTCTTCATTTATATAGGGCAGGGTCAGTAGAGTCATCACTTCATTAATAGAGGGCATGGTCAGTAGAGTCATCTCTTCATTAATAGAGGGCAGGGTCAGTAGAGTCATTTCATCATTAATAGAGGACAGGGTCAGCAGAGTCATCTCTTCATTAATAGAGGGCAGGGTCAGTAGAGTCATCTAATCATTAATAGAGGGCAGGGTCAGCAGTGTTATCTCTTTATTAATATAGGGCATGGTTAGTAGAGTAATCTTTTCATTAATAGAGGGCAGGGTCATTAGAGTCATCTCTTCATTAATAGAGGGCAGGGTCAGTAGAGTCTTCTCTTCATTAATAGAGGGCAGGGTCAGTAGGGTCGTCTCTTCAATAATAGGGGGCAGGATCAGTAGAGTCATCTCTTCATTAATAGAGGGCATGGTTAGTAGAGTAATCTCTTCATTAATAGAGGGCAGGGTCATTAAAGTCATCTCTTTAATAGAGGGCAGGGTCAGTTTAGTCATCTCATCATTAATGGAGGGAAATGTCAGTATCATCATTTTATTATCATCAATAGAGGGAAATGTCAGTATAGTCTAATTATCAATAGAGGGTCAGATTGTCAGAGTAATCGCATTAGTAATATTAAGGACAGGGTCAACAGGGTCATCTCATTATCGTTAGAGGCCAGAGGATCTGTGATACAGTGACAACTCTCAGAGACCACCCAAAATTGTAATTGCAAGTCTTCTTAAAGAAGATGGCAAGTATGCTAAATATATGGTGAATTTCACAGGAATTGTGCTCTATATAAGGGCACGATCTTCATAAAGAGGTGGTGCTTTATAAAGGTTGCACTATACTGTGTATTACAATGTAGTGTGTAATACTATGTATTAGTCACGTTATGTATAATGTTTTACTAGGGCGCTCCCGCTGACCAAGGCAAAGAAACCCCAGGTGAACCGGTAGGTCATCTATCTGTCTGTCTCTCCATCCATCCATCCATTCATCCATCCATCCATCCATCCATCCATCCATCCCTCTGCCTATCTGACCTTACAAGTACACTTGTTTCCTGTTCCTTACCACACTTATCTTGTGGTTGTTCTTTACATCAAAGTCACGTAGCTGTGCCCTCCTAGTTATTATAGTGATATAATGTCCTGTCCTGTGTTTCAGGGTCAGAAAGGAGACAGGGGATTGCCTGGTCCAAGGGGAGAGAGGGTAAGTATTGTTGAGTATT
The DNA here is from genome assembly GCF_051348905.1 of Ranitomeya variabilis. Lineage (NCBI taxonomy): Eukaryota > Metazoa > Chordata > Amphibia > Anura > Dendrobatidae > Ranitomeya > Ranitomeya variabilis. The sequence goes on from NC_135239.1 coordinate 206,360,775, forward strand.
GTGAGAAGACCGATATTTCCAAATGCAACTCTGTATTTTATTTTTAAGGGGGAAGTAGCATCGTCTGTTTGACTCCGATCTCTCCTTCACTTCCCACATACAATCTCTTGCCCGCTCGTGCCGTTTACACCTAAAGAACATCTCTAGAATCCGCCCTTTTCTCACCATGGAGACAACAAAAACTCTCACTGTCGCCCTGATCCACTCCCGTCTGGACTACTGTAACGCTCTATTAATTGGCCTCCCCCTCACGCGACTTTCCCCTCTCCAGTCTATCCTTAATGCAGCAGCCAGGGTCGTCCATCTGGCTAATCATTACTCGGACGTGTCCGCTCTTCGCCAGTCATTACACTGGCTGCCCATTCATTACAGGATACAATTCAAAGTACTTGTTCTCACCCACAAAGCTCTCCACAGTGCGGCACCGCCTTACATCTCCTCCCTCATTTCTCTCTATCGGCCTAGCCGACCGCTGCGCTCTGCAAATGACTTTCGACTAACCTCTGCTCTAACCCGTACCTCACACTCCCGACTCCAAGACTTCTCCCGTGCTGCGCCAATCCTCTGGAATGCTCTACCCCAAGATATTAGGACCATCCACAACTTGCATAGCTTTAGGCGCTCGCTCAAAACACATTTGTTCAGAGCGGCCTATCACGTTCCCTAATCAAATTCATTTTATGTTTGTGCGTGTGTAGCCCATTCACCATCTCCATCCACCCCCCACCCCCTGAAGATGGCCGGACCATCATTGTAAATACATCATTGTAAATACACACCTGTACTTTGTATCCCCCCCACCTTATTGTAGATTGTAAGCTCTCACGAGCAGGGTCGTCTTATTTTGTTTTATTCTGCTTTATTACTGTATTGTTAACATTGTTACCTATGACTGTTGTGTTTGAAACTGTTAAACTGTAAAGCGCTGCGGAATATGTTGGCGCTATATAAAGATTATTATTATTATTATTATTATCGTCCTCAGTTTCCAGCATTCTGTAGTTCCCCTTCCCCTTTCTCAGTCTCCAAAAAATTCTATCTAGAGTAATAAGTATATAGAACACAAAGATGAAGGGTGCCGCTGCAGCTTCTCTCTGTCTCTGAGACTGCATGCTGCGAGAGGGGAGGAGGTGGAGCAAGTGCAGAAACATCAGATTGGCTGAGAGTTCTGAGGACTGCATGTATTGGCTCAGACTTTTGAGGACAGCACGGATTGGCTCAGAGTTCTGAGGACAGCAAGGATTAGCTCAGAGTTGTGAGGATCGCAAGGACTAGCTCAGAGTTCTGAGGACAGCATGGATTAGTTCAGAGTTCTGAGGGCAGCACAGATAGGCTCAGAGTTCTGAGGACAGCATGGATTGGCTCAGAGTTCTGAGGACAGCACGGATAGGCTCAGAGTTCTGAGGACAGCACGTATTGGTTCAGAGTTCTGAGGACAGCATGGATTGGTTCAGAGTTCTGAGGACAGCACGGATTGGCTTAGAGTTTTGAGGACTGCAAGGATAGGCTCAGAGTTCTGAGGACAGCGAGGATTAGCTCAGAGTTTTGAGGACAGCACGGATAGGCTCAGAGTTCTGAGGACAGCACGGATAGGCTCAGAGTTCTGAGGACAGCACGGATTGGCTCAGAGTTCTGAGGACAGCACGGATTGGCTCAGAGTTCTGAGGACAGCATGGATTGGCTCAGAGTTCTGAGGACAGCACAGATTGGTTCAGAGTTCTGAGGACAGCATGGATTGGCTCAGAGTTCTGAGGACAGCATGGATTGGCTCAGAGTTCTGAGGACAGCATGGATTGGCTCAGAGTTCTGAGGACAGCACAGATAGGCTCAGAGTTCTGAGGACAGCATGGATTGGCTCAGAGTTCTGAGGACAGCATGGATTGGCTCAGAGTTCTGAGGACAGCATGGATTGGCTCAGAGTTCTGAGGACAGCACAGATTGGTTCAGAGTTCTGAGGACAGCACGGATAGGCTCAGAGTTCTGAGCAGTGCATTTTCTGGCTGCATGCCATGTAATATGCATCTACAACTGTCTTTAGAAATTCCCAAAATTTCGAAGTTCAAAATTCCCAAAATTTACAGCAATTCTATGCTTTTCAGAACCTGCAAATGACATTTCTTACTTTTAACATTAGGGGGAACCAGGAAAAAAAGGAGAAATCGGAGACCCCGGAGAAGATGTAAGTGACCTCCGCACAATCTGCTCTGAAAACACCACTGATACTTTGTTATTGCTCCTGTATCACACATGACATCACGTTATTGCCGTTTTCGGTATGCAGCAGTCGCCCGTGGTTCCCTGTGGCTCTTATTTACTTATAGAAACCTCTAATTACACAATATCGACACTTAAAAATCTACATGAAAAGTCGAGAACTTGGACTCTTAAGTGAATTTTCCTCCAATTATGTCCAAAGCTGCTAATTGCACCTGGAAACAGACACCAGTTTATCTCCGGCTCATTGTCAGACATTTAACTTCTAAATGTGTAAAAGACATCTGATCTCCGAGTGGAAAAGAAAATATCACGCAACCTAAAAATCAATGCACGATAAACAAGCAAACATCGTATATTTTAACTGTAAATAGCCCAAAACAGCGCCACCTCTATCCAATGGTTGTATCTGGTATTGCAGTTCGCTCCCGTTCACCTCAATAAAGCTGAGCTGCAATTCCAGACACAACCATGCACAGTAGTGGCGCTGTTTCTATGTTTTTATAAGCTTTTTATTAGCTTTTATGCAGCCTTCTCTGCAATTATTTGACCGTTCACTGAATGGGGCAAAATATTGTGAAATTGGAAAAAAAAAATAAACGCCTTATTACATTAAAGTGATCAGCTGTCTTCAATTTGCAGGGTTCCAAGGGACCTCCCGGACCTAAAGGCGATAAGGTAAGTCCTAGAAATATGCTTTCTCCTGCAACCACAAATCTTAGACAGACACGGACATTTCTTATTAACCTGTACATTTCCAGGGAGAAATTGGCGCTGGTTCCCCTGGCCCTGCAGGGCAGAATGGACCACCAGGACTGAAGGTAGATCCCAGATAAAAGGTCGCTCAGATGTCCCTAATACATAGGTTTTATGTGGCTTTTACATCAAATTATGAGTAATTTTACTTTTTTTGTTAGGGTGATCTCGGGCTGCCTGGTCCTCCAGGTCCGCCAGGTCTGCAGGGAATTGCTGGGACTCCTGGTCAACCAGGTCAGAGAGGAGAACCTGGGCAGTCTGGGCCTTCTGGTGCTCCTGGCGAGAGGGTGAGTGCAACCAAAACAGACCTCCAAATAGTTTATCATTCCATGATTTTGATTTTTACTTAATTTTATTACCAACTTTTATTTAGGGTTTGATCGGTTTCCCTGGAAGAGAAGGAAATTCAGGAGCCTTGGGACCACCCGGGGCAGCTGGACCATCGGTAGGAAGTTTATTTCATCTTTTTCATCTGTTATACACAGTATTTGTGACTTTTTATAACTCCCACTTCTTGAAGCTTTACTATACTTAATACATTGACATACATTATATATGTACTAATATCATAATTTTATTACAGGGACCCCCGGGACCTCCTGGAGGAAAGGGGGACAAGGTAGGGTTAAAGAATGTACACTGATATTTCTTTATACCACCATTTTATGATCAGTGGGGGTCTGACCTCTGGGACCCCAACAGTTTTGTTTTCTCCCAGTTCCCGTGCACAGTGGGTAGCAGCGGTGCCGCCGCCGCCGCACAGGGAAAACTGAAGGAGCTGCTGCCACGAACCAGCACTTAGGGTCCCTCATTTTTGGGATTATTTGAGATCCGAGAGGTTGAACCCACACTGATCATAAAGTGATGGGATATCCTAGCTTTATGCGATAGGAATTCCCCTTTAAGTAACAAAAGTAGTTGTCAGAGCTCTTATTTGCTTATGCTTTTATTGTCACTCCCTTAATTTGTGATAGTACTGCACCTTTAAGAATTAAAGGTGCACTCCGGCAACACTGAGCCAAAGATTTTGATCTGCCTGCACCAGGAATAACACAATGTATCAGAGTTGCTTGGAGTGTTCCATTAGATTAATAAAACACTGCCCCCCAGTGGTCAAATTATAATCTAAAATGGTGTAAAAAATGCCGCTTTGTCCTTCTTTTTTCCCAGGGTGATCCAGGAATTGGTCAGTTGGGTCCTAGAGGAGAGAGAGGAGATCCAGGTCCAAGGGTATGTCCACAATCGGGTAATGTCGCCTCCACTCCCCTCTGCTGCACAGTTCTCAGACTCCTAACATGTAGCTGTGATACAATGTAACAGTTTCGTCCAGTCATTATCATTAGTATTAGTGATATTCAGGAGAACCTCGCGTCCCCTTATCCGGAGTCCTTCCATAAAGACTGACATGTTCAATTCCTACAGGGAGAGGATGGCCGCCCAGGATTAGAGGGAGACCGCGGCCCCCCGGTAAGTAATATTCCAGTCATCATGTATGTACAATGTCCAATAACTTCTGATTCCATTTCTTGCTCTTTTCCCCAGGGTCTTCCAGGTAACAGAGGAGAACGAGGAGACAAGGTAAGAAAGGCGGCCAATATTCTGTGGTCGTTTTATACTGAGAGCGTCACATCACAGGCACACTGATTGACCTTAATAAGAATTACGTAATGCTAAACTTCACCTGTAGGGGCGCTGCAGATAAATTGAACACTTGCTGAAAGGTTTCAGCTGATTGCTATGATTAGTTCAACACCTCTATATACAGTAGATAACACAGGATCCACCATTCATGATCAGGGATGATCACAGCTCAACTCATTCCACCCTCTGCTCAAAGACCTCCGCACAGGTCACAGAGCATGCCCACAACATTGTCCTATAGAAGTCAATGAGCCAGATCCTGTCTGTTAGTCTGTGTGCCTACTGCACCCCAAGCAGGACGGCTGCCTCCACTGTCATGTTCAGGAAATAAAATAAAAAAACTCCAATACAAAAATAAATTAAATAAAACAGATTCTAAAAAAGAGTAATCATCACTACCTGTTCCTAAATAAATAAAAAGTATAAAAAGTGATACATTCCCTTTAAGTGCTAAGATACATCTGTGCAGAGTATATGGACACTTGTAATCGTGTTCTGTGATGTTTCAGGGAGATTCGGGTCCAGGCGGAACGAAGGGAGACAAGGTAAGCCTTCATCAGTGTACAGAGGTGGTAGGGTGCCATTATGCCCTCCGGAGCAGCGCTCATACAGGATGCCTTAATCTTGTCCTGTCTAGGGAGAAACACTGACCATTGAAGGACCAGCGGGAACAAAAGGAAATAAAGGGGAGCCGGTAGGTCAGAGGTTCGCTCACAGGGGGAACCACCATTCCTTTATGCCCTGCTTCTTCTATCCTCTTTCCTTTCTTCTTTCTTCATCCTCCTCTTCTCCTTCCCTATTCCTCCTCTTCTTTCTTCATCCTCCTCTTCTCCTTCCCTATTCCTCCTCTTCTTTCATCATCCTCCTCTTTTCCTTTGCTTTTCCTCTTCTTCTTTCTTTATCCTCCTCTTCTCCTTCCTATTCCTCTTCTTCTTTCTTCATGCCCCTCTTCTCTTTTCCTACTCCTCTTCTTTCTTCATCCTCCTTTTCTCCTTTCCTATTCCTCTTCTTTTTTCATCCTCCTCTTCTCCTTCCATATTCCTCCTCTTCTTTCTTCATCCTCCTCTTCTCCTTCCCTATTCCTCCTCTTCTTTCTTCATCCTCCTCTTCTCCTTCACTATTTTCTTCTTCTTTCTTCATCCTCCTCTTCTCCTTCCCTATTCCTCCTCTTCTTTCTTCATCCTCCTCTTCTCCTTTCCGATTCCGCTTCTTCTTTCTTCATCCTCCTCTTCTCCTTCCCTATTCCTTTTCTTCTTTCTTCATCCCCCTCTTCTCCTTCCTTATTCCTCATCTTCTTTCTTCATCCTCCTCTTCTCCTTTCCTATTCCTCTAGTTCTTTCTTCATCCTCCTCTTCTCCTTTCCTACTCCTCTTCTTCTTTCTTCATTATCCTCTTCTTTCATATTCCTCTTCTTCTTTCTTCATCCTCCTCTTCTCCTTTCCTACTCCTCTTCTTCTTTCTTCATTATCCTCTTCTCCTTTCCTATTCATCTTCATCTTTCTTCATCCTCCTCCTTTCCTATTCCTCTTCTTCTTTCTTCATCCTCCTCTTCTCCTTCACTATTTCTCTTCTTCCTTCTTCATCCTCCTCTTCTCCTTTCCTATTCCTCTTCTTCTTTCTTCATCCTCCTCTTCTCCTTTCCCATTCATCTTCATCTTTCTTCATCCTCCTCCTTTCCTATTCCTCTTCTTCTTTCTTCATCCTCCTCTTCTCCTTCACTATTTCTCTTCTTCCTTCTTCATCCTCCTCTTCTCCTTTCCTATTCCTCTTCTTCTTTCTTCATCCTCCTCTTCTCCTTTCCCATTCATCTTCATCTTTCTTCATCCTCCTCCTTTCCTATTCCTCTTCTTCTTTCTTCATCCTCCTCTTCTCCTTCACTATTTCTCTTCTTCTTTCTTCATCCTCCTCTTCTCCTTTCCTATTCCTCTTCTTCTTTCTTCATCCACCTCTTCTCCTTTCCTATTCCTCTTCTTTGTGTTTCTAACACCGTAACGTCTCTGCTTGTTTCCTTTTAGGGCGACCGAGGACTTAAAGGGTCTGAGGGAGAAAAGGGGGAAAAAGGAGACCAAGGAATGAGCGGAGAAAGGGTAAGAGCGAGACGATCGCAGGTCTGTAGGGTGTAGGAAGTATCCAGCTACCTCACACCTTGCAGCCTCATTCATGCATCATTCATGTAGTTCATGGATAAAGCACCAACCCGTTATAGCTAGAGATGAGCAAATCTCAACTTAAATAGTGAGTGTCTGGTGCTACTATTCACCAGCCCAAATGCTCGGGTTCCTATTGTTTTCAATGGGGTTCAGGTTCTGGTTCAAGTTCGCATACAGTTCTGGTATCCGAACCGAACTTTGGAATAAAGTTTGGGTCGGGTACCAGAACTCGAACTTCCATGGGTCCCGCAGAAGAAGCGTTGCAATTTATTTTATTTATTTTGGCATATGAGAAAATCACTGATGGTAAAAATGGAGTCACCGACAAAACCCTGATAAAAATCTGATCCAATACGCTAATGAAAATTGGTCCGTAAACATGAAAAAAAGAATATCGGAATGAGGCTTCCTCTTTAATGGCTGACCTTTCCTTCAGCTGACATAACCAAGACCACATTGGACCATGTGACATAGGAACCCTAAGTGAAGAGACTACACAAAAAGTGAAGGTCCAATAGTTCAGCCTCGTTGACCCAGATTTCTATAGATATCTTTGAGTCATTGGCCAAGACTGGTAACACTTTTGGTTGTGTCAGGCCCTTCTATAATGAATATTCTGGGGCCACTCATCTTTATATTCCAGATGTCAAATACTTAACCACACGGCTACTTATTTCTTGGGTTGAAAAGTAACCCAAGCAGTTCTTTCATATGACTTTGTTCACATAGTTTTTTCGGAACAGACCAGCTCAAAAATGCTCCTCAATATCCGTTTCAAAAACGCTTGAAAATTTTTCCAATTGGAAATTGACTTTGCTCACTTTTCTGTTCATATGAAGAGTTTTTTTGAGCAAGTGCAAATAACCTTGGACCAACCCAGAGATGATTTCTTCACCAAGTAAGTCACAAGATATCTTGTCTGACAAAAGACGGACAGCACAGAGATGGTGGATGTCATCCATGTGCTGTCCGTGGACCCATAGACTTCTATGAGTGACTCGGATCAAAAAGGAACACGTCTCCGTGATATTTTTGTGGACACTCGGTCCGCAAGAAACCACAGACATGTGAACAGCCCCGTAGACTATAATGGGAACGTGTTATTACTCTGAAAGAGGTTTTCAGGACTCGTCTGGACGCGCCTTCAGTGTGATGTGCTATCCAACGAGTTATTCAACTTTTCTCAACAGGGAACCAAAGGAGAACCTGGAGACAAAGGGTCAACTGGTTTTATAGGACCCCGCGGACCTGGTGGACAAAAGGTTAGTTATAATTGATATGACATTAAAGGGAGCCCGTCATGTAAAATTAAAGTCCTGTAAACCCCTTTAACTTACATATGTCAGAATAATTATATGTCTATTTTTTTTCCAGGGAGAAGTAGGAGATCCGGGAGAAGCAGGAGTGGCGGTAAGTATCTCCGGTTTGCTTCGGTTTGGGTAGATACATGGTGGCTCGGTATTTTTGGGTTGATCCTACTGATGTGCCCATTAGACTCTCATCATCCGCTTTATGGCATGAAACATTCAGGCTTATAGTCACACACTTTTGCAATGATTTTGTTCCATAGGGCGTCCCAGGGAAAGACGCTCTGCCCGGGTCACGCGGAGAGAAAGGAGATCCAGGTCTGAATGGGTTAAGAGGACCAAAGGTAAGAAACCTATATTGACCGCCATAGTGTCACAATTTTTTTAAATTCCATCCTTAAAAACATAAATGGGCAATAAACAATTCCTACATCGCGCAGAAAGTAATAACTAAATCCGTCGCTCATATTTTTGTGTTTCAGGGGGATCGTGGTATAAAGGGTCTTTGCGGCCAGGATGGAGAGAAGGGGGATAAGGTATTAGTTACTGCTGATATTTTTTTCCATAGTTGTGTTACTATGAGACCCTGAGAACATGAATAGGTGGAGAAAGGGTTAAATTTGGGGTCATGCATGACATCTGGGCAATGGGGCAGCTTGGCTGACCACTACTTAATGCTGCTCGTTGTAGGGTGACACCGGCATGCCTGGACGCCACGGTCTACCGGGAAGGAAGGGAGACGCGGTAAGTGGTTTGTCATTTACTTTCTACACTTTTACATTGCTATAAGATGGAAGCCGGGTCCGTATTTCAGGAGGCTCCTCCGCCACATGAAGGTCTTCACTGGCGTGCACCCAGCTTTTGCCCAAAATGAAGCCAGCAGTGGAAAGTGCTCTGCTCCACTCGGTCCAACGCTGGGCCTATGGTGGTGCAGATCTGAGTAGGTGACAGACCTCAGGATCTAACATACATGTATATAGTCATTACTTCTAATCAGAGAGATCTGCATTTCCGCCCCAAGAGACCATGACGTGTAACCACCATACCTCCCCATTAAAGGGGTATTCCAGAATGAGGCATGTAGCACCTATCCACCTGCTCAGTGGAGTCCATGAAGCACGGCGCTTGACTGTTTCCATAATAGACTTTGTACGGGGCTTAACTGCCACTTTTTGGTGGGGTTGGTAAAGGGCTCCCTATGGTTGGACCCCCATTAATTAGGCATTTATCACTTATCCAGGCTGGAATGCCCCTTTAACCTTTCTTTTTTACTCCTTTAAACCCATCCTTACTTCTCAGCTATTTCCCGACTCTCGCATATAGAGGAGCGCTCCTGCATTTTCTATGAGAAAGCAGCTATCAGGGAGAACAGCGGGGATTCAGGGAGGGCGCCATACACAATAGACGTTGTGCTGATTCTGCAGATAACGATGGGTTTGGATGACTTTATCGTGTGTTGGGAGCCTTATCTCTGCACCCCCTATTACCGTGGCTGCACAGACCCCCAATAATTACTGAACACATGATATGTATGAAGAACTCTTCTAATTCTAGGGAGAAGCCGGGATCCCCGGACAGCCCGGCCTGCCTGGAAAAGAAGGACTTGTTGGCAGCAAGGTAACGCCTGGCCTAGTGGTTGCCACCATAGACTACTCTCCTCTGTTATTGCTTTTTCTCTTAAGGTCTTGTGTTTCTCTCGTGGATCCTTTGTAGGGCGATCGTGGTATAGAAGGCTTACAGGGCAATAAAGGAGATCAGGGAGAAAAAGGAGAAAGGGTGAGTAGTGTTGCCGCATAGTGTATAGGGAAGACTTTGGGTCAGGGACACCCAGGCCTGTACTACGGAATTACGCCCAAGACGGAGAAACTTTCAGTTCAGCTGAACTCTAGAGGAAGGAAGATGAGGAGGCGAAACACCAAAGAGCATTTTAGCTGGTGAAACCTACTAACCAGACCTACTTCATTTACCCTTTGCCAGGGTCCTGTTGGTGTTATTGGTCCAGCTGGGCCCAGAGGTGTTGATGGAAATCCTGGGCCTGCTGGTCCCCCTGGTCCTCCCGGTACAAAAGGTCCTGAAGGTCTTCAAGGGCAGAAGGTATGAAAAGTGACAAATGGTGTAAGCTTTCAGTATACATCCACATGGGGCCTTGTGATCAGTTCCAGGCTATTTTTTGGCTATTTAGTCCTTGCCAACGTCTATTGTTCCTACATCCACGGAAAAAGTTAGAGAAAGACACAACCCGACTGTTAGACAGAACTAATCAGCTCAAAAACGAGAAAATGGTAGATTGTCCAACGTCTCAGCAGCCCAATCCCCACACCAAGCGGTGATAGTGACCGAGTTATTCTACAAATCCAGCTTACTAGTAAATCTGATCTTTATAGGGCGAGAGGGGCCCTTCTGGAGAGGCAATTACGGGGCCACGTGGAATCCCAGGTGTGCCAGGAGAACGAGGAGACCCGGTAAGATTGTATTGTAAGATGCAAAGTCCACGATGAACCCGTGATATGTGCGTCATGTAATGGATCCAATCCCCACATCCAGGGAAACATGGGGCCGGATGGAACGAAGGGAGACAAAGGTTCCCCAGGAATGACTGTAAGATACGGGGCTCCCGTCATTACCTGTGTATCTATTTATCTTTGTATATATTATCTATGTATTATCTATCTATTTATCTATCTATTATCTATGTATTATCTATCTATTTATCTATCTATGTATACAGTATATTATCTATCTATCTATCTATCTATCTATCTATCTATCTATCTATTTATTATCTATCTATTATGTATCTATTATCAATCTATCATCTATCTATTATCTATCATCTATCTATCTATCTATCTATCTATCTATTTATCTATCTATCTATCTATTATCTATCTATCTATCTATCTATCTATCTATTATCTATCTATCTATCTATCTATATATTATCTATCTATCTATCTATCTATCTATCATCTATCTATCTATTATCTATCTATCTATCTGTTATCTATTATCTATCTATCATGATGTCAATTTATATTATACATTTTCATTCTACGCGCAGGAGGAAGAAATCCGCGGTTTTGTGAGGCAGGAGATGAGCCTGCACTGCGGTGAGTGGGATCATTAATCTTGGAGATGCTCAGTAACTCATGGTTGAACATCTAGAATTTGGAAGCATCTGTCTGGATATACTATGTTGCAATTCATAGGTGAATACTTTAGTTACAGTCATGGCTGAAAGTGTTTGCACCCTTGAAATTGTTCCAGAAAATGAAGTATTTCTCCCAGAAAATGATTGCATTTACATGTTTTGTTATACACAGATTTATTTCCTTTGTGTGTATTGGACTAGCACAAATAAAAATAAAGTAAAAAGGCAAATTGGACATAATTTCACACAAAACCCCCAAATTTGCCGGACAAGAGTCAACTTAATATTTGGTTGCTCCCTTTGGAATAAATCACTGCAATCAATCACTTCCTATAACCATCACCAGATTCTTCCACCTCTCAGCTGGGATTTTGGATGACTCTTCTTTTGCTCCAGATCTCTCATATGTGAAGGTGTCTTCTCCCAACAGCGATTGTAAGATCTCTCCACAGGTGATCAATGGGATTTAGATGTTGACTAATTGCTGCCACTTCAGAACTCTCCAGCGCTTTGTTTCCATCCATTTCTGGGGGCTTTTTTCAGTATCTTTGGGGTCACTGTTCTGCTGGAAGACCCATGACCTAGGACCCAAACCCAGCTTTCTGACACTGGGCGCTACATTGCCACCCAAAATCCTTTGGTAATCTTCAGATTTCATAATGCCTCTCACACAGTCAGGGCACCCAGTGCCAATAGCAGAAAATAATCCCCAAACCTCTTTGAACCTCCACCATATTTGACTGTAGGTGCTGTGTTCTTTTCTTTGTAGGCCTCATTCCGTTTTCAGTAAACCGTAGAATGATGTGATTCACCAAAAAGCTCTATCTTGGTCTCCTCTGTCCACAAGACGCTTTCCCAGAAGGATTTTGGCTTACTCACATACATTTTTGTATACTGCAGTCAAGCTTTTTTATGCCTCTATGTCAGCAGTGGGGTCCTCTTGGGTCTCCTGCCATAACGTTTCATTTCATTCAAATGTGGATGGATAGTTTGTGCTGACACTGATGCACCCTGAACCTGCAGATGGACTTGTAACCTTGAGATTGTTAATATATTTCAACAATTTAGGTTCTCAAGTTCTCAGACAGTCCTCTTCTCCTCTTTCTGTTCTCCATGCTTGGTGTGGCACACACAGACACACAATGCAAAGATTGAGTCAATGTCTCCTCTTTTTATCTGGTTTCAGGTGTGATTTTCATATTGCTCGCACCTGTTACTTGCCACAGGTGAGTGTGAACGAGCATCACATGTGTGAAAAAAAGTTGTTTACCCACAATTTTGGAAAGGTGCCAACAATTTTGTCCAACCCATTTTTGGGGGTTTTGTGTGAAACTATGTACAATTTGCCTTTTTTTTCCTCCATGTGTATAACAAAACATATAATTGTAATCATTTTCTAGGAGAAAACCTTTATTTTCTGGAACAATTTCAAGGCTGCCAACACTTTCGGCCATGACTGTATGTGTCACATGGTGGACAAGAAAACTGAAACTTTGGTTTGCTGATAATCTGAGAAGTCAGCTACTTCCTCTGTCACCAATGTCACCGCTTCTTATTATATGAGGGTGCAGCACGGCGGTTCTGTGCTCCCGCTGTCAATCACTGCCAGGAAGGACTACCCGAGTGACACACACATCTACCCTGTTCAGAGGGACATGGCCGACAATGATAGTTTTGCTTTTAGAAACCCCACAATCCCATGATAGTCCTGAGCTAAGTCTATGCTGTAACATTGCGTTGTCTCAATGACGTCTTGTTGTTTTTGTCTTTTTTGCAGCCTGCGGAGGTCAGTTAACACTTCCTGAAAAGAACATTGGTAAACGCAGAGGTTGCATGGACGAGGGTGAATGTGTGCTCTCTTTTTAATATATAAACTAGGCCCAGATACAAATAAATAAAACTGCCCCAATGTGCCCGGCTGAAAAATGACGGGAAGTGTTATCCTTGTGGACTCTTGTCCTTAGGAGAGGTCATCAATGTCTGATCGGTGGTGTCAGCCGGAACTGCACAGCACAGCTCCGTCGGATGTATAGTGGCTGCGGGCGGTACTGCACATATATCCGCTACTGAATTGAATAGGTGGCGGATGCGCAGTACCGGCCGCGGCCACTATACCGTCAATGGAACTGTACTGAGCAGTCCCGGCCGCGCCGACACCAGGAACAGCTGATCGGTGGCAGTGCCCGGTGTCGATCAGACATTGATGACCTAACCTAAGGATAAGCCATCAATGTTAAAGTCACGGACAACCCCTTTCAGTTAGGCATACATTTCCAGGAGGAATAACAGAGGGAATAAAAGAGAAATGCAAGTATTTATTAAAACAGACATGTCGGGAGAGCCTGACCGATACAATGGCGACATTCTGTAGGTAATGAAACAGTGTTTTCCCACAACACGTGGCGATAAAGGATTACGGATAATGGACGGAGCTCCTATATTACGTGCCGTTAACCCCGTCCAGGCCTGTGTGTTCTGCCTGTGAGCTTTGTGTGTCTTGTGTGTGGTACCCTATTAACCCCTCACCTGTCCGTAATGTGACCCTACAAGAATGGATGAGAGGCGGGTGACACCAGCGCGGGTGACATCATGTATCCTTCTCCTTGTCACCTCTCCCCATCCATGTATTACTAATGTCTCACAGATTCGTTATGTACCCACTACATGGTATCCTCTATATACCCCTATAATGTATATATGTACAGTATATGTATCACATGCATTTTCAGGTGGCAAATATTACTAAATACTAATTAATAATAAAGTAACCTGCTTGGGGGGCCGGCAGCATTAACCACAGGCAGAGCGGGTGGGTATGGCGGTTGAGCTTTTTTTGGTGCCAGTACATTTAGCAATATTTGCCCCACTATGAACATGCATGCGCCTCTGCTATTATATACTAAATGTAAAGGACAACTGGTGTGCAAATAAAATAAAGCTAATATCAGCTGCATTACTGCAATGCACGTCAGTGGGGTACCCCAGGATTAGAAATAGGGTGTACGGTATTTTTTTTTTTTTACAGAGACAGCGCCACCCCTGTCCATGGCGACACCTGGTATTGCAGCTCAGGCCCCAACAATATATTTTGCACTAATGCAGCTGCTGTTACTGGTTTCAGTTGCTCTTTAACCCTATAAATGATGTATTTGTATCCGTGACTCTTGCCTTGCACACGGCATGTGATTATCTCTCTCCGTGACTGTATTAACGTGCCCGGAACATCTAAAATCTGTTGTTATGTCCTTGCACCTCCCAGGTTCTGTTTCCAACTATCCATCTCCCCCACCGTATCCATCTAACCCCCGTCTTGTCCCAGTCCCAGCCCTAAAGTTCACTCACATTGCTGAAGACGAGGGTGAGTTGGCACCGCCAGGACGTGCGCTGCGGCAGCAATTTCTGTCCATAAGTCTGTTCCGCTTCACTAATAATCCGGTGTTGCTTCCTCTGTGCTTCCTTGCAATACTCGGCATGCTATCAGGGGCCGGCCGGCAAAGGTTTCACACTCTGGGCACATGGAAGGAGAACCAGATGCAGTACAGATTGGGCAATGTCTTGCCAGTATTGAGGATAGACCTTCCACCATACTGCCATTGCCAAACCTCAGCTTGTGACCTGGGGGAATGTTGCCCCTTGCCAGCCTTCCCCTATGTCCCTTCTATATTGCGTCCCAGAGGAACATGAATATACCAATTAAATATCTCAAAGTCCCTCAACTGGTAAAGTCTAAGGCTATGTTCACACTAAGTTTTATAGGAGGTTTGTTTGTTTTTATAGGGGATCCTTTTCAAATCCCACATCAAAAATACACTCCAGAAACTCTTGGGAAACTTTTTCAATTAATTTCTTGGAATTCATACGAGGAGTTTCTTGAGTTTTTTTCTTATTCCTGAAGAAGTTTAGAAAAAAGAAAAGTGGTGGAAAAATTGCAGGTCATTTCTTTCAAGCAGATCCTAAAGGAAACCTCTCCAATCTAGGCACCGGCCAATGAAATGTTACGGGCTCACCAGGTGAGGTGGATTTCCTAAGCCGTAGATCTAGGCAAGCAACATTGACCAGAGGAGTGAGGGTGCAACAGAGCGGGTCTAGACAAATGAGGTGTGGATAAGAGATAACCGGGACAGCAGGGAATGCAGGATAGTAAGGATAAAGCAGAGCCAGGTGTGTGGATTCACAGAGGAATAGTAGCAGTTTAGGAAAAAAGCAGAGAAGCAATTATGGTATCTTCTGGTAGGGCAATGGTTAAACACAGAAAAAACTGAGAAATAAATATGGTCTGGTATCGTCCAGCAGGGCAATGGTTAAGAGCAGCAATGTAACAGAAAAGTAAGTTCAGTCTGGTTTCTTCTAGCAGTTTGATAGCAGCAATATAACATATAAGTAAATGCAGTCTAGTAGCTTACAGCAGGACAATAGTTAATAGCAGTAATGTAACTGAGAAGTAAGTGCAGTCTGGCATCTTCAGGCAGCGCAATGGTTAATAGCAGCGATGTAACAGATAAGTAAATGCAGTCTGGTATCTTCCAGCAGGGCAGTGGTTAATAGCAGTGATGTAGCAGAAAAGTAAATGCAGTCTGGTATCTTCCGGCAGGGTAATGGTTAATAGCAGAGATAAACACATTGAAAAAATACATGTTGTAGTGGAGATCACCAGAGCAATACTTCAATGCAAAATATAAATGGTTAATAGCAGAGATGTAACAGATAAATAAATGCAATCTGGTATCTTCCAGCAGTGCAATAGCTAATAGCAGGAATGAAATAATGTAAATGTAGAAAACAGAGCTGAACATTGAAATAATGCAGGTTGTAACATGGAAATCAGGAGAAGCTGAAGAGATGACAAACACCTGAATGCAGCTGAGCCAAATGAAGTTGCAGGTAATTTCTGATAGACTTGAAGCGCCTGTGGCTAATGCTACTTAATACCCAAGCACCCTTAGAATCAGCCAAAACTGGCTTTAATAGGCCTAGGGTGATGATGTCGCAGGAGTTTGCCAGTTGTCTGGAAAACCCTAGACTGCTGCAAAGGAGGGCAGCCATAGAAGAAGGAAGACAGACCTGGCTTTTGTCCTGCGACTGGTAACATCAAAACAATACAAATAACGCATCCGGGCAAAAATTCTTCCATAACTCCCCAAAAAATAAGTGTTTCCTGAAGCTGTTTCCATGTGAAAAACTCATGTGTCTTAAACATCTCATAAAGCTTTGTCTGCACATAGCCTAAGGCCAACAGGACGGCCAGTGATCAACTGGAAAGTTTTTCGATTATTAAACAAAAACTTGGTCAACTTAGAGAAACTTTCTATAGAACTTAAGATGAAATCTTCTAAATGGCTGCCACCAGGTTTCTAAATGTCTTCTTAATTCCATGACAGCCGCCTGGCACGTACACATGGTACGGTTAGTGTAAAATGCACATGCACTGGCCTTCAGTGATAGGTCAAGACCGCTCATTGTGGGTCATCTAGGGGGCTGAATCCTGAGGCTGATAACAGGTGCCCAGATCTGGACAGTCCCATTGGATCACTCAGATTTTCATACAGTGTGAGAGAAGTAAAAATGGATTTTGTTAGGTCTGCCAGGCTGTAAGAGTAAAATGAACAGAAACCTTTTCGTAGGATGAACAACTCAGTGGCAGCAGTTTAGAAGAAAAGTTCCTGGCGTTTACCGACCAATTGAACTTTCCTATGGATCACACCAGCTGTACAGTGAGGTTGGACTGTGTCCCTAATAACTACTCTGTCTTGTTCTATGGTGATCAGTTGCAGAGAGCTTGTTCTATGGTGGACAGTTCCAGAGGGCTTGTTCTATGGTGGTCAGATCCAGAGAGCTTGTTCTATGGTGATCAGATCCAGAGAGCTTGTTCTATGGTGATCAGATCCAGAGAGCTTGTTCTATGGTGATCAGTTGCAGAGGGCTTGTTCTATAGTGGTCAGTTGCAGAGGGCTTGTTCTATGGTGGACAGTTCCAGAGGGCTTGTTCTATGGTGGTCAGTTGCAGAGAGCTTGTTCTATGGTGATCAGATCCAGAGAGCTTGTTCTATGGTGGACAGTTCCAGAGGGCTTGTTCTATGGTGGACAGTTGCAGAGAGCTTGTTATATGGTGATCAGCTGCAGAGGGCTTGTTCTATAGTGGTCAGATCCAGAGAGCTTGTTCTATGGTGATCAGCTGCAGAGGGCTTGCTCTATGGTGGTCAGATCCAGAGAGCTTGTTCTATGGTGGACAGCTCCAGAGGGCTTGTTCCATGGTGGTCAGTTCCATACGGCTTGTTCCATGGTGGTCAGTTCCAGAGAGCTTGTTCTATCGTGGTCAGTTCAAGAGAGCTTGTTTTATGGTGGTCAGTTCCAGAGGGTTTGTTCTATGATGGTCAGTTCCAGAGGACTTTTTTCATGGTGGTCAGTTCTAGAGAGCTTTTTCTATGGTGGTCAGATCCAGAGAGCTTGTTCTATGGTGGACAGTTCCAGAGAGCTTTTTCTATGGTGATCAAGTTCCAGAGGGCTTTTTCCATGGTGGTCAGTTGCAGAGGGCTTTTTCCATGGTGGTCAATTGCATAGGGCGCCTTGCAGGGATAAGTATAATGATTCTCATTCTTTGCTCCTCATCTTGTGTTATTGCTTTCGTTGTGGTCTTCCTTTAATGAAAAAGACATCAAGAAGCAAGAAGACAAACAGGACCATGACCAAAGTGATCTTCTGCATGTCATGTCTGCTGCGTATAGATGTTATCGCCATTGTTGTAACTAACACATGTCTCCGATTTGTGTCTCACATTACTGACATTACTGGGAGATTTACTTACTAAATCCCTTCTGATTGTGTTATTTCATCTTTTAATGCTTTGGAGCAAACTTTTCATGGAAGACACCTAGTTCATTTATGGAGGCTTGCAGGCAATGGTCTCACTACCGTCCAAGGTTTTTGCTACCATAGTGCCATCTTCTTAATATCTTTCCAATTTTCCTTGAGCATAAGCTCAAAGAAAATGCTTTTTGCACATGCTTAGTACATTTTAATCAATAGGTTCAATGTTTCTAAGACTGTTATAGACTTCCGGTGTTTGTTTTTTTTTGGTCAATTCATGCTTCACATTTAAAGAGGACTTGTCATTTGTTAAAAAATTGAGTTAAACACCTTGTAAAAAAATGCCTGCCCTCCCCTGATTCTGCTGCTCTTTTCTATTTTGTGCTATGCTGCTCCATTGCAGAGATATTCACATTTATTTCTTTTGGAGCACAGTATGTGAAATCTCTGCTTGGGCATTTCTTCAGAGTCTTCTCTGGGGGCGTGTGCTTTCACCCCTTCCTCAGAGCTGTGATTGTCAACATTTAGAAGGGAGGGGTGGTAGCGCACGTCCCCAGAGAAAACTCTGAAGAAATGCCCAAGCAGAGATTTCACATACTCCGCTCCAAAAGCAACAAATGTCAATATCTCTGCAATGGAGCAACACAGAGCAAAATGGAAAAGAGCGGCAGATTCAGGGGATCTCAGGGATTTTTACACGATATTTTGTTCATTTTTTTAGCAAGTGACAGATTCTCTTTAATAAGTAGACATTGATGTCTCTTTAGCCAAATTCAGTACTTACAATAGATCACAAGCAATATAATCTGCAGACATTGGGGCATATGCAGCAATACAATTTACTAAACAAGGCAAACCTGTGATAGACAGTCTCAAAACGCGCCAGCTTTCTCATACTGGTTCGCACTGTCTAGTCTAAGGTCTGACCAATTCTGGTCAATTTTTTTGCACCTATTTTTTAGGCATTTTTATTTTGTGCCAACTTCATTATAGCTTTTGCATAACTTTTAGATACATTTTTCAGTCCTGCACATTTTTTAAGGTTTGCTCAAGAATGTTGACGGTGTGGGGGGAGGTAGGGGTAAGTGGTTTGCTTTTCAACATATTTTCAGATAATTCGTCATTTTTAGAAATGTTGCTAAATTTTTGCGCTGCTACTCCGGTGGATCATAAAATCTGTGGAATATACATATATATATATATATATATATATATATATATATATATATATATATATATATATATATATATATATATATATATTGTGCAGCTGAAGACTAATATGCAACATTTCATATTTTTTTGGAGGATTCTGGAACATTTTACTCTAAACCATTTTTTAAGCATTTTATTTTGCGCCAAATTCAAATCCGTGCACCATTTTGATGAATTTGACGTAAAGTCCCTCTGTCAAAAAAAGACAATAAAAATAAAAATCAATACAAATAAAATTGTCTTACTTGATGGCAGAAAATTGTCGTTGCAATCGGGCCATGCCCTCTATCCATTAAACCTTGCCCTATTGTCAGACAAGGAGCAGAAAATGCCTAAACATATAATAAATGGTGCACGCCGTGAAATGGCGCAAACAGCTCGCTGCTTCTTTTATGTCTGGCTTCGCTTTTTGCTTTTTTTCTGCTTCAGGTTGACATTTTAAGGATCCTCCCATATGAAATCCAGACATTTCTATTCTTCTTGTAACATCTGTTCTCCGTGATTTCTCCAGGACGTGAGCTGAGGGTGGTGGTGAACACCAATGATCCGGACTATGAGCATATATACACCGTGGACGATTACAAGGAAGCCATGGACGAAGACGGGACAGAGAGCACTATCCTGGCAGATGGTCAGTATGATAGTCGGTGGCCTGCCTGGCCGGTGTGCTGCTGCCAGGACAACTATACACAATCAGCGCCACTCCTGTGCACAGGCTGTGTCTGGTATTGCAGCTCTGTCCCATTCACTTCAATGTAGCTTAGCTGCAATACCAGACACAGCCTGTGGACAGGGGCGGAGCTGTTTTTATAGACAGACAGCCATATTATACTACGCAAACCCTTTAATCATCTGTGTAATACAAGAAAAGGAAAACTGACCCCACAGTATGTATTTGGAATATGTTTCCTTTATAGACATGACAATCCCAACAGCATCTGAGGCCAGTCTGCGAAACAAGAGGGACGCTGAAAATCATGGTAGTTATAGCCCACGATGTATTATACTGCCATTAATGTACTGCTACTATACTGTATTACTACTACTACTATAGATTATAATCGTACCGTTATAAACTTTTATTATACTACTACTAGAGACTATATTACTAATGTTATATACAATCGTTATACTACTACTATACACTATAATACTACCGTTATATACTATTATTGTACTACTACTATACACTATAATACTACCGTTATATACTATTATTGTACTACTACTATACACTATAATACTACCGTTATATACTATTATTGTACTACTACTATACACTATAATACTACCGTTATATACTATTATTGTACTACTACTATACACTATAATACTACCGTTATATACTATTATTGTACTACTACTATACACTATAATACTACCGTTATATACTATTATTATGCTACTATTATAGACCATAATACTACCGTTATATACTATTATCGTACTACTACTATACACTATAATACTAACGTTATATACTATTGTTATACTACTACTATAGCCTATAATACCACCAAATTTCAATGTATCCGAGGCACCAGAAACTTCTCATAGAGATAAAATATAACTTTTATTCTGTCTCTTAAAGCATATGTCAGTGGTTAATATAATACTAATGTTATATATTAATATTATACTACCACCTTAGACTATAATACTACCGTTATATACAATTATTATAGTACTATGGACTATAATACTAATGTTATATACTATTATTATACTACCATCTTAGACTATAATACTACCATTATATACTATTATTATACCATTATAGACTACAATACTACCGTTATATACTATTATTATATTACTACTATACACTATAATACTACCATTGTATACTATTATTATACTGCTACTCTACACTATAATACTACCGTTATATACTATTATTATACCATTATAGACTACAATACTACCATTATACACTATTATTATATTACTACTATACACTATAATACTACCATTATACACTATTATTATATTACTACTATACACTATAATACTACCGTTATATACTATTATTATACCATTATAGACTACAATACTACCATTATACACTATTATTATATTACTACTATACACTATAATACTACCATTATACACTATTATTATATTACTACTATACACTATAATACTACCATTGTATACTATTATTATACTGCTACTCTACACTATAATACTACCGTTATATACTATTATTATACCATTATAGACTACAATACTACCATTATACACTATTATTATATTACTACTAAACACTATAATAATACCGTTGTATACTATTATTATACTGCTACTATACACTATAATACTACCGTTATATACTATTATTATACCATTATAGACTACAATACTACCATTATACACTATTATTATATTACTACTATATACTATAATACTACCGTTATACACTATTATTATACTACTATACACTATGGTGCTACCGTTTTATACTATTATTATAGACTATAATATTACTGTTGTATACTATTATTATACTACTACTATAGCCTATAATACTGCAGTTATATATTATTATTATTATTATTTTATGACCACTATAGACTGATGCTCCTTTTTTATACTATCTTTATGCTAAAATTCTAGGCTACTTCTATGTTATACTATTATACTGCTACTATAGCCTATTATGCTACCCCTATATACTATTATTACTATGCTAGTGCCATAGACAACTATCCGTATTATATTAATTATTATATTATTTCTATAGGTTATATCATTATTTCATTATTTTGATACCATAGATTACTTGGAGGTTCTTTTAGTTTAGACCTCAGTCTCATTTTGCTTTCAGATGTGTGCAGTCTCCCAATGCTGGAAGGCGAATGCACCAAATACACATTAAAATGGTATTATAATCAGCGGGTGAGAGGATGTCGGCCGTTTGTGTACAGCGGCTGCGGCGGTAATCCCAACCGTTTTGACGAGAAGGACGAATGTGAGCTACAATGTGTGCACAGAAAAGAAGGTTGGTATCACATCTATAAGCTTTCATGGGATTTATAATGTCAAAACACCTTTTCATTTATCGTATCATCCCGGTGCCCCCCCAAAAATAGCCAAAATTTGCCAGATTTAGATAAGGAATTTTTTTTAGGTCTATTTCAATTTCTAACAGCATTTTAGATATTTAAAGGTTTGTACCAAGATTATAAATTATTCCCTATTAATAGGAAGAGGGATAACTTACTGGTCGCGGGAGGATTGTTGCCACCGATGCCAATAGCAGGGCTCCATAGACAATGAATGGAGTGAAGAGCGCATGGTCAACCTCTGCTTAATTCTGAGTACGGTCGCTGGAGAAGTCGGCTTATTTGTAAGCTCGGTCTAAGAGGACTAAACATTTCAGTCCTTTGAGATGATGTAGGCTCAGAAGTCATAGAATACAGGAACTCCCATCGGAATAGTCTCAAAAGGGATGGCGCAGATCCAGACTAGACTTGATGGGCCGTCAATCTTGTGCATGGCCATTCGCTTTACACAACTGTATGTAATAATTTTTTTTTGTTTCAATTTGCAGATAAACCACAAGAAGATGGAAGTTAAGACATCGCGCAGCTGTAGAAAAATAGATGTATATTATAATATTTTTATAAGATTCACAAAGTTTGAAAGGAAAAAGGAAAACTTTGCAAGTTACAGGGTCCAAATTGTGTTCCTCTGTCCTCACATCTGGGAAATATTTGTATTTGTTATTGTGAATATAATGATGATTTCTGTATCTCTTACTACACGGTGCATAGAACTTTTTTTTTCGTAGCAGAGATTGGTGCTATATTTTATACTATGTTTCTGCCACAAAGGGAGATTTCTAAAAAATAAAAAAATAAAGAAAACAACTTTATACAGGTTGTAAGATACATTAGAGAATGATTAAAGAAAAATCTGATTAATATGGTTGAAAGACCTACGAAACGGCAAAGCTAGGGTAATCCCAAGCCTTGTAGCCCCTTCTGTACCCTTGCTTCAGTTACCACATAGTCTTGAGTTGTCGACTTTAGTAAGCTCAGACTAGTTGCCAAGGGCTTGCTGATGGCTAACCTCAGCTTAAAGAGGCGTTGGCCTTGAGTTGAAGACTTGATTAGGCTCAAGCCGGTTGCTAGGGACATGCTGACAGGCAATCTAATATGTAACCTCAGCTTAGAGTCTACAGTAAGCTAAGGACAGATATTAGGTTTGCCATCAACAAGTTCTTAGCAACTAGTCTGAGTTTACGACTCAAGGTCAAGTTGACATCGGTAAGCTCAGTCTAGTTGCTAAAGACTTGTTGATGGCAAACCTAATATGTAACCTCAGCTAAGGGACAACTTGGCCTGGAGTTGTAGACTTGAGTAAGCTCAGTCTAGTTGCTAAGGATTTGCTAATTGCCAATCTAATACATAATCCCAGTTTAGAGACAAATTGGCCTTGATTTGTAAACTTGAGTAAGCTCAGTCTTGTTGCTAAGAACTTCCCAACAGACAACCTGATATCTCAAATTAATGACAACTTGCCCTTGAGCTGTACACTTAAGTAAGCTCAGTCTAGTTGCTAGGGACTTGCTGAATGAAAACCTAATAACCTCAGCTCCATGACAACTTGGTCTTTCAGTTGTAAGCTTGAGTATACTCAGACTGGTTGCTAGGGACATTCTGAGGAGCAACCTAATATGTAACCTCAGCTTAAAGTCCAGCTGTCTCTAAGCTAAGGCTAGGCTTGCCACCAGCAATTTCTTAGCAACTAGTCTGACCTTACTCAAGTTTACAACTCAAGACCAAGTTTACTTCAGTAAGCTCAGTCTAGTTCATAAGGACTTGCTAATGGCAAACCTAATATGTGACCTCAGCTTAGAGACATCTTAGCCTTGAGTTGTAGACTTGAATAAGTTCAGACTGGTTGCTAAGGACTTGCTGATTGACAATCTAATATATAACCTAATTTTAGAGACAACTTGGTCTTGATTTCTAAATTTTAGTAAACTCAGTCTAGTTATTAAGAACTTCCTGACGGACAACATAACATATAATCTCAATTTAGTGACAACTTGTCCTTGAGTTGTAGACTTGAGTAAGCTCAGTCTAGTTGCTAGGGACTTGCTGAAGGGTAACCTAGTATATAGCCACAGCTTAGAGGCAACTTGGACCTTGAGTTTTAGACTTGTTTAAGCTCAGTCTGGTTGCTAAGGATTTGCTGATTGACAATCTCATTTTAGAGACCACCTGGCCATGATTTCTAAATTTGAGTAAGCTCAGTCTAGTTGCTAAGAAATTTCTGACAGACAACCTAATATATAATCTCAATTTAGTGACAACTTGCCCTTGAGTTGAAGACTTAAGAAAGCTCAGTCTAGTTGCTATGGATTTGCTGAAGCCTAACTTAACCACATCTTAGAGACAACTTGCCGTTGAGTAGTAGACTTGAGTAGGCTCAGTCTAGTTACTAGGGACTTGCTGAACGACAGCCTTATGACTTCGGTCTTGAGTTGTAGGCTTCAGTAAGCTCAGACTGGTTGCTAAGGACTTTCTGCCTGACAGCTGTGCTGCTCTTAGGCAGTGTCTCCATAGCAACCAGTCTGACTTAAATATCTGTTAAGCTCATAGGGCGATTCCCGAGCCATTACCGTCTCATCTTCCCGCCTTATCAATCAGATTATTCTAAAAACCACTTTGTAAAACCAGTCATTTCTCTTGTGACTAACTGGAAACCAGTGACACCCCCTAGGCTTATACTAATCACCAGCATTCTAGATACATTTCCATTAATTTATCAAGCAGTCAGGGGTGCTTGTATCTACACACAGGAATCCCTACAACCTGCCGATCGCATGTCTGTATGTAAATATACAATATATACTATATAAATGCATTATATAAGAAAATGGTTGTAAACCACAATTAAAAAAAAAAAAAGAATTCAGGGACTGTAATATGGTGCTATGATGACCTCCAGACAAGCATATTGCTTGCATTAGCGTTGCAGATTATTATAAATCGCTTACTATTTTTTATTATCCGTAGGTTTTTCTTTTTGTATTTTTTTTTTACCCCATTATCCACCAGGTATCTGTGCTGGTATCGCTCGTGTCATTTGCTGCTAAAGTTACAGCCTAACTCCACTAAAGTCAGAAAATATCCGCAGTGTGCAGCAGAGAGTTTTAGTGATTTGTAGCTGATAAAACCACTATAACCGCTCACATCTAAACCAAAACACCCAATATTCCACCGCCAGTAAATTCCAAGTAATTCCAGGCTACATTTAATCACATTACATTTTATATTCACATTTAAAGAGCAACTCCAGCCGTGTAAAAAATGGCGCTACGTGTATTAGTAACCAAAGAGAGGAGTATTACAGGAGCTACAGCAGTTACCGTAGTATTATTTGGACACTTAATAAAGATATTATTTATGCATTATATGGCGGTTTTATTTGATACATTTGACATTTTCAGAAATACTGGAAAATTATTATTTAGATGTCAATACCAAAAGGGAATTTAAAATCAGAAAATAACACTAGCAAACAAATGTCAGATATCTTGCAAGTTTCACTAGAATAACACTTTTTTGTTCTGTACAATGATTTGTCAACATTCACTAGCATTCACAATACACTATGTTCCAAATTATTATGCAAATTACATTTTTATCAGATTTTCCTAAATGGTCGGTTCAAATGTCAGTCAGTCTAATAAAAGTCATCACCCGTTAGATTATACATCGAATTTTATTGAAGAAACCTCCCAATGATAACAGTATAATCTCCAAAATGAATAAAAACCCACAATGCACTGTTCCAAATTATTAGGCACAGTAGAATTTCTAAACATTTGATATGTTTTAAAGAACTGAAAATGCTCATTTGTGGAATTTGCAGCATTAGGAGGTCACATTCACTGAACAAAAAAGCCATTTAACGCCAAAACATCCCAACAGGCCAAGTTACATGTTAACATAGGAGCCTTCTTTGATGTCACCTTCACAATTCTTGCATCCATTGAACTTGTGAGTTTTTGGAGAGTTTCTGCTTGTATTTCTTTGCATGAAGTCAGAATCGCCTCCCAGAGCTGCTGTTTTGATGTGAACGGCCTCCCACCCTCATAGATCTTCTGCTTGATGATACTCCAAAGGGTCTCTATAGGGTTGAGGTCAGGGGAAGATGGTGGCCACACCATGAGTTTATCTCCTTTTATGCCCATAGCAGCCAATGACTCAGAGGGATTCTTTGCAGCATGAGATGGGGCATTGTCAGCATGAAGATGATTTTGCTCCTGAAGGCACATTTCTGCTTTTTATACTATGGAAGAAAGTTGTCAGTCAGAAACTCTATATACTTTGCAGAGGTCATTTTCACACCTTCAGGAACCTTAAAGGGCCCTACCAGCTGTTTCCCATGATTCTGGCCCAAAACATGACTCCTCCACCTCCTCGCTGACGTTGCAGCCTTGTTGGAACATGGTGGCCATCCACCGACCATCCACTACTGCATCCATCTGGACCATCCAGGGTTGCTCAACACTTATCAGTAAACAAGACTGTTTGGAAATTAGTCTTCATGTATGTCTGGGCCCACTGCAACCGTTTCTGCTTGTGAACACTGTTTAGGGGTGGCCGAATAGTAGGTTTATGCACCACAGCAAGCCTTTGAAGGAGCCTACACCTTGAGGTTCGAGGGACTCCAGAGGCACCAGCAGCTTCAAATATCTGTTTGCTGCTTTGTAATGGCTTTTTAGCAGCTGCTCTCTTGATCCGATGAACTTGCCTGGCAGAAATCTTCCTCATTATGCCTTTATCAGCACAAACACATTTGTGCTCAGATACAGCCACAAATCTCTTAACAGTACGATGATCACGCTTATGTTTTTGGAAAATTTCTAATGTTTTCATCCCTTCACCAAGGCATTGCACTATTTGATGCTTTTCAGCAGCAGAAAGATCCTTTTTCTTTCCCATGTTACTTGAAAACTGTGACCTGCTTAATAATGTGGAACATCATTTTTAAGTAGTTTTCCTTTCATTAGAATCACCTGGAAAACCAATTATCACATGTGTTTAAGATTGATTTCAGTGATCCATTGAGCCCTGAGACACAATACCATCCACGAGTTTATTTGAAAACCAAAACAATTAAATCTTCATGACACCTAAATCCAATTTGCATAATAATTTGGAACACAGTGTAGGTGATGTCACAGCTCACCTCCTCCTCCTGAACAATGACTGATAGCCCCTCTATATACAGTAGATAACACAGGATCCACCATTCACAATAGGTGATATCACAGCTCACCTCCTCCTCCTGCACAATGACTGATAACACCTCTATATACAGTAGATAGCACAGGATCCACCATTCACAGTAGGTGATGTCACAGGTCACCTCCTCCCCCTGTACAATGACTGATAACACCTCTATATACAGGAGATAACACAGGATCCACCATTCACAATAGGTGATGTCACAGCTCACCTCCTCCCCCTGTACAATGACTGATAACACCTCTATATACAGTAGATAACACAGGATCCACCATTCACAATAGGTGATATCACAGCTCACCTCCTCCTCCTGTACAATGACTGATAACACCTCTATATACAGTAGATAACACAGGATGCACCATTCACAATAGGTGATGTCACAGCTCACCTCCTCCTCCTGCACAATGACTGATAACACCTCTATATACAGTAGATAGCACAGGATCCACCATTCACAGTAGGTGATGTCACAGGTCACCTCCTCCCCCTGTACAATGACTGATAACACCTCTATATACAGTAGATAACACAGGATCCACCATTCACAATAGGTGATGTCACAGCTCACCTCCTCCTCCTCCTCCTGTACAATGACTGATAACACCTCTATATACAGGAGATAACACAGGATCCACCATTCACAATAGGTGATGTCACAGCTCACCTCCTCCTCCTGTACAATGACTGATAACACCTCTATATACAATAGATAACACAGGATCCACCATTAACAATAGGTGATGTCACAGCTCACCTCCTCCTCCAGTATAATGACTGATAACACCTCTATAAACAGTAGATAACACAGGATCCACCATTCACAATAGGTGATGTCACAGCTCACCTCCTCCTCCTGTACAATGACTGATAACACCTCTATAAACAGTAGATAACACAGGATCCACCATTCACAATAGGTGATGTCACAGCTCCCCTCCTCCTCCTGTACAATGACTGATAACACCTCTGTATACAGTAGATAACAGGATCCATCATTCACAATAGGTGATGTCACAGCTCACCTCCTCCTCCTGTACAGTGACTGATGACACCTCTATATATAATAGATAACACAGGATCCACCATTCACAATAGATGTCACAGCTCACCTCCTCCACCATAAAGCAAATTTAAAAAATACATGATTTTCTGATGATTTCCCTTCATGTATAATGATTGTACATATAACTTGTGGCCGGAGTTGCTCTTTACGTAATCGGTTATGGCTAGTACAGGAATACTGGACTTCTGGCCTCGTATTTGCCTCTGTATCTAAATCTACACCGTTTGTACTACTGCCTGAAATAAAAAGATTTTATTTAAAGTGAATGGTAAACTGAATGCCGCGCCTCATTATTTTCTGTGTTATTACTATTACGTGGTCATTCCAATGAATGTCGTCCAGTAAATACATGGATATGCACAGCTGCCGGAGCAGAACTCTGGTTTTCTAGCAGTTCTCCTCTCTCGCTAACAGAAAGGGCCGTCTATGATGCTCATACACTGCTCAAAAAAATAAAGGGAACACTAAAATCCCACATTCTAGATATCACTGAATGAAATATTCCAGTTGTAAATCTTTATTCATTACATAGTGGAATGTGTTGAGAACAATAAAACCTAAAAATTATCAACGTAAAACAAAACTAATATCCCACGGAGGTCTGGAGTTGGAATGATGCTCAAAATCAAAGTGGAAAATGAAATTACAGGCTGATCCAACTTCAGTGGAAATGCCTCAAGACAAGGAAATGATGCTCAGTAGTGTGTGTGGCCTCCACGTGCCTGTATGACCTCCCTACAACGCATGGGTATGCTTTTGATGAGGCTAATGAGGCGGCGGATCTCTCCTGAGGGATCTCCTCCCAGACCTGGACTAAAGCATCGGCCAACTCCTGGACAGTCTGTGGTGCAACGTGACGTTGGAGGATGGTGCGAGACATGATGTCCCAGATGTGTTCAATCGGATTCAGGTCTGGGGAACGGGCGGGCCAGTCCATAGCTTCAATGCCTTCATCTTGCAGGAACTGCTGACACACTCCAGCCACATGAGGTCTGGCATTGTCCTGCATTAGGAGGAACCCAGGGCCAACCGCAGCAGCATATGGTCTCACAAGGGGTCCGAGGATCTCATCTCGGTACCTAATGGCAGTCAGGCTACCTCTGCCGAGCACATGGAGGGCTGTGCGGCCCTCCAAAGAAATGCCACCCCACACCATTACTGACCCACTGCCAAACTGGTCATGCTGAAGGATGTTGCAGGCAGCAGATCGCTCTCCACGGCGTCTCCAGACTCTGTCACGTCTGTCACATGTGCTCATTGTGAACCTGCTTTGATCTGTGAAGAGCACAGGGCCCCAGTGGCAAATTTGCCAATCCTGGTGTTCTGTGGCAAATGCCAAGCGTCCTGCACGGTGTTGGGCTGTGAGCACAACCCCCATCTGTGGACGTCGGGCACTCAGACCATCCTCATGGAGTTGGTTTCTAACCAATTGTGCAGACACATGTACATTTGTGGCCTGCTGGAGGTCATTTTGCAGGGCTCTGGCAGTGCTCCTCCTGTTCCTCCTTGCACAAAGGCTGAGGTAGTGGTCCTGCTGCTGTGTTGTTGCCCTCCTACAGCCCCCTCCACATCTCCTGGTGTACTGGCCTGTCTCCTGGTAGTGCCTCCAGCCTCTGGACACTACGCTGACAGACACAGCAAACCTTCTTGCCACAGCTCGCATTGATGTGCCATCCTGGATGAGCTGCACTACCTGAGCCACTTGTGTGGGTTGTAGAGTCCGTCTCATGCTACCACGAGTGTGAAAGCACAACCAGCATTCAAAAGTGATCAGAACATCAGCCAGAAAGCATTGGTACTGAGATGTGGTCTGTGGTCCCCACCTGCAGAACCACTCCTTTATTGAGGGTGTCTTGATAATTGCCAATAATTTCCATCTGTTGTCTATTCCATTTGCACAACAGCATGTGAAATTGATTGTCAATCAGTGTTGCTTCCTAAGTGGACAGTTTGATTTCACAGAAGTTTGACTTACTTGGAATTATATTCTGTTGTTTTAAGTGTTCCCTTTATTTTTTTGAGCAGTGTATATCCTTCAATGAAATGTGGAGGAGGAGAAGCTACTGCCTTACTTATTCAGTCCCCATTGAACTCCAAAGCCCAGCAATGTATCTGATCTAATATTATAACATACGTGGACTCATTCTGCCCCCTACATCCCACCATCAGATTTTTTGACCTCCCATCCTACATCCATAAAATATGGAGTCGCTCCTCTGCGGATATAATGGCTCCGCTCTTCTGGGAAGGATTTCTACAAGATTTTTGAGGCGTCTGTGGGATTTTTTGCCCCTTTATTCATGCGGAACAGAGAAGGGTCTTCCCCAAACTGTTCCCACAAAGCTGAAGCTACAATTGTCCACAATGTCTTGATTGATTTGAAGATTTGATGAAGATTTCCCATCACCCTAAACGTCTCTTTGACACTTTCCAGTCCCTACTCAACCCAAGAGAGCAGGCCCCAACCACAGATCTCGTGTTCTCTCCCTCTACTAACCTACCTTTGCCTGACATTGCCATCTCCGTGTGCGGTTCCACCATTACTCCAAAGCAACATGCCCGCTGCCTTGGGGTCATTCTTCATTCTGAGCTTTCATTCACCCCCCACATCCGATCACTGGCTCGCGCTTCTTATCTGCATCTCAAAAACATTTCTAGAATTCGCCCTTTTCTTACTTTCGACTCTGCAAAAACTCTTACTGTCTCACTTATTCATTCTCGTCTGGACTATTGTAACTCTCTACTAATCGGCCTCCCTCTTACCAAACTCTCCCCTCTCCAATCTGTCCTGAATGCTGCTGCCAGGTTCATATTCCTCACCAACCGTTACACCGATGCCTCTACCCTGTGCCAGTCATTACACTGGTTACCCATCCACTCCAGAATCCAGTGGAAAACTACTACCCTCATCCACAAAGCACTCCATGGCTCAGCACCACCCTACATCTCCTCTCTGGTCTCAGTCTACCACCCTACCCATGCTCTCTGCTCCGCTAATGACCTCAGGTTAGCATCCTCAATAATCAGAACCTCGCACTCCCGTGGAATGCACTACCCAGGTTAATACAATTAATCCCCAATCCCCACAGTTTTAAGCGTGCCCTAAAAACTAATTTGCTCAGACTGGCCTACCGCCTCAACGCATTAAACTAACTATCCCTGTGTGGCCTATTAATAAAAAAAAAAAAAAAACATAATCAGGTTCCTCGCATCATGTTCTCATACACTTTATGCAGTTAATAGCCTCTGTGTCTGTACTGCTACATACTTAGGCAGTTAACTGGTTCATGCAGCTTTACATGAACACCCGAGCCTTACACTATGGCTGGTCCGAATAACTAAAGCAATTGTTACCATCCACCTCTCGTGTCTCCCCTTTTCCTCATAGTTTGTAAGCTTGCGAGCAGCAGGGCCCTCATTCCTCCTGGTATCTGTTTTGAACTGTGATTTCTGTTATGCTGTAATGTCTATTGTCTGTACAAGTCCCCTCTATAAGTTGTAAAGCGCTGCGGAATATGTTGCCGCTATATAAATAAAAATTATTATTATTATTATTATTATTATTATCACCGAAGTTGAGGGTCCGAGGCCGCCCCCTGATAACATCCCATAGCATTATTATTTTAATATACAGAGATTTAAGGAGAAAAATTCCAAGGTTTCTACATTGTCCGAGGCGCTCGCTAAGATAACCTCGTCTGACTCGCTGTCCGCTATGAAAGGGTTAATCTCCAGGTTCAGATAAACGTCAGTCTTAGGTGACACAGCGAGACGTTGTTCAAAGTACAGACGCCTCATACAGGAGGACGACACAGGATCGCTGCCGCTCCAGGGGAGGCATTCATATTCTGGAAGCCATGTTCCTGGCAGACCACCACCATGGTAGGTAGACGTCTGTATATAGCAGGAAGGTGACGGAGAGTAATGTGTGAGGTGGATGTGGAGAATGGCCGAATAGGATGAGTGTAGTAACCCTCCAAAGATCTTACACCAGGCAAGTCTATCCATTGGGGGTGACCGCTGCCATCTACCACACTGACAGCTAGAACTGACTGTCTGCAGCGCTTCACGTGCGCAGTGCTACTGACAAGGACTGAGAAATATATTCCCGTGTGTTATATTCTCCTAACGCCTCATTCAGACGTTTTTGTTTTTTTCCAAAGGAGAAAAAAAGAAGTTTTTTCATCAGTCTGCATCCGATTTTCAGTCTTTCTGATCCATGTTCATTTATACAAGTATTTTTTTATAATAAATAAAAATTCCAGGTTTCTCCTACCCATTAAAAGGGAAAAGCAGCACTTAAATGACCTATGGATGGGATTCGTGTGCTATTACTTCATAGAACCATTGATTTGATCAGTGACGGACACGTCTGCGGACATTTGGGGTCGCAATATATCTCTGACTTCAGAGCAGGCTCATAGGCCATCATGTGTACATGTTCTATCTGGGAGCAGCGGGCGTTCTGCTACCACGGGCCAGGTAAGGCCCACCTGTCTTGGGCCGTTGGGTCATATTGGGAGTTGTATTGGGGTCTGTCATGGTCGCCTTCATTTTGCTGCAAATTGTGCTATATTTTCTCCAGAATCTGTGATGGAGGCTCAGATATAACCCGAGCTTCGCGTATTTTCTTCTATCGGATCAGTCCCTGACTTGTCTTGTCTGGTAGTCGGTGACTGATACTTACTGGCTCCTGGACGAACTCCAGATCTCGGCAGGAAGGTTAGAAGTTACGGCTCCAGATCTGTGCAACCGTACGGCAAAACAGCTATATACCCTAACTCCCAATAACCCTTCATTGTGTGTGTGTATATATATATATATATATATATATATATATATATATATATATAAACATCGCTGGCAGGTGATATGTAACGCAAGGTGCTGTACATATTTGGTGCTTACATGGCGCGGGCTCAGGAGCTGATCCTGCACCATCTGTAACTTACAGATTGATCCAGTCGCCCAAACATTGAGCAAAAGTAGTAAAATAGTGAAGGAGGGTGCTCGGACAAGGTGTTATCTGAGCATGCTCGTGTTCACATTGGGTATTTTCATCGTGCTCAACAAAAATGCTTGAGTCACCGCTGCTCCATGTTTGGCGGCTGTTTAACAACTGTAACACGTGAAGGAATTGCCTGTTTGTTAGGCTATCCTTGCATGTGTTGCGGCTGTCAAACAACCCACGAGACATGAAGCCGCAGCAACTCGAGCATTTTTTTTAGACCACCCCGAAAATACCCGATTTGGACACGAGCATGCTCAGATAACACCTTTTCTCTAGTCACCTTCCACGACGGCATATGGAGGTTGTCTCTTTGCCCTAATGGGGAACAGGAAACACAGAGGTTAAAAGGACCTCCCACCTCCCACTTGCCAGTGTCTTTCCTGTTCCCCATGGGACAGGGAGAGGTTTCCTCATGTGCTGTAGTGGCCGGTGGCTACGGTACCTTGCAGGCGCTGCCTGTTTAGCCGGGCAGCAGATGGTCGCCTCTGGCCTCCTCCTCATGCTGCTCCCGTCGTCCTGCTTGCAGGTCCTCGGGACCCCCTCCCGGCCTTCCCGCGCCCCCACGAGGGCAAAGCAGGCCGGGGTTCCCTGACCGGGCTCCTCCTGGAGCTGCCCGGCGTCCTCCTCCTCCATGGTCGGCTCGGCGTTCCGGAAGTGACGTCAGCGGCTCTCGCGCGTCACTTCCGGTTTCTTCATGCATTCAGAAGCCGGTACTTCCGGGTTTCGCCGGCCGGCGTGTCGGACCGCACAGCTCCCTCACCTGGATTCCGGAGGGGGAGGGGGATTAATCGCTGGAGCAGGTGCTTGGACGGCGTCCATAAAAGCCTGCTGAACCACCACTGAGGTAAGGCTATCTCCTTCAGTATGGAAGGTTCTTCATGCCCCGTATCTGCGGAGCCCAGCGCCACCCCTGCCTCTGTAAGTGTTCGCAGGGATGGGATCCGGGAGGAGTGTAGCAGGGGTTAGAAGTCCTCACCCCTCTCTCCCTTTATATATTTCAGGGAGAAAAACCTGCCCCTAAAGGTTCCTATAGAAAGAAGTGCCCTATCTGTTCCTCTAAATGTCCTCCTAACTGGGACAAGAAACTCTGTCAGTCATGTACAGACAAGATAATAAGAGCTGAGCAGCCATCTCTATTGGATGAGATTCGCTCATTAGTAAAACAGGAGGTACAATCTTCTCTGGCAGCCTTTACACCTCCACCCCCACCTCCATCTCCGCAGCCACAACCTCATTCCCCGGCTAAAAAGAGGAAAATTCAGGTTGTGGAATCTGACTCTGATTCGGACCTCTCTCATGCCTCATCTGTTGGCTGGGAGGATCCAGTATCTCCTAAAGCTGAGGTCAGGAAATACCTCTTTTCCTCAGACTATATTGAGGATCTAGTCTCTGCTGTCCGTAATACCATGGGACTAGAAGAGGAACCTGTACCGCAGTCCATACAGGATCAGATGTTCGGTGGTCTTTCATCGGAGAAGAGAGTGGGCTTCCCAGTTCATGCCAATATCATCAGTATGATTAATCAGGAATGGGAACTACCTGAGAAGCGTCTCAGTACCCCTTCAGAAATGAAGCACAGATTTCTGCTTGAGGATGACCTTAAATTAGATATTCCCAAGGTCGATGTGCAAGTGGCTAGAGTCGCCAAGAGAACTGCACTCCCCTTTGAGGATTCTTCTCAATTGAAGGATCCCATGGATAGGAAGATCGAAAGTCTCCTCAGAAAATCATGGGAAACTTCTGCAGCTGTCCTTAAGGCTAACGTCGCCTCCACCTGTGTGGCAAGAGCTCTCTCCTGCTGGCTTGAAAAATTAGAGAATCACATATCTCAAGGTACCTCAAGAGGCGAGATATTGGATTCCCTACCCATTTTGCATAAAGCTACAGGGTATTTGGCGGACGCTTCTCTGGAATCTGTAAGAGTCGCCGCCAGATCCCTCGTACTTTCCAACTCTGCCAGAAGAGCCCTCTGGCTTAAGCTCTGGAGTGGGGATATCACCTCTAAGTCTAAGCTCTGCACCATACCCTTCAAAGGAGACTACGTCTTTGGTCCTGCCCTAGACGATATTCTCGATAAAGCCACCGACAAAAAGAAGGCGCTCCCTGAGCAAAAACAGCCTAGGAAACGTTTTTTTCGTGGCCCACAACCTCAGTCCTCTCAAGCAAGAGGCAAAGGAAAAACCGGCAGGTGGAGCTACGCAAAGGGTAGGGGAAAGAATATCTTTGTCCCGCAACAGCAGCAACAATCCCAGCAGGACAAACAATGACTCCGACCCGGTGGGGGGAAGACTCTCGAAATATGTGGTTCAGTGGGAGGATATTACCAGCTCCCACTGGGTTCTCAATGTCATCAGAGACGGCCTGTTAATAGAGTTAATTTCTCCCCCACCTCAGGGTCTAAGGGCCCCTTCACACTGGTCGATTCTGCTACGATTACGACGCATTTGCGTCATATTCGACATCGCAGTACGAGCTCGTAGCCAGCGGTCACACTCTACGATGTTAACGCTTTTTCTGACGTAGTTGCGATGTGAACGTCACGCGTCGCAATCGTACGCTACCCTTCACACCGCCATAGTCCTACGACTCCGAGCGTGACGTATTACCAGCATGGGCGTGCTAAAACGTCACGCCCAATCAGGAGACAGGTATGCGGAAGCCCAACCCACGTAGTCGCATTACGAGCTCGTATGACCGCCGTCACATACTACGATTTCGACCGCCACAGCGAGACATTTACGACGAAAGAAAGTTCTGCTCTTTCTTTCACATCGTACGATGCTGGGCTGCGTCGCAGATCGTAACGCCATGTCACACTTTGCAACCTCGGAACGAGGACGGATAAACGTCACAAATCGAACGCTCGTTCAGACTTTGATTGCACAGTGTGAAGGGGCCCTAAAAGTCACTTCCCTTCCATCATCAAGGGATCGCAGTCTATTGTCCTTAGGTCTCAAAGACCTTATCAGATCAAATGTAATTTCCCCAGTCCCACAATCAGAGTGGGGAAAGGGACACTACTCCCGACTCTTCCTGGTTCCCAAACCTTCAGGAGACGTCCGGATTATTATAAACTTAAAGGGTCTGAACCAGCACGTGAAATATCGCAAGTTCAAGATGGAGTCCGTAAGATCTGCGATTCCTCTGATAGAACATCACTCTTTTATGGCTACCATCGATCTCAAGGATGCGTATTTCCACATCCCTATTCACCCGAGACACAGAAAATATCTCAGGTTTGCGATACAGGGGAATCATCGGGTGGAGCACTATCAGTTTGGAGTCCTTCCCTTCGGCATTTCATCAGCACCGAGGGTGTTCTCCAAGGTGATGGCCGAAGTAGTGTCATTTATCCGAAAGCAAGGTGTCTGTATAGTGCCCTATCTGGACGATCTTCTGATAGTTGCTTCCACCGAGATAACCCTGATAGCACATGTCTCTACCACCCTAGACATTCTGAGATCCCTAGGTTGGATTCCGAACCTACAAAAATCTCAGCTTCAACCCGCAAAAACCAGGAGATTTCTGGGAGTAATGCTGGACTCAGCAAGACAAATGTCCTTCCTCCCGGACGATCACAGGCTTCCCCTACTAACAAAAATCAGGAAGTTCAAAGAAATGAGATCCCCTACTCTGCGAGAGGGAATGTCGCTGTTGGGTTCCATGACAGCCTGCATACAGTCGGTGGCTTGGGCTCAAGCTCACTCAAGGACTCTGCAAGCCCACATTCTACACAATTGGGATGGTCGACCTGGCACTCTTGCCAAGAGGATCCACACTCCGGGCAGAGTGAAAGCCTCTTTAACATGGTGGATGAATCCCAGGAACCTTCTGAAAGGAGTATGCTGGATTCAGTCTCCTCTAACCACCATCAAAACAGATGCCAGCAAGAGAGGCTGGGGAGCCATAGTGAACCATGTCCCCTATCAGGGCCAGTGGAGCCAATCGATTTCCGAGAAATCATCAAATTTCAGGGAGCTCAAGGCTGTGGAAGAGACTCTACTAGCGGCAAGGCATCAGATTTCGGGTCATCATGTACAGATATACTCGGACAACATGACCAAGGTGGCCCATATCAGGCACCAGGGCAGTACAAGAACCCTCAGTCTAATAAAAATCTCCGCTCGAATCTTTTCTTGGGCCGAAAAGCACTTACTATCCCTGACGGCAATCCACCTCAAGGGAACTACAAATATTCAGGCAGACTACCTAAGCCGCCAGGAAATCCATCCTGGCGAATGGAGCCTGGATCCTCAAACATTCAGCATGCTAGTTCACAGATGGGGTCATCCAGACGTCGACCTCTTTGCCTCTCACCAGAACGCAAAGGTCGAAACCTTTTTTTCCCTGAACCCGAGAGGCAATCCCAGGGGGTTGGATGCATTAACCCAAGATTGGCCGTTTCATCTAGCTTATGCTTTTCCGCCAATCCCCATCCTTGCCAAGGTTCTACGGAAGATACGCCTAGAAAGGACTCCAACTATCCTGATAGCTCCATTGTGGCCCAAAAGGAGTTGGTTCAACCTAATTACCCAACTACAAGTGGATGGACCAGTAATGTTGCCGATAAAACACGATCTTCTTTCTCAGGGTCCCATTCTCCACCCAGACCCTCAGAAGTGGAGCTTGGCGGCGTGGTTGCTGAAACCCAGGTTTTAAGAGCTAAAGGGCTATCAATTCCTGTCATAGCTACCCTACAAAAATCGAGAAAACCGGTGACCAACGCCATCTACAACAAGATCTGGAAAAAGTTTTCTTCATTCTGTCTGCCTAACCTTCCAGACCCCCTCAAGCCTAATATACCCATCATATTGGACTTTTTGCAAAAAGGCTTGGAAATAGGTCTCAGGCCCAGTACCCTCAAGGTCCAGGTCTCTGCACTTAGCTCGGTCTTTGATCAAGATTTAGCGAGTCATCGCTGGATTAAAAGGTTCATGACATCGGCTACTAGAATGAATCCTAGAAAACAGGTCATAGTTCCCCCATGGGATCTCAATATAGTTCTGCAGGGTCTGACAGGTCCACCCTTTGAACCTCTATCATCTTGTTCTCCACAAAACCTAGCCTATAAAGCTGTGTTCTTGGTTGCCATTACTTCAGCCAGAAGGATTGGTGAATTACAGGCCTTGTCTACACGAGAACCTTATCTCCTGGTAAGAGATGATTCAATTGTGCTTCGTCTTGATCCGTCCTTTCTTCCGAATGTTATCTCTGACTTCCACCGTTCTCAAGAGATTTTTCTACCAACCTTTTGCCACAATCCAACAAACTCGGAAGAAAGAAGATTCAACACCTTGGATGTTCGACGTATTCTTTTACAATACTTGGACCACACCAGTACATTCCGAATTGATCATAACCTGTTTGTCCATCTCTCAGGACAAAACAAAGGGAAAAAAGTAGCCAAAAGTACCATCGCTACATGGATCAAGAAGGCTATTACGGAAGCCTATCTCGCTCAAAACAAGTTACCTCCAGTAGGTATCAAAGCCCATTCAACAAGATCCACTTCGGTTTCCTGGGCAGAAAGAGCAGGCGCATCTCCGGAGCAGATTTGCAGGGCAGCAACGTGGTCTTCACTCCATACCTTCTCTAAACATTACAGACTAGATGTATTGTCCAACAAGGACTTAGCCTTCAGCCGCAAAGTACTCCAGGCCGTTGTCCCTCCCTAGTGCCAAAATTAGTTGGTATTCCTCCATATGCCGTCGTGGAAGGTGACTAGAGAAAATAGAATTATTCTTACCGTTAATTCGGTTTCTAGGAACCTTCCACGACGGCACTAATTTCCCACCCGATATATATTCCTGGATTAGTTCTGGGATTTTAAAGGTAAACCAGTGCAATGGTCTCAGTTGTAAGTCACTGGCAAGTGGGAGGTGGGAGGTCCTTTTAACCTCTGTGTTTCCTGTTCCCCATTAGGGCAAAGAGACAACCTCCATATGCCGTCGTGGAAGGTTCCTAGAAACCGAATTAACGGTAAGAATAATTCTATTTTCCGAGCACGCTGGCTCATCACTATAGTAAAACCAGTGGCCCATGAGTCATTTTTGCATTTGCACCTTTTATTTTTTTTACAGAACTCTATTTTTTCTTACTTTTCTTTTTGTGGGTCGGGTTGTATTTTCTAAGGGCATTATTTAAAAAAACACGACCAATTATCATCCACTTTGGGTCAATGTGTTTTTTTCTCGTTCATGCAATATGCACAAAAAAAATAAAATTCTCTTTTGGCCCAATTTATTATTGTATTTGTGCCCTTTTTGTCGACTTCTTGGTGTTTTTTATTTGCCTCTAAGTCTTCAGTTTATTGCCTTTTTTTTAGAAAGTCAATCTTATAGATGTTGTTTTTTTTCATCTTTGCCATTTTGGTTTCCAGATGATTCATCAATGGCTTCATCTTTAAAAAAAAAAAGTGTACAAGATTTTGTGCAGATGAGCGTTAGTTTGACGCCGATGATATTTCATGTACATTTCTTCGTTGTTTTTTTTTTAAATAAAGTTTGGGACATTTTAGAGATGTTTTACACTAAAAAGAAAAATAAATAAAGGCCCCTGCCAATCATTTTTAAAGTTACTTTTCTTTTTTTTTTCTCGTGTTTGTTGCCATTTTTTTGGCGCCAAGTTTTGTCAAAACGGCAAATGGGATTCATCAAATTTGCACAAAGTATAAAGAAAAACATATGCTCGGCAAAATGTATGCAAAAAGTACTAAATAAACATCGGGAGGACGGGGAAGAGGGACTAAATCCGCACGAATAGATTTTCGACTTTTTAAAAGGACGAATGTGAGGAATCAGCCAAAAATATCTGGAAAAAAACAGACTCCGCTCAAGATCAGCGAACTTAATAAATAACAGGTGAATACGCGTAAACTAGGCCTTAAAAGGCGCAAATCAAATGAAAAAATAAGGCGCAAATGAAAAACACCAAAAACAACACAAAAATGGAGCAAATGCATGGAACGAGACGATAAAAGAAAAAATAAATAAATAAAATGATATCATTAACCCTTTGTGGGCGACTTTTCTACATCAAGGTTATTAGCTGCGAACTTTTCTGTGTTTTTTCACCTAAACTGAGGCACAAAAACAGCAGAAAGTCCATCTGAGCTGCACTGCGCATGCGTGTTAGCACAGGGTGGAAGGAGACCTGCCCGTACGACAGTGTCGTAAATGGCTGTAAGCGCGCATGCGCGGGACTAAGACGCCCGCTGTTCCTCCTCTGTCGTTTCCTATTACGCATGCGCGGACTGTGTTGTCAGGGGTGACGTGTCCCGGTGACAGCCTGGCAGGAAGTGGCGGAGCTCGTACCCGGGAGTCGTGAAGATGCTGAAGAAGTTCGATAAGAAGGACGAGGAGTCCGGTGAGAGGCCGGGACGGGGGCAGGACGGGGACTGAGGCGTCATGACGGCCTTGTATCGGGCATGGAGGGAGTGAGGGCTGGGGAACCACATGTCCCAGCGTGCTGTCTGTGTGCTAGTCGTGCGGGGCATGCTGGGACTTGTAGTGCACTTTCTGGGTTCTCTGTAGTTTCCTCTTATTTCTAGGTGTCCCCCATGGTGGAGATGTCGGGGCGCTCGCTGCTCTGCTCATTCGGGGTCTCAGTGCTCGGACCCCTGCTATCTACGCGTTATCACCAGGGATCATTTATTTTTAGAGTATCCCTTTAATATTCTCTTAAAGGGGAGTCCCATGATGCTAGCCCCTGCCCATGACAAGGGGTGGTCCTCCCTCCATCCACACTTTATTACATGTCATAAGATAAACGTCTGCACGGCATTAAAGGGGTCCTGGGGCGTCGCCCACTTCTGCACCGCTGACAATGACGCTACGACCCCACACAAGTCCCGAAACGCCTGCACAATCGGCAGAAACCGTGCCGGGATCTCAGGAGGTTTGTGAGGTGTCGGATGATCCCTTTAAGAGTGCCCGTTAACCGCCATTGACTTATTGGGGGTCCGTCGGCTTCTGCAGAGATGTCAGGAAGATGGCATCGCACGTGACGTAGTCACAGTCATATCATACAGGTGATAACGGGACATCCTCGAGGAGTGATCCGGGAGTCAGCCGATCCCTCTTGATCCCAGTTGTGAATCCACTGTACCAAATATTCAGAAAACAACTTTATACGATGCCAGAATTATTTATTTTCTTCTAAAAAAAAGAATCTAAGTCATTTTGGAACCATCTAGTTCCCCTGGCTCCTGGCTTTTTGTATACTCACTGCTCTTAGGCTGTGTGCACACGTTCAGGATTTTTCGGGTTTTTTTGTTATAAAAACGCATACATATGCATCCCCTCATTTATAATGCCTTCCGCAATTTTTGTGCACATAATGCGGTTTTTTTTTTCCCCGCGAAAAAAACGCATCGCGGTAAAAAAACGCAGCATGTTCATTAATTTTGCAGATTTTTTGCGGATTTCCCACTATATTATTGCATCCCAGAACCTCCGGGGAAAAACACAAAAAATATGCTAAAAACGCATGCGGATTTCTTGCAGAAAATGTCCGGTTTTGTTCAGGAAATTTCTGCAAGAAATCCTGATGTGTGCACATAGCCTTACAGTAAAGAACCAGCTCCTGGGGTCGGCTGCTCCACAGGTTAATAGTCCTTATGGTACAGAAGCCTCTCTTGTCTTTTTAGGGTTTTTTTCATGAAACCGCTCTTGACCATACTTTTAGTATGAGCCATTTATGACTTTGTTCTTCCTCTAGTGCATTTATGATGAAGGCTCCGAGTGAAGCTCTGGCCTCCGTTCACATAGGGCCCGATTCATCAATGCTGGTGTTGTTCAGATGGGCTGGAGTCAGACGTTCTGATGAAGGTCAAAAAGATGCTCTGTGTCATCCTCCAACAAGTGAATGGAGCCGGAACGCAGTGTGAATGGAGCCGGAACGCAGTGTGAATGGAGCCGGAACGCAGTGTGAATAGAGCCTTACAGGCAGCTCGTGTGAGCGTCCTTGCTCCTGGGCCTCTTTCATTATACCAGTGTGTTGTAGTGTTTGTAATATAGTCACATCCTAATTTATTTTTTTCCTTTTTGACACTAATACTTGGACCTGTGGTGATTTATGTTTGACTTGTACCCAATGCACAGAAGTCGGTGGTTTTGTCCCATGTTCCTCTATGTATGGGCACCATAAGTCTTTCACTATTCCAGGATCTAAGTGGTTAACTGCAGACGCTGTTCGCATTATTTCGTTTATTTCCAGTTGGACTAAGTGATTATTTTTGTTTCTGGGATTTCAGGTGGCAGCTCCAATCCTTTCCAGCACTTGGAGAAAAGTGCCGTTCTCCAGGAGGTGAGTCTTCTGTCTGTCTCCTGAGTGAGATGATGATGGTGGGAGAGAAGTCTTACAATCCGTGGGGCGCAGTCACACAGTACGGCTGCAGATATATGGGCGTAAATTTAGCAGCAATATTTTGTCAATTTTTGCTGCAGGTTTTACCTTGATCTTTACACTTTACAATGCAGAAGGTGAAATGCGCAGCTCGCATCATGTCCATAGCTAAATCCGCAGTGGTGCCTAAGGCCATGTTCACACTTTGCGGTTTTTACCGTGGATCCGCGGCGATTTTGATGCTGCGGGTCCGCAGCAGTTTCCATTGCGTTTACATT
Source organism: Ranitomeya variabilis (assembly GCF_051348905.1). Taxonomy (NCBI): domain Eukaryota; kingdom Metazoa; phylum Chordata; class Amphibia; order Anura; family Dendrobatidae; genus Ranitomeya; species Ranitomeya variabilis. The sequence continues at coordinate 206,403,982 of NC_135239.1, forward strand.
AACATGTAAACCCTATGGAAACCGCAAACCGCAGTGCACATGCTGCGGGAAAAACCGCGCAGAAACGCAGCGGTTTACAACCCGCAGCATGTCACTTCTTTGTGCAGAATCGCTGCGATTCTGCACCCATAGGAATGCATTGAACCGCTTACTTCCCGCATGGGGCTGTTCCTACGTTGCGGGAAGTAAGCGGATAATGTGCTGGTGGTACCCGGGGCGGAGGAGAGGAGACTCTCCTCCAGGCCCTGGGAACCATATTTGGGGTAAAAAAAAGAATTAAAATAAAAAATGATGCTATACTCACCTCTCAGCACTGCACGCGGCTGGCCGGTCAGAGTTGCTGTGCAAACAGGACCTGCGGTGACGTCGCGGTCACATGACCGTGACGTCACGAAGGGTCCTTCTCGCACACTATCTTTGGAACCGGAGCGCCGGGTGCAGCGCCGAGGAGATCGAGACGTCAGAGAGTGAGTATATAAACTTTTTTTTTTTATTTTAACATTACTATTGATGCTGCATATTGCTGCATATGCAGCATCAATCAATAGTATAGGCGGAAACCCGCAGCGGAAACCCGCAGCGGAAACCGCGGAACAAACCGCGATAAATCTGCAGGGATAACCGCAGCGGTTTTGCCCTGCAGATTTATCAAGTCCGCTGCGGGAGAACCCGCAGAGGTCACCCGCAAAGTGTGAACATGGCCTAATGCTACGTCTGTGCCCTGGGAGGGTTACATCTGCCACTTTATAACATATTTGGCCAAATTGTCTTACTGTCTTTTTTTTTTTTTAAATTAAATTCTAGGCTCGTTTGTTTAATGAGACTCCCATCAATCCCCGAAAATGTGCTCACATCCTGACCAAGGTCCTGTATCTGATAAACCAGGTATGACTCCTGCATCCTAGACACCTGGAAATGTGGTGGGTGGCATCCTCAGGAGAGAGTACCCCTCCACACACAGTGCGCGTCCTTGCACTGAGAATGTACACACGCACTCTCTTTGGGGGGGGGGGGGGGGGGTTTGAGTCGTAAATGTGCACACTTGCTCTCAAGGGGTTGAGTTGCGACTGTGCACACGCGCTCTCGGGGGGTTGAGTTGTGACTGTGCACGCGCTCTTGGGGGGGGGGGGTTGAGTTGAGACTGTGCACACGTACTCTTGGCGCTGTGTTGAGACTGCGCACGCGCTCTCGTGGGGGTTGGGTTGAGACTGTGCACACGCACGTGGTCTTGTGGGGGCTGGGTTGAGACTGCACACGCGCTCTCTGGGGATGGGTTGTGACTGCGCACACACGCTCTCAGGGGGTTGAGTTGTGACTGCACACGCGCTCTCAGGGGGATGGGTTGTGACTGCACACGCGCTCTCGGGGGGGTTGAGTTGAGACCGTGCACACGTCCTCTTGGTGCTGGGTTGAGACTTCGCACGTTCTCTCGTGGGGACTGGGTTGAGACTGCGCACACGTGCGAGGGGTTGGCTGGGTTGAGCCTGCACATGCGCTCTCGGGGCTGGGTTGAGACTGCGCACACATGCTCTCGGTGGGGGCTGGGTTGAGACTGCGCACACGTGCTCTCGGTGGGGGCTGGGTTGAGACTGCGCACACGTGCTCTCGGTGGGTGCTGGGTTGAGACTGCGCACACGTGCTCTCGGTGGGTGCTGGGTTGAGACTGCGCACACGTTTTCTCGGTGGGGGCTGGGTTGAGACTGCGCGCACACACGCTCTCGGGAGGGGCTGAGTTGAGACTGCGCACACGTGCTCTCAGGGGGGCTGGGTTGAGACTGCGCACACGTGCTCTCGGGGGGGGGGGGGGGGGCTTGGTTGAGACTGCGCACACGTGCTTTCTGAGGGGCTGGGTTGAGACTGAGCTCACTCTGGGAAGTTGGCAGAATCAGAGGAAGACCTAGGTGGGTATTACAGTGCACTGCACTCTCAGCCTCACCAAGGGTGCACTAAAGCCTCCTCATTTGCATGCAGATTAGTATTTTTCTCAGGCAATGTATAACTGGCAGGTACAGTGTTGGGATGATTTTTTTTTTTATAAGGGGCTTTCTCCCCATATATTATATTTTGGTGGGACAGACTCCCTTTAGGGTGGGTTCCGCTCTTCTTTTGCCTTCTCCTCACTGAGCTGTGTTCCCGTCCCTTCTATATACCGTACTTACATTGATCTTTTCTCTTCCCCGCAGGGGGAGCACATGGGAGCCACAGAAGCTACAGAAGCTTTTTTTGCCATGACCAAATTGTTCCAGTCAAACGATGTGAGTGATTCCTCCAACCTACAGAAACATTGTAATTGTGCGCAGCTCTGGTCCTGTCTCTGGTCTTGTAGATTCAGCTCCAGGGTTGCAATGAGGCGTTTTCTGTTTTACTCCAACTTATAATTTCCTGATACGTATCGATGCTTACGTAGGTTTTTGTCTTTGATGTATTTATCCACAAAATAAATTAGAAAGTTTTATGACTTTTGTTTTGGGATATTAGTACAATCCTATTACATTTGATCCTGTTTTCCTCACCCAGCCGACCCTGCGCAGGATGTGCTACCTCACCATAAAGGAGATGGCGAGTATCTCTGAGGATGTGATCATCGTCACCAGCAGGTAAGATGCGCCATCTATTATGTTTAGGCTATTAGTTATAAGTGACGCCCATACGATTCAGTATAATTTATGGCGGAGATTATAGGTTGATATTTGGCTTGCAGTTTAACCAAAGACATGACCGGGAAGGATGACAGCTACAGGGGTCCCGCCGTGAGAGCCTTGTGTAAAATCACAGATGTAAGTCATGTTTCCTGCTGGTTGGCTTTTATCTTCCTTTTCCCCAGTTTCCCATTGTCACGCCGCTATGCCTTTATTTTATCAGAGCACCATGCTGCAGGCCATCGAACGCTACATGAAACAGGCCATCGTGGATAAAGTGCCAAGCGTGTCCAGCTCCGCTCTGGTCTCCTCCCTGGTAAGTCATGCGTCAGTTTTACCTGCGAAATGAAGAGATTTTGCAAAGGAGTAATTAGAAGACCACAGCTGCTGCAATGGTTTTCTGCGCAGTGTGTGAACACAGCCTTTATATCTAAGCAGATGTATAATGGAGGTTATTTTCCATGGTGTTTAACCCCCTCAGCACTTGCTGAAGACCAGTTTTGACGTAGTGAAGCGGTGGGTGAATGAAGCGCAGGAAGCAGCGTCCAGTGATAACATCATGGTGCAGGTGAGCTTTGTATAAATCCCCCTCTGGTCGCAGAACGCGTCACATTGGGAATAATCGCCTCCCGACTTTCTGATCCTCAGTACCACGCTCTGGGATTGCTGTACCACGTCCGTAAGAACGATCGTCTTTCCGTCAACAAGATGCTGAGTAAGTTCATGCGTCACGGCCTGAAGTCTCCATTCGCATACTGTATGATGATTCGGGTGGCCAGTAAGCTCCTGGAGGAGGAAGATGGAAAGTAAGTGGCTCAGTGATTAGGTGATCCCTGGATATTGTGTGTGAGGGTGGGTAGTAACTTTATGCCTCTTTCCAGCCGGGACAGTCCCCTGTTTGATTTCATTGAGAGCTGCCTACGAAACAAGCATGAGATGGTGGTTTATGAAGCTGCTTCTGCCATTGTTAACCTGCCCTCCTGCACTGCCAAAGAGCTGGCACCCGCTGTGTCTGGTGAGTAGGATCAGTAGCGCTATAGCCTGGTTAATCCCTTCCCGGCGTGTGACATTCATGAGCTGAGCTGCTGCTGCTGACTGTGTTATACAGCCAGCAACTGCTTCTAATGATCAGGGTTAGCTCCGATCACTGCTGTTTAACAACCTAAATGCTGTTGCTAATCTCTTACTGTAGCATTTAAGTGCTGAATTTGCATAACGCCACCTTAGCGGTGCCCATTGCACCCTGCAACCCCATCATTCCCAACATGATCCATTTGATTTGATATTGCGTAGTCCATAAAAATCTGAAATAATTTAACACATACTGGAAACTCCGTAAACATGAAAAAATAAATAAAACCGCAGAACTGCTGGTTGTTTTACTCCTGCTAAAAAATTGCACTAAAAAACAATCAAGACATATGCATGTGTACCAATAAAAACTACAAGTCAGCACGCAGAACACAAACTGTAGTACAACTCCATCGATGGGAAAATAGAAGGTACACAACTGATAAAATGGAAACAAACATTTTTGGGGACAACTCTTTTTTTCACCATTTCACCTCATTTTTCAGTATATTTTATGGTGTCAGTCAAAACCAACTTGTTCTGAAAAAAAAAAAAAAGCTAAAATACGATCCAAACATCAAAAAATACAAAAGTTATGGTTCTTGTAAGGAAAAAACCGAATGCGTCTCCATGAGATTAATATTCTGGGCATGTTGTGATGTTTTACTGGTTTCGATGACGTACTAGTCAGTAGCTAATTTAACTTTCTCCTTCGCCTCATTGGGGGACACAGATCATGGGTGTATACTGCGCAGTGAGACGACTTTTAAATCTTAAATTGCTTCCATTTTTCTTATCGCAGCCGTGGCTTGTGCACAACGTTTACCGGTTTGGTTCTGTTTTTTTTCTTTTCAGTGTTACAGCTGTTTTGCAGTTCTCCAAAAGCCGCCCTTCGTTACGCTGCGGTCAGGACACTTAATAAGGTGCGGAGCTGTTATCTAATGTCATGGAATAGCTCCAGTAATAACCACCTCAGTGCTTATTAATATAGAACTGTGATGATTGATTATTGCTTTATCTGGACGGTTACAGGTCGCCATGAAACACCCGTCAGCCGTCACTGCCTGCAACTTGGACTTAGAGAATCTGGTGACCGACTCCAACCGCAGCATTGCCACCTTGGCCATCACCACACTGCTGAAGACTGGCAGCGAGAGCAGCATCGACCGACTCATGAAACAGATCTCATCTTTCATGTCTGAAATCTCAGACGAGTTCAAGGTGTGACTCTTAATCCTCTATGAGTTGGCTGGTCAGAAGCATTAAGTACCTATCCCCCACCGATCACAAGAAGGGAGGACATTGATCTGCAAAAGTGTAATTGTACAGATTCTCTCCAGAAATTCTATTCACATTGCATATGTGTCATGGCCCCAGAGCATAGGGTAAAAGGCAAATCCTTTTTTTTTTTTTTTTAATCAAAGGCAACTTCAAGTTGTCACTAGAGGAGCCTCAAGATCGCTGGCATAAGACTGAGAAGCAACAGCTCCAGCTTATAGCGGAACGATGTGTGTTAGTAGCTGTACATGTTTATTGAAGCCTAATAGCCCATATTTTGTTTTCTAGGTGGTGGTGGTACAAGCGATCAGTGCTCTGTGTCACAAGTATCCCCGTAAGCATGCCGTCATGATGAACTTCCTATTCACCATGCTCAGGGAAGAGGTAAAATCAATTATGAAGTTGAGAGAGATGGCAATTAATTGGTTTGTATTTAAGTATTTTTAACATTTCCATTGAACACAGGGCGGATTTGACTACAAAAGAGCCATTGTCGACTGTATCATCAGCATCATTGAGGAGAATCCAGAAAGCAAAGAGACCGGACTGTCCCATCTGTGCGAGTTCATAGAGGACTGCGAGTTCACCGTTCTGGCCACTCGCATCCTCCACCTCCTGGGACAGGAAGGTCCCAGGACCAGCAGTCCGTCCAAATATATCCGCTTCATCTACAACAGAGTTATACTGGAGAACGAGGAGGTTCGAGCAGGTGAGGAACGCACGGGGTCTTGGGTTTATACAGAAGTCCTAACCTTTTCATTCTGATTCTGCAATCCATTCTGTTTGGTAGGTGCTGTCAGTGCTTTGGCCAAATTTGGTGCTCAAAATGAAGACGTGTTGCCCAGCATTTTGGTGTTGTTGAGAAGGTACGTAAATCGATGTATTGTTTCTGCATGGCAGTAACTTTCTCAGTCTCGGGCTGGGGTCACACTTACGTGTGCAATGCGAGTCTCGCATCAACACCCGTGCCGGCACTCGGGACCGGAGCGTGCATCTGCATGTATTTCTATACATCCACATGCTTCGGTACTGAGTGCCGGCGGCAGTGCCCGGGTATTGATGCGCGAGTTTCTCGCATTGCACTCGCAAGTGTGACCACGGCCTTAAAAGGAAACTTTTCATCTGTAAAATGAATATATGCTGTAAAAAAAAAAACAATCGGCGCCACTCTGGTCACATATGGTACTGCAGCCCAGCCTCGTTTACTGCAATGGGGCTTGAGCTGCAATACCAGACACAACCAGGAATAGAAGTTGCATTTTTTTGCAGTTTTCACCTATGAGGTGAATGATGTAAGGAATCTTTTTTGGTTTCTTACCTATTATTATTATTATTATTATTATTATTATATTTTTGTCTTTTACAGATGTGTAATGGATGACGACAATGAAGTGAGAGATCGAGCTACATTCTATCTGAACATTTTGGAGCAAAGGCAAAAGGCTCTGAATTCTTCCTACATCCTTAACGGTGCGTTCATTGATTTCCTGTAAATGTTTTCCATTACTGGCAACTCCAGACAGGACGGCTACATGGTGTAATTCTTTTCTGATTCCAGGAATAACGGTATCCGTCCCTGGATTGGAGCGGGCGTTACATCAGTACACGCTGGAGCCTTCCGAAAAGCCGTTCGACCTGAAGGCCGTGCCATTGGCCACCACACCCATAGCAGAACAGAGAGCAGGTCGGTCATCCTGTCGTTAGACAACGCACAGCACTGTGATTACTGACATTATCGAGCCGCCCCATCCTTCTTCCCCAATGCAGCCCTGCTCGTGTGATATTGATAGCTACATTAAAAGGCTACATTGGGCTTTGTCTGATATAGAAGCTGAAGACTAGACATAGACCGGACATATCGAATATTTATATAGATGCAAACTCTCATAAAAACATAAACTAATGTTTCTGCATGTTCAGGCATAAATTATACATTCATTTGATTTGTGCGCTGACTAGTACGGTCTATTGTTTAACAGAAAATGCACCGGCCACAGCAGTAAGGCAGCCGGAGAAAGTGGTATCTACCAGACAGGACATATTCCAAGGTAAGTTACCCCTTATAGTAAATTCCACCACAAACCAGGATATTTGTGGGATTTGCAACGCACATACTTTCTTGCAAATCCCATACAATGGTAATGCATTTTTTTGTTAACTTTTGTTCAGAGCAACTTGCTGCTGTTCCTGAATTTAAGAGCCTCGGCGCTCTATTCAAGTCGTCTCCTGAACCCGTGGCCCTTACCGAATCCGAGACAGAATACGTTGTCCGATGCACGAAGCACACGTTCGCCAATCACTTAGTGTTCCAGGTGAGATTCCCGCGGTGGCGGCTGTACCCACATTATCGAGCCTGACGTCCACTTTTACTGATCTCTTTTCGCTTTCATAGTTCGATTGCACCAATACACTGAACGATCAGATCCTGGAGAACGTCACTGTACAGATGGAGCCCATAGAGGGCTATGAAGTCATCTGCTGTGTGCCGGCGAAGTCTCTGTCCTACAACCAGCCCGGGACCTGCTACACTCTGCTCTCTATCCCTGAGGAAGATCTCTCTGCCTGTAAGGACTGGGGACCGACTTACAATTATATTTTATTGTTATTATTTGCACTTCACCACCTGAAAAGACTCCAATTTTAAACTGTTTTTAATTCCTTTTTATTTGCTCCTTCTCTTCTAGACTCATGCACATTTAGCTGCATGTTGAAGTTTACTGTAAAGGACTGCGATCCTAACACCGGTGAAGCTGACGAAGAGGGTTACGACGATGAGTACGTGGTAAGTAGATGGTTTTACCCACCTTTTCATCCTTGCTGTCAGGGGGTAGGAGCCAAATGACAGCAGTGGCATGAAGGATGACTGCCAATAGGGAGGAGAAGAGCTATTTAATGGGGATAGTTGTCTCTAACTACTGGATTTTTCTGACTAGAAAACACATGTTTTTGCCCCCAAATTTGGGGGGAAATGGAAGGTGCGTCTTATAGTCCGAATGTAGCTTATCTGGTGGTTGCGGCAGTGGTGCAGCAGGATCACAGGAGGCAGGGTCTCTTCAAGACACCGGTGGCGGTAAAAGCGGTGCGATGCTGTCAGTGGTGAGTCAAAGTGGAATGTATTGCTTTCCCAGCTGTCAATTTCCTGAAGCCGTGGGCTGCTGAAGTTTGCGACCATGGCTTCAGGAAGATGGCCACCAGAGGCGGTGTTTGTTCGGATTGACATCTCGGCTGGGCTGAAATCCCAGTCTGCGTGTGCGCAGCCTCTGGCGGCCATCTTCCTGAAGCCGCGGGTTTCAGGGAAATTGCTGCCAGAGGTGTCGCTTGCCTGAATTGAGATCTCACCCGGGCCTCCAGTGGCCCACGGCTTCAGGAAAGTGGCACTGGGAAAGCAATGCACTCCGCCCTGCCTCACCGCTGACATTGGGCCTGCAGCATTGCATCGCTAGGACACCCACTGCTCCGACTTGGGGCCCGCAGCATTGCCACAATTCTCCTGTGACCCCCGCTCCACCGCCGTCCCCCAGGTAAGATACCTTAAATTCGAATAGGTTTTTTTTTTTTTTTAAATATATTTTCATCCCTAAAAGGTGGCATACGTCTTATGGTCCGGTGCGTCTTATAGTCTGGAAGAAAAACCCAGTACTTTATCTGGCAGACGATCAGTCTCGCTGATACGTAGAGTTGGGCCAAATTTAGTAGTTTCTGTTCCTTTTCTGCAGCTGGAGGACGTGGAGGTGACCGTGGTGGATCACATACAGAAAGTTTTGAAGCCGAACTTTAGTGCTGCTTGGGACGAGGTGGGAGGTGAATATGAAAAAGAAGAGACTTTCAACCTTTCCACCATCAAAACTCTGGAAGGTAAAACCTCTATGTGCAACTGATACAGTAGAAGGCTGAATAAGCGGACAATGTATATTGTATTTTATTTATATTATTTGTTTTTCATCATTTATCTTGTGGCCAAAACTGACTGACTGAGATCTCGTTTTATCCACAGATGCGGTTGGAAATGTAATAAAGTTCCTGGGAATGCAGCCATGTGAGAGGTCTGATAAAGTGCCAGAGAACAAAAATGCTCACACCCTGTACCTGGCAGGTAAGTGTCACTTCTGAAATGGGTCCAAGCGGTGAAGTATATATAACAACAACATGGTACTGATCTGTATATGTATATATCAGTCAGTATTAAGCCAGCAAGAAATGTCTTCGGCTGAAATGTGCAGAATAGTGAGTGCAGCTCTGGGGTATAATACAGGATGTAACTCAGGATCAGTAATGTATGTACACAGTGACTGCACCAGCAGAATAGTGAGTGCAGCTCTGGAGTATAATACAGGATGTAACTCAGGATCAGTAATGTAATGTATGAACACAGTGACTGCACCAGCAGAATAGTGAGTGCAGCTCTGGAGTATAATACAGGATGTGACTCGGGATCAGTAATGTAATGTATGTACACAGTGACTGCACCAGCAGAGTAGTGAGTGCAAATCTGGTGTATAATACAGGATGTAACTCAGGATCAGTAATGTAATGTATGTACACAGTGACTGCACCAGCAGAATAGTGAGTGCAGCTCTGGGGTATAATACAGGATGTAACTCAGGATCAGTAATGTAATGTATGGACACAGTGACTGCACCAGCAGAATAGTGAGTGCAGCTCTGGGGTATAATACAGGATGTAACTCAGGATCAGTAATGTAATGTATGTACACAGTGACTGCACCAGCAGAATAGTGAGTGCAGCTCTGGGGTATAATACAGGATGTAACTCAGGATCAGTAATGTAATGTATGTACACAGTGACTGCACCAGCAGAATAGTGAGTGCAGCTCTGGGGTATAATACAGGATGTAACTCAGGATCAGTAATGTATGTACACAGTGACTGCACCAGCAGAATAGTGAGTGCAGCTCTGGGGGATAATACAGGATGTAACTCAGGATCAGTAATGTAATGTATGAACACAGTGACTGCACCAGCAGAATAGTGAGTGCAGCTCTGGAGTATAATACAGGATGTAACTCAGGATCAGTAATGTAATGTATGTACACAGTGACTGCACCAGCAGAATAGTGAGTGCAGCTCTGGAGTATAATACAGGATGTAGCTCAGGATCAGTAATGTAATGTATGTACACAGTGACTGCACCAGCAGAATAGTGAGTGCAGCTCTGGAGTATAATACAGGATGTAACTCAGGATCAGTAATGTAATGTATGTACACAGTGACTGCACCAGCAGAATAGTGAGTGCAGCTCTGGGGTATAATACAGGAGGTGACTCGGGGTCAGTAATGTAATGTATGTACACAGTGACTGCACCAGCAGAATAGTGAGTGCAGCTCTGGGGTATAATACAGGATCAGTACCCAATAAGTAGTATAATGTATTTACAAGGTGTCACAACTTCGTTGTACTATGAATGTGGACAGATTCTCCGTTGCTTTGAGTCTTATTCTTTTACAGGTGTATTTCGGGGAGGCCATGACATCTTGGTACGGGCAAAGTTGGTCCTGACAGACACGGTGACTATGCAGGTTACTGCCCGGAGTAAGGAGGAGTATCCAGTTGACGCCATCATGGCTTCCGTTGGTTAAGGGTAGCAGCTTTTTTATGCTGCAGACAGAATTGGCGTTACATTGTACAGTCCATTAACCCTTCTCAGCCACGTGGGTGCCTTGAACATATGGGAACACTACGGCATAGTATATTTCAGTCCTCCTGGCTTTACACTGCTCAGTCCTCCCGCTGGGGATCTGCAGGTCACTAGTGATTATGGTAAATCATAAGGGGAAAAAAAAGAAGGAAGCCTGTGTATTACGAGGTGGGCAGGCCAAGGGTTAAACAATTACTTTAGGAATCCTGTAATTATCGGTTCTGCTTTTGTAACAAGCGAAAACATGACGACCTTTATCCTTGCTGATAAATTATTGTCTCGGTATTGATTTCCTCGCCCTTCTCAGTCCGGACATTATACATAAGCGTCCTCCTCTTCCAATTTGTGGAGACCTACTTTCAATAAATGTCGCCCCAGAGTTACTTTATTCTGCTTTCACCATTTGCCTGGGTCTGGATATTTGCAGTCGCGACCAAAGCCTGGCTGCAGAAGGAGCGCGAAACGTGTGTAGAAGATTATTTGTGACGATCCTAATCTCAAAGGTTGCGGCGTTCTTCTTCTTTTACAATCAGCCCAGTATTCGTATGTTTTATTGACGCCATATGGAATTTCCTGAGGAATACAGATTGCGCTCGCATATCGCTACATATAACGAGTAGATTGCACTCTTATATGTCCTTAAAGTGGTATTCCACCTGTAAATAAAATAAGAGAAAGGCTGGGGATCTTTTACGGGGTTGTCACATAACCTACATGTATCGCCAACTGCATGATACCTGATACATGTATGATGACTCCATCATACATGATCTATGTGGGAACGGAGCGGTACTGAGCGTGTGCGACCTCCACTATAATAGACGGTGACTGGTGCGGTACTGAGCGTGTGCGACCACCACTCCTATAGACGGTGACTGGTGCGGTACTGAGCGTGTGCGACCACCACTCCTATAGACGGTGACTGGTGCGGTACTGAGCGTGTGCGACCTCCACTCCTATAGACGGTGACTGGTGCGGTACTGAGTGTGTGCGACCACCATTCCTATAGACGGTGACTGGTGCAGTACTGAGCGTGTGCGACCACCACTCCTATAGGCGGTGACTGGTGCGGTACTGAGCGTGTGCGACCACCACTCCTTTAGACTGTTAACTGGAGCATTACGGAGAGTGTGCGACCACCACTCCTATAGACTGTAACTGGAGTGGTACGGAGGGTGTACTACCACCACTTCAGAGACTGACTGGTGCGTTACTGAGCGTGTGCGGCCATCACTCCTATAGACGGTGACTGATGCGGTACTGAGCGTGTGCGACCACCATTCATAGACGGTGACTGGTGCGGTACTGAGCATGTGCGACCACCACTCCCATAGATGGTGACTGGTGCGGTACTGAGCATGTGCGGCCACCACTCCTATAGATGGTGACTGATGCCGTACTGAGCGTGTGCGACCACCACTCCTATAGACGGTGACTGGTGCGTTACTGAGCGTGTGCAGCCACCACTCCTATAGACGGTGACTGGTGCGGTACTGAGCGTGTGCGACTACCACTCCTATAGACGGTGACTGGTGCGGTACTGAGCATGTGCGGCCACCACTCCTAGAGACGGTGACTGGTGCATTACTGAGCGTGTGCGGCCACCATTCCTATAAACGGTGACTGGTGCGGTACTGAGCATGTGCGACCACCACTCCTATAGATGGTGGTTGAAGCAGTGGTCGCACATGCTCCATACCGAGACCGTGGTCCTAGTGTCCAGACTCTCAGTGATCATACATTATCCTCTATCCTGTATACAGGTGATATATAATGCAATACAAAGAAATGGGATTTAGCTCTTGTAGTGAAATCCATAGATTACTCCGAGCAGAGGCGATACACCTCGTCACTCCTGCATAGATTACTCTGAGCAGAGGCGATACACCTCGTCACTCCTGCATAGAGTACTCCGAGCAGAGGTGATACACCTCGTCACTCCAGCATGGCTTACTCCGAGCAGAGGCGATACACCTCGTCACTCCAGCATGGCTTACTCCGAGCAGAGGCGATACACCTCGTCACTCCAGCATGGCTTACTCCGAGCAGAGGTGATACACCTCGTCACTCCAGCATGGCTTACTCCGAGCAGAGGCGATACACCTCGTCACTCCAGCATGGCTTACTCCGAGCAGAGGTGATACACCTCGTCACTCCAGCATGGCTTACTCCGACAGCAGGTGATACACCTCATCCCTCCAAGCACATCGAGGAGGAAGAAGGGAGGGATACTCCGCTCACACGACAGGAGCCTAATAGCAAAATAGAAGGGTCCGCATTAAGCCCCCTGCACCCAGTATGACGAGGCCCCACCTCAGCCCTGCGTTTCCAGGAGTCTCATCTGCTACATTACATTCTCCAATGATAAAGTGCTCGGAGCCATGGGGAAATCTGGGATCCTATGGAGAAACGCCCAGCGCTCCGGAAAATGGCCGCCCCTGTATTCTGTACGCGCTCTAAGGTTTTTCTTTATGTATGTGAGAGACCACAATAAAATAATGAATCCGATCTGCCGCCTGCGTCATTACAAGCTGCACTCGGGGCGCAGGGAACGGGAAGATTATGGGGCTTATTAGCACTTTGTCACTGCACCAAGGCCCGGAGAGGTGACAGCTGGAGGAGGGGGTGCAGGCCTTCGCTCCTGAACGGCAGTCTATGGGGGACCCCTTTAATAAGACAATCTGCAGAACTCTCCCCTTTATACAGCATTATGTTTTCACTATTCTTGCACAAATACATGTAGATTTTCCTTGACGTTGTTGCTCATAGTTTCTAATACCTAATTCCATGCCTTAGGCTGTGTTCACACATTGTGGGGTGATCTTCAGAATAAAGCATTTGGTTCATGAATTTTGTGCAAAATTAAAAATGCTGTTTATTTTTTACCTTTAAACCTTTGGTAAGCTAAAAAGTCATTGAACTGATGAAAAAAATATTCCAGATGTACATAAGATCACTCTGGGGGCGGACTAGAGAACATTCACGCACAAGATTTTTGGAATGTTTTGTGAGTTCCATGGGTAGAGGAGAGATCGCCTCTGCAAGAAGGAAAGGATTAAGCATTGAAATTCCAACATCATCTGTCAGCAGTCGGGAGCCCCCCACACACATTAGATGGTGGGCCGAGACCTGCAGGGTACCACATCCTGCATAGTCACAGGCAATGGTCCATGGAAAAAAAATGGGCAAATTATCTCTCCCCTAGAAGGAAGAGTCCTCTGTTTTTGGAGCAGAGCTAAGTTGCAAACTTTTACACTGCAACCAAGTTGAGATGCAGGGTAAAGCATGGGGGACAGACAGGACTGGAACTTATGTTTATTGATGAGGCACAAGAGACATTTCTGATTACATCAGACTCCATTATGCAGTTTATATCACCCTGGGGGGAATATCAGCGGCGCCTGGAAGGGATGAGGAAAAGATCAGTGCCTGGAAGGGATGAGGAGATCAGTGGCGCCTGGAAGGGATGAAGAAAAGATCAGCGGCGCCTGGAAAAGATGAGGAAAAGATCAGCGGTGCCTGGAAGGGATCAGGAAAAGCTTAGCGGCGCCTGGAAGGGATGAGGAAAAGATCAGCGGTGCCTGGAAGGGATGAGGAAAAGATCGGCGCCTGGAAGGGATGAGATCAGCGGCGCCTGGAAGGGATCAGGAAAAGATCAGCGGCGCCTGGAAGGGATGAGGAAAAGATCAGCGGCGCCTGGAAGGGATGAGGAAAAGATCAGCGGCGCCTGGAAGGGATGAGGAAAAGATCGGCGCCTGGAAGGGATGAGGAAAAGATCAGCGGTGCCTGGAAGGGATCAGGAAAAGCTTAGCGGCGCCTGGAAGGGATGAGGAAAAGATCAGCGGTGCCTGGAAGGGATGAGGAAAAGATCGGCGCCTGGAAGGGATGAGATCAGCGGCGCCTGGAAGGGATCAGGAAAAGATCAGCGGCGCCTGGAAGGGATGAGGAAAAGATCAGCGGCGCCTGGAAGGGATGAGGAAAAGATCGGCGCCTGGAAGGGATGAGATCAGCGGCGCCTGGAAGGGATCAGGAAAAGATCAGCGGCGCCTGGAAGGGATGAGGAAAAGATCAGCGGCGCCTGGAAGGGATGAGGAAAAGATCAGCGGCGCCTGGAAGGGATGAGGAAAAGATCGGCGCCTGGAAGGGATGAGGAAAAGATCAGCGGCGCCTGGAAGGGATCAGGAAAAGATCAGCGGTGCCTGGAAGGGATCAGGAAAAGATTCGAGGCACCTGGAAGGGATGAGGAAAAGATCAGTGCCTGGAAGGGATGAGAAGATCAGTGGCGCCTGGAAGGGATGAAGAAAAGATCAGCGGCGCCTGGAAGGGATCAGGAAAAGATCAGCGGCGCCTGGAAGGGATCAGGAAAAGATCAGCGGCGCCTGGAAGGGATCAGGAAAAGATTTGCGGCGCCTGGAAGGGATGAGGAAAAGATCAGCGGTGCCTGGAAGGGATGAGAAGATCAGTGGCACCTGGAAGGGATGAAGAAAAGATCAGCGGCGCCTGGAAGGGATCAGGAAAAGATCGGCGCCTGGAAGGGATGAGGAAAAGATCAGCGGTGCCTGGAAGGGATCAGGAAAAGCTTAGCGGCGCCTGGAAGGGATGAGGAAAAGATCAGCGGTGCCTGGAAGGGATGAGGAAAAGATCGGCGCCTGGAAGGGATGAGATCAGCGGCGCCTGGAAGGGATCAGGAAAAGATCAGCGGCGCCTGGAAGGGATGAGGAAAAGATCAGCGGCGCCTGGAAGGGATGAGGAAAAGATCAGCGGCGCCTGGAAGGGATGAGGAAAAGATCGGCGCCTGGAAGGGATGAGGAAAAGATCAGCGGCGCCTGGAAGGGATCAGGAAAAGATCAGCGGTGCCTGGAAGGGATCAGGAAAAGATTCGAGGCACCTGGAAGGGATGAGGAAAAGATCAGTGCCTGGAAGGGATGAGAAGATCAGTGGCACCTGGAAGGGATGAAGAAAAGATCAGCGGCGCCTGGAAGGGATCAGGAAAAGATCAGCGGCGCTTGGAAGGGATCAGGAAAAGATCAGCGGCGCCTGGAAGGGATCAGGAAAAGATTTGCGGCGCCTGGAAGGGATGAGGAAAAGATCAGCAGCGCCTGGAAGGGATGAGGAAAAGATCAGTGGCGCCTGGAAGGGATCAGGAAAAGATCAGCGGCGCCTGGAAGGGATCAGGAAAAGATCAGCGGCGCCTGGAAGGGATCAGGAAAAGATCAGCGGCGCCTGGAAGGGATCAGGAAAAGATCAGCGGCGCCTGGAAGGGATGAGGAAAAGATCAGCGGCGCCTGGAAGGGATGAGGAAAAGATCGGCGCCTGGAAGGGATGAGGAAAAGATCGGCGCCTGGAAGGGATGAGATCAGCGGCGCCTGGAAGGGATCAGGAAAAGATCAGCGGCGACTGGAAGGGATCAGGAAAAGATTAGCGGCGCCTGGAAGGGATGAGGAAAAGATCAGTGGCGCCTGGAAGGGATGAGGAAAAGATCGGCGCCTGGAAGGGATGAGGAAAAGATCAGCGCCTGGAAGGGATCAGGAAAAGATCAGCGGCGCCTGGAAGGGATCAGGAAAAGATTTGAGGCGCCTGGAAGGGATGAGGAAAAGATCAGCACCTGGAAGGGATGAGATCAGCGGCGCCTGGAAGGGATGAGGAAAAGATCAGCGGCGCCTGAAAGGGATGAGAAGATCAGCGGCGCCTGGAAGGGATGAGGAAAAGATCAGCGGCGCCTGAAAGGGATGAGAAGATCAGCGGCGCCCCAGCTGCGGTTGTTGGATGCATTGATATAAGACACATCCGGCAGTCAGACGCAGATTATTTCCATATTATGGACAGCTTGTATACGATGCATCTTATGCAGACCAATACAATTTAGTGAACTTCTATGCAAATCAGGCAGGAAGTGCACTGGGGGCGTGTCACTGCACCTGATCTGCCTCTGACACGCCCCCAGTGCACTTCCTGCCTGATTTGTATAGAACTTCTGCATGACTCCTTATGACTGGGACATCCGATCTCTACCACAAAGGTGTCCTTGTTATTGGGGTGCAGACTCCGGTACAGCCGCACCGCTACTTCTACCATGAAAACTTTCCAACAGTTGTGAGACTACAGCTCCCATCCTGCCATGATGAGAGGAGTTGCAGGTACGCAGCAGCCTATGAGAGACAAACATTGTAGCTTCTATGATAGACATTCTAGTATGGAACTAGAAGTCCCAGCATTGGTAAGACAAAGAATCACGACAGCCGGAAAGCATACTGCTAGTGCCCTGGTGTGCGAGCTGTCAGTCATTCTGTGGCCACGCCCCTTCGCTGTAGGTCAGGTGACCAGTTATGTAAGCGGCTGCTCCTCCTCCTGCCCGCAGCCCTCACACTCCCGCCCGTTGTCCCGGTGGTTGTGTGTTCAGTCCCGGTGTCCAGTAGCTGCTTATTACCGGTCAGTAATGATGTAACCTGCACATTTTCCTCACAGCGCTGCCCTGCTGCTTTGTCAGGAAACTACAATTCCCAGCATGCCTTTACAGCTTGTGGCCGCCCGGGCATGCTGGGAGTTGTAGTTTCCTGACCACTACATTACATGTTACTATTATTAATAATAATGTGCTTGGAACCACAAGTCCCAGCATGTAACTCCAGGCGCCCTGTAACCTGCTGTCGCTCCTGAAACCTCCAGACAGCGGCTCTTGTGGGTTTCACATCGCTCCCAGGAGGTTTTAGACTTAAAGTGAAAGTAGCAGCTTTTCACTTTTATTTATTTTTATTTTGGCACCATTTACAAAAAAAATAAGTAAATTTTGTTTTCTGACAATTTGCACCTTTAATATATATATTCCGCGCTGCCTCTCGGTGTGTGGAGCGCTGATATGTTTCCGCGTCTGTTTTCAGGATCCCTGTTTGCTGTCAGTGGCTGGAAACTTGTTCATTTACTCCACTGATGCGTTTCACAGCTGGAGGTTCGTCACAGTTGCGTCTAATCCCCTGTGAGAACGCGTCTCTTTTCTGTGCTGATAGTTTGTTACAATGTATCAGTCTGGACTGGGGCTCCCAGAGGATTATAAATACTGGATGCAATTGTAACAAACCCTCAG
This sequence comes from Ranitomeya variabilis, assembly GCF_051348905.1. Taxonomy (NCBI): domain Eukaryota; kingdom Metazoa; phylum Chordata; class Amphibia; order Anura; family Dendrobatidae; genus Ranitomeya; species Ranitomeya variabilis. The sequence goes on from NC_135239.1 coordinate 206,421,707, forward strand.
CTGCGAGGGCTGCGGGTCTCTACTTGTATAAGAATGACCACACTACTGTCAGCAAGCAGAGGCGCTGAAGATGGCGCCGAAATGAAAAAAACAAACATTTTATGCCAGAAAGTTGCAGAAGTTTTGGAGAATTTTCTTTTAGACTTTTTTTGCCCTGTTTTTCAATCACAGGATCTCTGATTCTCTGCACATTCGACTTTGTGGTGTTTGATCATAAAACAGCTGCGAGGAGCTCAGAAAAAGACGGATAAAGGTGGAACAAGTGTGAGCTCGCTGAGGGATTCCCAGTTTACTCATTCTGCAGCCGCCAGCAATAGACAAGAGCAACTCCGAGGCTGTAGAAGGCGAGCGGGGCAAAAATCAAAACCTATGCCCCCATTAATAATTGTCCTCAATGGTGGCGAGCCCCTGTAGTGTCTCTTTTTCAGAACCGAACCCGAGATGTGTGGCCGCACAGCCTGCACGCTGGGCCCGGAGGCCGTCAGTAAAGCCTGCGAATACAAAGACAAACAAGAGCAAAGAAAGTGTCCGCAATGGAGGGACGGCGACGCCGAGAATTACCGCCCCTCGTACAATAAAAGCCCCCAGTCCAACAGCCCCGTCCTCCTGTCCATGAAGCATTTTCAGAAGGTAACGGGACTGTACAGCTGGGGGGTCTGCAGAGGTCAGGAGGGGGCGCTATCATTTAATGTAGGACCCCAATCATTGCGTAGATCGGGGGCATCATGACCCCTGAAGGGGCAGCAGGACCACCTGCAATCATCTTATCAGGTGGACTCCGGCCACTTAATCTTCCCTCAAACCCCCCAAATTCTTGCATTTTGCACATTTGATTGTTTCCGAGCATCTACAATAAAAAACGAAATAAACCAGTCTGCAAATGGTTTTGGTTTTGCAGATATATATCACATATATTGTTCATATTCCTGCAGTTTATAAGATCTCTGCTTGTGGACAGTGAATGGAAACTTTTTTTTTTTTCTACACCTTTTCCGGGTCTCCTGTATGACTTGCCCTGTAACACCAGTGACCAGAATGGGTACTGACAGCAAGCAGAGATCTTGAAAACTACGATCGTCAAAATCCTTCCAAGCCTTCTCTTTTCTGCCGCCAGGATGCTGACTCTTCGGAGCGAGTCCTCGCCGCCATGCGCTGGGGTCTTATCCCCTCCTGGTTCACCGAATCCGACCCATCGAAAATGCAGTATAGCACCAACAACTGCCGCAGCGACACCATGTGCGAGAAGACGCTGTACAAGGCAAGTGGGATTCCAGAGACCACCCACAGATTGCTCCGGGGGGAGGTGGCTCAAATGATTGGGGGTGTCAGCTGTGCCTCCTAAAGATATGGCCTCTTCTTTCCCCCAGGGGCCGTTTTTTAAAGGCCGGAGATGTGTGGTTCTGGCGGACGGATTCTATGAGTGGAGACGGCAGGATGGGGAGAAGCAGCCGTACTTTATATACTTCCCTCAGGTCAAATCTGAACAGGTGCCAGCAAAGAAAAGCTAATATTTATATCATGACATACACCTCCTGCCTGCAGGATCTCTGCTTGCTGTCATTAATCTGAACGCTATTTACGTTTTGGGGATTATACGTAAATCTGTATTGGATTTTGTATTATTTCTCTCCAGTATGAAGACACTAAGGACGGTCCCGATGGAGGGGGTCAGAGGCTGCTCACAATGGCCGGACTGTTTGACTGCTGGGACCCCCCTGCAGGAGGCAGAGACCCTCTTTATTCTTACACTATTATCACAGTGGACTCCTCCAAAAGTATGAACTGGATTCATGACCGGTAAGTAAAAGCCTCCCTTATCTGTGGCACCTCCTGTGTCTCACTCCTGTGTCTCCCATTGATTTCAGCGGACAGGTGACTGTACACATGTGGGCATTTTTTTGTTTGCTTGTTTTTTTACTAACGGTGGAAGACTGGAACCTTCTCATTCTTTACATTAAAGGAGGCTCATTCTGCAGATCCCACAAAATCAAGATTTTGGGTTTTCTTTCTAGGCATAAAGATTGCTGTGCCGCATTGTAGTGTGGCATGTAATGATCATACGTGGCAGAGATGGACTGTGATGCGACCACTGCAAAAAAAAGAATTCAACACTGTTGCGTTTCTGGTTGCAACTTCCGACATAGACTTTAAAGCAAGTCGACTGCCCGCATAGACTTTAAAGCAAGTCGACTGCCCGCATAGACTTTAAAGCAAGTCGACTGCCCGCATAGACTTTAAAGCAAGTCGACTGCCCGCATAGACTTTAAAGCAAGTCGACTGCCCGCATAGACTTTAAAGCAAGTCGACTGCCCGCATAGACTTTAAAGCAAGTCGACTGCCCGCATAGACTTTAAAGCAAGTCGACTGCCCGCATAGACTTTAAAGCAAGTCGACTGCCCGCATAGACTTTAAAGCAAGTCGACTGCCCGCATAGACTTTAAAGCAAGTCGACTGCCCGCATAGACTTTAAAGCAAGTCGACTGCCCGCATAGACTTTGAAGCAAGTCGACTGCCCGCATAGACTTTGAAGCAAGTCGACTGCCCGCATAGACTTTAAAGCAAGTCACAGAAAAGTTGCATGATCTGCTGGCGTGACCTGTGTAGTTCTTCTGTATTTCCAGGCACAGGGCTGATATGACAGCTGATCAGCCCCATGCTTAAACCCTCTTAACCCTGTGTCTTCTGTTCCCCCATCAGTTCGTCTTCAGGTCATATCGTTTGTGATAGTGTAACTAGTGAAAGTGCCGACCTCTGATCGCTCTGTATCGCGCCTCTGCTGACTGGTTTCTTATTGACTCAGAGCTGGCGAAGCGGAAAGTGTCTCTTCCTGCACACACCGGCCGCCGCTTCTATTTTTCTTTTCTAGACTGAGATTATTCTTATTTCACGTTTACTTACACTACAGAAATCAGCGCAGAACAATCTTATATGAACTTTAAAGGGTTCCTTGGCCTCGCAGGAGATGAGTGGTCCCGTCACATCTACAGATCCCGGCCGAGACCCCCGTGTGATGGCCAGAAGCCGATGGGACGTCTTCCCTCGGTCACAATTCTGCTCCTGTTATTAAGACATCTTTCTCCTCTCTCGCCTGACAGGATGCCGGCGATTCTGGACGGTGATGAGGAGATCCAAAAATGGCTGGACTTTGGAGAGGTTCCTGCCAAGGAAGCGCTGAAACTTATACAGCCCATCGAAAACATCACTCACCACCCGGTGTCCACCATCGTGAACAACTCTCGGAACAACAGCCCTGAATGCATCACTCCCATCATCCTGCAGAAGAAAAAGGCAAGTCTGCAAAATGGGGCTTATCCCCTTCCCGACAGCGGGTCAATGTAGACGGAGAAGAAAAATGCAATTGTGTTATGCAGCGTGAGGGCTTTTTTTATTTTTTTTTGTCTGATTTGCGGATTGTAGGTTTTATATAAATAAGAAAAGCAAGGATACTTGGGGCTACCATGTCTGTAAGTAAAAAAAAAAAAAAGATTATTTATATATATATATATATTTATTATTATTATTATTATTATTATTTATATTTATTTTTTTTTCATTCGGACAGTCACTTTCCCCCCCACAAGAAAAAAAGGGAAATAAAACTGAACATTTTATGATTTATTATTTTCACTTCTGTTACCTTTGTGAAGGGTGGAGGTGAAGCGACTGTTCAATTTTATTTTTTATTTATTTATTTTTTTAGACATTTACTAGTTTACTGTGTAGGTTTACATCTTTTACAGCCATGGTAATACCAAATATCCTTGTTTTTTTACTTTTAGTTAGGAAAAAGAGATTATTTTTTTATACTTTTAAAAATGTTCGACTTGAAAAAAATATAGACTTGAACCTGCGATTGTTTGCACGATCTACTGTAGTATATAGTAATAATGACTCTCCACTATGGAGGCCACATTGGAGTACAAAGATGGCGGCGACGGTAAAAAAAAAAAAAAAATGACAGGATCCAGTCCAGGATGATGATCATGATGGAGAATCCTTTTCCTGCCTGCTCTACATTAATATCCCTACCTGTATATTCTACCAGGAGCCTGCTCTGAGCGCCAGCAGTAAGAACATGTTGGCATGGCTACAAAATAAGTCTCCGAAGAAAGAGGAACCAGAAGGGGTTAAACCGCCGGCTAAACTTTCTCAGCTCGCTTTTTCACCCAAGAAGACAAGTGCGGGGTTAATGCATCAGTGGCTAAAGAAAGAAGGGGAGCCGTCACCTAAGAGGCCGAGGAAATAACATAGCCTGGGCACTACAAACCCCAGCACATCCAGACTGCACCGTTGCAGCATTGCCTTGTTTACTCGTTGTTTTATACACTTTGTTACTGAGGTTCTGTCCATGTTTTTGCTCCACTTTCTACATTGTTGGTGCCTGAATCCAGCTAGAAAGGACATGTGGGTAGAAAATTGTGAGCGGCCTTCGACCAATCAGCAGCACAGGAATTGTTTTCGGTAATGTTGATTGGTGCAGAGCAGACTGCACATGCTCCGCCCTCATGTCCTTTCCAATCGGATATACAGATAGTTTTCAGTCTTTGATACTTAAGGTGTGTATTCCCGTGACTAAGTATCATTTTGGTCATATTCTTTTCATGATGGAAGGTTTTATTTATGCTTTTTTGGATGCTCCTAATAGTCTACTGGCATTTCAGGGATCAGCTTTTAATATTGTTTGACCCCAAAGGCTCAGGTGTATATACAATTCTGATAGAAAAGACACAGAATTTTTATTTCTGATCTTATATTGGTCTCGTGAGAAAATAATTAAAAAGTGTCAACAGTTGAATTAAATGGTTTAATAAATAAAAATGTAATAAAATAAATATCTTGAGTTTAGTTGATAAGAGCCGGATCTGTGGTGATCATTAGATATTCTTCACATACACAATACAGGCGGAGGCCGAGAGAAGAGTCTAAAGAGGGACTGAACATTCAGCTGGATAATTGTGATTGGCTGAAGACATACTCCGCCCTCTGCTGTCAATTTAAAGGGAACCTGTCATCTGCTGCCTGCACATTATATGCCTCCTAATTGGGTTCCTACCTGTCCATTCCCTGCTCCCTACCTCTAGTAAGGATCTTTATACAGTGCTCTTGGTGGTTGGATGGGAGGGGTCGGGTTAGCGAGTTCAGGGCGGGCACTGAGGTTGGTTTGTTCCCGCCCACTGGACCTCTCATGATTACGGGGCTGCAGCGTATAAAGATCATTTAGTGGTATACCGCACTGCATCGTGGGATCTCCTCTCTACTGATTGGCCTGTAGTTAACATGACGCAAAGAATTTATAAAACTAAGGATGTACTATGCCCCTTTAATTGTAAATTCTCTACACCCCCTTAACCCAGCATTCATCAGTTTTCACATCTGATGAGGAGCAAAGACCTGACCTTCTGTGTAAAGATAATGGTTGTAAAGGGGCCTGTGATCAGGGCAGTCTGGGGCCCCTAAAACGAAGTATTTCTTCATATTAGATCTAAGGTTTGTTTTCGAGGGACCCCAAAATGAGGTCTATGGCTGCCACCCATCAAATCAGCTGTGACATCACCTGAGCAGCTGTGACATCACCTGAGCAGCTGTGACATCACCTGAGCAGCTGTGACATCACCTGAGCAGCTGTGATGTCACTGATTTTTAGTCTGGGAAGCAGTTTTCCATCTCACTGTCAGGATCAGGACTGCTCTCGGCCTGGTAAGATCAGAGACAAATATGGTAAAATATTGGAAATTAAGGGCCCTCTCTGCTTTTGATGTCCCCTGCCCATCACCTTTATTCACTCCATGGGGGACCCTGATTACAGCTTTCCAGTAAATGTCATTTCTGATGGGTTCTAGTAGTTGTTGCACTCATAATTAAAGGGTTCATCATGGAGGAAGAGCTATAGATGTAACGACACTTGGTTACCAATAATTAGCCATGGGTAGACTGTTTTTTAGCCTTAGCAGTAAACAATATCGTTTAGAATCTTTTCCACCAATCAGATCGCTCAGATCCGCGCACGATGTCAATTGGAACGTTCCATCAGACAACAGAACGCGGAGACTCGGGAGGGGCGTGTCCATGGAAATCGAGAATGACAGAGTGTCCACTGAAAGGAGGGAGCGCTGAGATACTAGCCAATCAGAGTCTTGAGCGCTGTACACTAGGCCGGAGTGGGCGGGGCTTGGCGTCAGTGCGGCGCTGGCTGTGGCGGAGGGCAGAGCTCCCGCAGGTGATCCCGTGTAACGAGTACCTACCACGGTACGTTATATACCCGGCCCCCGCGCCCGGCGCTGCTCCCTGGAGGTGGCGCTAACGGTTCTTCTGTCTCCTGCTGCAGGTGTGAACATGTCAGGACGAGGGAAATCCGGCGGTAAGGCCCGGGCCAAGGCCAAGTCCCGCTCCTCCAGGGCCGGGCTGCAGTTTCCAGTAGGCCGCGTCCACCGGCTGCTCCGGAAGGGGAATTACGCCGAGCGGGTGGGGGCCGGCGCCCCCGTGTACCTGGCCGCCGTGCTGGAGTACCTGTCCGCGGAGATCCTGGAGCTGGCGGGGAACGCGGCCCGGGACAACAAGAAGACGCGCATCATCCCGCGGCACCTGCAGCTGGCGATCCGCAACGACGAGGAGCTGAACAAGCTGCTGGGAGGGGTGACCATCGCCCAGGGGGGCGTCCTGCCCAACATCCAGGCCGTGCTGCTGCCCAAGAAGACGCAGAGCTCCAAGAAGTGAGACCCCGGGAGCGGAGGGACCCCCATACCGGCACCCAGAAGCCCCCAAAGTGGAGGGACCCCCATACCGGCACCCAGAAGCCCCCAAAGCGGAGGAACCCCCATACCGGCACCCAGAAGCCCCCAAAGCGGAGGGACCCCCATACCAGCACCCAGAAGCCCCCAAAGCGGAGGGACCCCCATACCGGCACCCAGAAGCCCCCAAAGTGGAGGGACCCCCATACCAGCACCCAGAAGCCCCCAAAGCGGAGGGACCCCCATACTAGCACCCGGAGGCCCCCAAAGCGGAGGGACCCCCACACCGCCACCCGGAAGCCCCCAAAGCAGAGGGACCCCCATACTAGCACCCAGAAGCCCCCAAAGCGGAGGGACCCCCATACCAGCACCCAGAAGCCCCCAAAGCGGAGGGACCCCCATACCAGCACCCAGAAGCCCCCAAAGTGGAGGGACCCCCATACCAGCACCCAGAAGCCCCCAAAGTGGAGGGACCCCCATACCAGCACCCAGAAGCCCCCAAATAGTGACCGCCCGGGAGATGTGATCGGCCGACGAGCGGCTGCCATCAATGAACGCAGCGATTACTCTCGTGTCTATCGGAAGCTCCAAATATCTATTCCACCAATGCTGCGTCCAGTATTACCCCCATCCCCTCTATTGGTGGTACGGTCTGAAACCCTTCAAGGGTTAATATCCAGTATTGTAAATTTTACCTCCACAATTCTCTAGAAAGAGGTACACAGTGCAGTCCTGCAGGGGTTAACTCCTGCCCTTCCTCCCCGTACAGTCCTGCAGGGGTTAACTCCTGTCCTCCTCCTCCCCCCCCCCCCGTGCAGTCCTGCAGGGGTTAATTCCTGTCCCGTCTCCCCCCCGTACAGTCCTGCAGGGGTTAACTCTTGTCCTGCCCCCCCCCCCCCCCCCGTACAGTCCTGCAGGGGTTAACACTTGTCCCTCCTCCCTGTACCATCCTGCAGGGGTTAGCTCCTGACCTTCCTCCCCGTACAGTCCTGCAGGGGTTAACTCTTGTCCCTCCTCCCTGTACCATCCTGCAGGGGTTAGCTCCTGACCTTCCTCCCCGTACAGTCCTGCAGGGGTTAACTCCTGTCCTGCCCCCCCCCCGTACAGTCCTGCAGGGTTTAACTCCTGTCCTGCCCCCCGTACAGTCCTGCAGGGGTTAACTCCTGTCCTGCCCCCCGTACAGTCCTGCAGGGGTTAACTCCTGTCCTGCCCCCCGTACAGTCCTGCAGGGGTTAACTCCTGTCCTGCCCCCCGTACAGTCCTGCAGGGGTTAACTCCTGTCCTTCCTCCCCGTACAGTCCTGCAGGGGTTAACTCCTGTCCTTCCTCCCCGTACAGTCCCGTACAGTCCTGCAGGGGTTAACTCCTGTCCTACCCCTCATTTCCAGGGGGCTTCTCGGAGTGCAGTGGACGCCCCTCTCCTTATAGACCCCAGTACTATAAATTTCTCTGGGGGCCCCTATATCTTACGCTCTACATTTGCCCCCGTGGTTCTTCGTGACCCCGATACCCGGATCGGCCCCTTTGGAGCCACTTCTTGGCCTGGCATGGGGGGGGGGGGAGTAAGTGCGCAGCACCGCCCCCTGCTGTGCTCACGAGGGGTTAATGGTTCTACCGTTTTTTCCGTCCTCCGCGCCTTTTACACTGGTTCCCCCTTAGTTCCGGTTGTGGTCGCTCGTCGTGTTTTTAGGGGTCCACATGTTGTGCTGTATTGTGATGTTTCCCCAGGTTGTCAGGAAGGAACCTGCTCAAGTTGTCGGCTGTCCCGGACATCGCTGCTTAACCCTTTCTACACTAAATGTAATGTCAGAACTGCTTTTATATTGGGGTGGGGGGGTCATGTCATTATTGGGGGCAGATCCTATCGGAGCCGCAGCTCTGTGTACTGGTGACGCTGCATGAGCTCGAAAAATGTGAAGTTTATTTTTTTTTTTGTGTGTTCTCTATCGGAGATGATATTCATCTCTGCAGTGTGGTCCAGAAGCGGAGACGGGGGTCTGTATGTGTAATCCCCCCAATACTGTGCTGTATGGGGGGGGGGATGGTCTACTGCGATGTCCCACAACACCGACTCCCTGCAGGACTGCACCGACGTCCCCGATACAAAGTGTCAGCACCTTAGAGATGAAGAATAATGGACCGATCCCGAGGAACTGTACTAATGTGCACGGAGCATCCTGTGCGGGGGTCAGCGCCCCCAAAACTGCACAAGATAAGTAACAGAATGTATGAGCACAGGCACTGCATGTAACATCTGCAGCAAAGGGTGAGCAACTATGCTTAGCCTGTATTATCCCCCAGAGCTGCACTCACTATTCTGCTGGTGCAGTCACTGTGTACATACATTACATTACTGATCCTGAGTTACATCCTGTATTATACTTCAGAGCTGCACTCACTATTCTGCTGGTGCAGTCACTGTGTCCATACATTACATTACTGATCCTGAGTTACATCCTGTATTATATTCCAGAGCTGCACTCAATATTCTGCTGGTGCAGTCACTGTGTACATACATTACATTACTGATCCTGAGTTACCTCCTGTATTATACTCCAGAGCTGCACTCACTATTCTGCTGGTGCAGTCACTGTGTACATACATTACATTACTGATCCTGAGTTACATCCTGTATTATATTCCAGAGCTGCACTCAATATTCTGCTGGTGCAGTCACTGTGTACATACATTACATTACTGATCCTGAGTTACCTCCTGTATTATACTCCAGAGCTGCACTCACTATTCTGCTGGTGCAGTCACTGTGTACATACATTACATTACTGATCCTGAGTTACATCCTGTATTATACCCCAGAGCTGCACTCACTATTCTGCTGGTGCAGTCACTGTGTACATACATTACATTACTGATCCTGAGTTACATCCTGTATTATTCCCCAGAGCTGCACTCACTATTCTGCTGGTACGGTCACTGTGTACATACATTACATTACTGATCCTGAGTTACATCCTGTATTATACTCCAGAGCTGCACTCACTATTCTGCTGGTACGGTCACTGTGTACATACATTACATTACTGATCCTGAGTTACATCCTGTATTATTTATTTTTACTTTGCATATATAGCTCTATCATATTCCGCAGCGCTTTACATACAATATTTTCACTGTCCCCATTGGGGCTCACTATCTTTACTCTCTATCAGTATGTCTGCAATGTGAGAGGAAACACAAACACTGGGAGAACATACAAACTCCTTGCAGATGTTGTCCTTGGAGGGATTTGAACCCAGGACTCCAGCGCTGCAAGGCTGCAGTGCTAACCACTGAGCCATCGTTCTGCACCAGCAGAATAGTGAGTGCAGCTCTGGGGTATAATACAGGATGTAACTCAGGATCAGTAATGTAATGTATGTACACAGTGACTGCACCAGCAGAATAGTGAGTGCAGCTCTGGAGTATAATACAGGATGTAACTCAGGATCAGTAATGTAATGTATGTACACAGTGACTGCAGCAGCAGAATAGTGAGTGCAGCTCTGGGGTATAATACAGGATGTAACTCAGGATCAGTAATGTAATGTATGTACACAGTGACTGCACCAGCAGAATAGTGAGTGCAGCTCTGGAGTATAATACAGGATGTAACTCAGGATCAGTAATGTATGTACACAGTGACTGCACCAGCAGAATAGTGAGTGCAGCTCTGAAGTCTATGGAAGTTCTTATGTTCCAGCTCCTGAAGTCCACAGCAGTGACCCCCAACCTGTCACCATCCGGCAGATGCACCACTACTGCTCCAGGAGAAAGTTTGTAAGAAGTTGGAGACCACTGGTGTGTTACATTGTGTCCCCCTGAAGTTCCACTCTTGCATTACACCTGTTACATAAAGCTGCGGCACATTTGGGCTTTCAGGATCCGCCGTGTCTGGTCTTGTATCCAGGCCTTTATTAGGTTGTAACACTTCTGGTCAGGTAAGGGTTAACCTTTCATTTACGCTGGTGTCGAGTTTACACTTGGAGGCTGTTGGATGAGGCCGGGGGTCTTCAGGTGCTCAGCTGGGGCTCGCACAAGAACGTGGGGGGTCCGATCATCACATCCAGAAATGCCTCAGATCTCCACGCTTTCTGGTCCTTACTATATTATGGCACAACAGCAGCGGCCCCCTCTGACCCGGGGTTGTGTATTATTCGGGGGTACGTTGTCTTGGATATCGCCCCTTTTCATCACCAGCACAGTGAGCACTGAGCCCAGCGGGGCAAGTGGCCACATTGTAAGCCTGGCGCCCCCCCCCCCCCCGGCCATCTTCTGGTGCTCCCGCGGCGTCTTGTTCGGGGCCCGATGACTTGGTGGACAATGACGACGCTGATTGCAGTGAGTGTCCGTCCTTCCTGTGCGGTGCGATCGTCTCGAGTCGTTTCTAGAAGCACTTTATGAATAGCGGCAATATTGTTTCTTTATAAATGGGACAATGTCTTTTTCTATTTAATGTGTCAATAAACTTCCCCCAGTTTTAATGGAAACGTGTCCAGTCTGCGTCACTGTGTCCTGCGCCCACCACGGGGCCGAGGTATAGGGGGGTCCGACCGTCTTTGTTGTTTTCCATTACATATAATAATGGCTGCGCTGGATACTGCGGCTCATGTATGCAGCCACCTTTGATTTTGACCCCGTGGTGGTGCTCAGAGCTCGTGTCTGTCCGAGCTTGGGATAGACCGGTCCATACATGGAGGCCATGGTGGTGGTCAGTACTCGTGTCTGTCCGAGCCTGGGATAGACCGGTCCATACATGGAGGCCATGGTGGTGGTCAGTACTCGTCTGTCCGAGCCTGGGATAGACCTGATATACACGGAGTCCATGGTGGTGGTCAGTACTCATCTGTATGAGCCTGGGATAGACCGGTCCATACATGGAGGCCATGGTGGTGGTCAGAACTGGTCTGTGGGAGCCTGGGATAGACCTGACATACACAGCCCATGGTGGTGGTCAGTACTCGTGTCTGTCCGAGCCTGGAATGGACCTGACATACATGGAGGCCAAGGTGGTGGTCAGAACTGGTCAGTCCGGGCCTGGGATAGGCCGGTCCATACACAAAGCCCATGGTGTGGTGGTCAGTACTCGTCTGTATGAGCCTGGGATGGACCTGACATACAGAGGCCATGGTGGTGGTCAGTACTCGTCTGTATGAGCCTGGGATGGACCTGACACACGGAGGCCAAGGTGGTGGTCAGAACTGGTCAGTCCGGGCCTGGGATAGGCCGGTCCATACACGAAGCCCATGGTGTGGTGGTCAGTACTCGTCTGTATGAGCCTGGGATGGACCTGACATACAGAGGCCATGGTGGTGGTCAGTACTCGTCTGTATGAGCCTGGGATGGACCTGACACACGGAGGCCATGGTGGTGGTCAGTACTCGTCTGTATGAGCCTGGCATGGACCTGACATACACGGAAGCCATGGTGGTGGTCAGTACTCGTTTGTCTGAGCCTGGGATAGACCTGACATACAGAGGCCATGGTGGTGGTCAGAACTGGTCTGTATGAGCCTGGGATGGACCTGACACACGGAGGCCATGGTGGTGGTCAGAACTGGTCTGTGCGAGCCTGGGATGGACCTGACATGCACGGAGGCCATGGTGGTGGTCAGTACTCGTCTGTATGAGCCTGGGATGGACCTGACATACACGGAGGCCATGGTGGTGGTCAGTACTCGTTTGTCTGAGCCTGGGATAGACCTGACATACAGAGGCCATGGTGGTGGTCAGAACTGGTCTGTATGAGCCTGGGATGGACCTGACACACGGAGGCCATGGTGGTGGTCAGTACTCGTCTGTATGAGCCTGGGATGGACCTGACATACACGGAGGCCATGGTGGTGGTCAGTACTCGTCTGTATGAGCGTGGGATGGACCTGACATACACGGAGGCCATGGTGGTGGTCAGTACTCGTCTGTATGAGCGTGGGATGGACCTGACATACACGGAGGCCATGGTGGTGGTCAGTACTCGTCTGTATGAGCCTGGGATAGACCTGACTTACATGGAGGCCATGGTGGTGGTCAGTACTCGTCTGTATGAGCCTGGGATAGACCGGTCCATACACGGAGCGCATGGTGGTGCCCTGTAGTTTTGGGCTGTAGCAGCTGTCATCATAGGAAGTAACAGCTGCTGCCAACAACTGGGACAGGGCATTGTTTATGGTTCACCATGACATGCCGACACCCCACGCACAGCTGTGCCATGTGTCACGTAGCATGAAACCACCGCGCTGTGACACCGTTACCCCCAGGACTTGATTGGCCATTATGACACTTTGGGGCCATTATAAATAGAAAACTCAGCTGTTCCCCAATGTAACGACTGTGCCATAAGGAGGATGGGGGTCCACAAAATACAATGTGTCCTCTACAGCCCCTGAGGTGTCTGGGGACATGATCCCCCTGGATTAGTGCTCTCCAGCCACTGCACGACTACTACTCCCACTGGGCGGCTGTCATGACGTCCTTATGGTTCTGCTCTACGTCACAATTCATGTTTACAAAGAAACCAAAAACCGACATTTAACCGTCTTGTGTTTTTCTATTTTCTTGCTTGATGAAGCCACGAATCAGGCAGCGTGCCAGGGAAGGAAGGCTCCAAAAAAGAGGCCGTTTGCGGCACCTGCTAACGAACTAAAACAACGGTTGTGCGTTTTCTGGTTCATGAGACCTCATTTAGCTCTGTAGCCCCCGTTATAGTGCCCGGCGTTGCGATCACAGTCTGTGAAGCCGTCTCCTGCAGAACTATGAGTGCTGCTCTGCAGTAAAATGAGCTGAAAGAATTAGTGAGGGTCCAGAGGCCAGACCCCTGTGGGTCATAAAGTAGTAGGAGATCATGGTGGTTTTCCATCACTTTATGAGATAAGGAGGTCTTCTCCTTCCTGCGGATATGTAATAAGGGTCTAAAGTGGGAAAACCTAGCAGCCAACAATTAAAGGGAACCTGTCACCTGACTTTGGCGGGACCAGTTTTGGGTCATATGGGCGGGGTTTTCGGGTGTTTGATTCACCCTTTCCAAATTCAGGTGACAGGTTCCCTTTAAAGGAGCACTCCGGCCACTGATAGGCCTTTATCTAGATCAGGGGGCACGATAAAGGGATCCTCTTGGCTACTGTCCCCTCACTCTCAGACCCTGCATCAGGTGTAATAGATACTGAATCGTTAGCGAGAACTACTATTACCCCCATCATTATCTTGATCACTGGGAGGTTTGGAGGGTCAGACACCATCTAACCAAACATTGATGCCCAGCACAGCAAGAGACCAGGGATGTAACTACAACAGGTGCAGGGGTTGCAATCGCTCCCGGGCCCTGGAGCCTAGGGGGCCCTAAAAGTCCCTTTGGCCTATAGAAAAAGACAATTGCTATTTAAGATTTTAAATATTTGGGGGCCCCGTTGGGGCTTTCACATCGGGGCCAATGAGTTTGAAGTTACGCCACTGAATAGACCCCTACAATACGTGTGCCCTATACTGCAGCTCATTGCATTTAGATTAGTGACCAGGTGCATATACAATGCACAGGGGCACCACAGCCCCATAGATTGTGTTTAAAGGGGTTTTCAACTTTTAGAAAAGTGCCAACTAGTTGATCCAAATCAATTCACAGGACCTGATCCCATTGGTCACATCCGTAATCGGTGAAACCTGGACTGGAGCCCGCCTCTTACAGTTAACTTGTATGCAGCGACCTCACACGTGCGGGGGCTACAACTAATCGGGGGAAGGGGGGTTCCATGTAAAACACACTTTAGGAAAATGCCAAAGGTCGTTTTCTTGAAGCAGATTTCCATTTATACAGTATACGGTCACTTATAGCGAGAGGGCGGCTTCCTCTATGATGAATTCTGTTAACCACTTCATGGGTTCCATACCGTAAGTGGTTAATAGAAATGACACAAAATAGAACTTGCACCAGCAAATTGGATTTGACATTACTTTGCAAGAATTATTTTTTTATGGTGCACTTTCAGGATTATTATGGCAATCTGCCTGAAAAATACCTTGTGTACACAATGCCAAGAAGTTCTCACCATCCCTCTTCTCTGGGATCTTTCACCACTGCAGCTAATCACTGAGCACAAGAGTTCATGCCCTCTACATCAGCAAAGCGATTGGCTGCAGCAGTGTGAGACGTGACTTCACACTTAAGCTATGTGCACACGTCAGGATTTCTTGCAGAAATTTCCTGAACAAAACCGGACATTTTCTGCAAGAAATCTGCATGCGTTTTTTTTTTTTTGCACATTTCCCGCATTTTTTTCCGGAGGTTCTGGGATGCAATAATATAGTGGGAAATCTGCAAAATTAATGGACATGCTGCGTTTTTTCCGCGGAATAAAACGCAACATATGCACAATAATTGGGGAATGCATTATAATTGATGGGATGCATATGTATGCGTATTTTAAAGCGTTTTTATCGCAAAAAAAAAAAAATTCAAAAAAAAAATTCAAAAAAAAAATCCAGAACGTCTGCACACAGCCTTAGGGTATGTGTCCACGTTCAGGATTGCATCAGGATTTGGTCAGGATTTTCCATCAGTATTTGTAAGCCAAAACCAGGAGTGGAACAATTAGAGGAAAAGTATAATAGAAACATATGCACCACTTCTGCATTTATCACCCACTCCTGGTTTTGGCTTACAAATACCGACGTAAAATCTTGACCAAATCCTGATGCAATCCTGAACGTGGACACATACCCTTAGGGAACTGGAGACTTATTTTTACCTTATGGGAAAGGATTTATCTCCATTTATTTTTAAAAAATTACTGTTTCCTCCAATATAATGGTTACAAAAAGATGAAACTAAAGAACTTAAAGGGGTTGTTCGGTCTAAAGTGAAAAGTTAGCAGTCACGGACTGTAGCCTTCTGAATCCCCCCAGTGCAGGAATGGTGCTTTATAAGGATTCACCAGGCAAATCCTCACTGTGCTCAGTGCCAGCGCTGCTGAAGGGGGGGAATATTCAGAAACCTGCAATAAACAGTTACTGCAGAATTATTTTATGTAACACAAACCCTTTAAAATAAATTAAGGGGCCCCAATGCTACACCCAGTAGCTTCCTGATATTCTGCGCTCCCAAACATGAGAAAACCTTCACATTTATTGACCAGAACACAAGACCTGGATAAAACACCAACAAACTGCGAAGGAAATGCTGGGAGTTGTAGTTTTCCCAAGAAGGCATTCTGCATTTTGTAATCAGAATTTGTAAGCGAAAGCCAGGAGAGTGATACATTCAGAAGTGCTGCACATGTTTCTATTACACTTTTCCGGAATGTTCCACTCCTGGTTTTTGCTGAAAAATCCTGATGAAAAGTACAGATCTGGCTTTAAACGTGTCTAACCCACCCCCAGACTACAAAGAAATAAGCAGAAAAAAAACAAACAAAAAAACACCAAAATCCTCATCATGAATCGTTTGTTATTTTATTAAAAAATAATATATTTAAAAAAATAATAAGCAAACATTCTACGAACTGTAGAACAAAAAAAAGTAATATCACATGCAAACGATAATAAACAAGACAAATTCTTAAAAAAAATAAAGTGTCAGCAGGGTTAACCCTTTATACCCTGCACAGGAGAAGAAGTGCTAGGTCTCAGTCTCTGGACCGAAAGCGTCAAAAGGAAAAAAAAATAGCAATAAAGTATCAAGTTCATCCGGAAAGATAAACAAATAGAACGCGGGGGAAGGAGGAGGGGGGATCCGGACAGTCTCTGGTTTCTCGCTTTCCTCGGACAGTCTAAGATTTCTTGGCCTTCAGCCCCTTGGGCTTGCTCGCCTTCTTCGCCTTGCCGGCCCGGCTGCCGGTCGCCTTTTTGGGGCTCTTGCTGCTCTTTTTGGGGGCCGGCTTCGCCTTCTTGGGGCTCTTCTTGGGAGCCGCCGGCTTCTTGGCGGCCGCCGCCGGCTTCTTGGCCGCCGGTTTGGGGCTCTTCCTCCGGGGCACCGCCAGCACCTCCAGCTTCTTCTTGTTGAGGCGGAAGGAGCCGTTGGCCCCGACCCCCTTCACCTGCAGCAGGGTGTCGTTCTGCACCAGCGCCTTCACCGAGTACTTCAGGTAGGTGCGGCCGTTCTGCTGGTCGAACCAGGACACGTTCTTGGCCTCGCCGTAGATCTTGGCCAGGGAGGAGCCGTTCCTCTCGCCCAGTTTGCGGATGGTGTCCACCACCAGTTGGCTGTACCTGCCCGGCTGGTTCTTCTTTTTGCCGCCGGACTTCTTGGCGCTGCCCCCGGCCGCCGCCGCAGATTTGGCTTTTCTGCTGGGGGTTGCAGGTGCGACTTCTTGCTGCGCCATTGTGCGATCTCTCCGCTGCTCCCGATCACACTGATCCCCGGCCCCCCTACCCCGCCTCCTTTATACGTAGGGAGCGGACCACGTTGAGAACAACAACAGCTCCCAGCGCCACTTCCCCGCAACTTGTGTTTCTTCCCGCTCAATTCTGCGCCATTTTCTGCAAACCGGGGCCGTCCAGGACCGGGATCTCCGGTGCATCCTGCACCCAGGACCCCCCTCTACCGACCTGCACGGAAACCGACGCCGATTTCGGCTTTCTTAACCCTGAAATCCCCGGATTGATCAGTGCATCCCCGGCCTGCCGGAGCCCTAGCGGTGGGGAGGCATGCTACTGGGGGGCGATTTACGGGGATTTACCGGGGGCGATCAGGAGGGGTCAGAGTCTGGACAAGAAGAGGAGGTTTCAGGGGACAGATGGAGATTTATTCGGGGGGTCTGGGCTCAGCCGGGCTGGAGATAGAGGGGGGTTAATTTGGTGCAAGTAACACAGAGCGCCCCCCACGTGATCTGCAGCTGGAGGGGGGTCCTGAACTTGGCACCGACGATCACATGCTGGCACTTTATATGTGGGGGGTCCTGGCACACACCCACCCTGTCTGGGGAGAAGGATCTGGGGGAAATTACCAAACTACAGGAATGAGCTGGGAACACAGATGCAGCAGAGCCGAATGTGTCACCCATCGCTGTGTGTAGTCACTCATGGCTTTCAGTGTAGATTTCTTGCAGTCCTATGTAGAATCCTGAGATGTGCAAAGTTTTTTGTATGAATTTGTAGTTTATTAGTTTATGTTGGTCGTGACAGAAAGTGACTTACCGATATATTGTAGCACATTTACCTGCAGTCCTATGTAAAACCACAGCAAATATATTCTAGAATCACTGTGAGATGCAACAAATGACAAACTCACCACTGCTACATCTGTGATAATGACAGGTGACGTAGCAGAGGTGAATTTGTTCTGGTGACTGAGCGGAGCTACCTGCTGCAAAATACATTTTCTATTACAAGTTATATGTATATTTATTATTTTAAGGCGGTGAAAATGATTATTAATAATAATAATAATAATAACAACATATTACTATTATTATAGCACCATTTATTCCATGGAGCTTTACTTAAAACAAGTGCAGTATCAAACAATACAAGTCAGGACTGGTCCAGGAGGAGAGAGGACCCTGCCCGCGAGGGCTCACAATCTACAGGGGATGGGTGAGGATACAGTAGGTGAGGGCAGAGCTGGTCATGCAGTATAAGTCCTATATACAGTATGGGACTCACCTAGTCCGCTATATAGTATGAGCCCCCACATAGCCTGTATACAGTATGAGCCTCCTATATGCAACATGAGCCCCCACATAGCTTCAAATATATAGTATGAGCCCCTATATACAGTGTAAGCCTCCACATAGCCTCCCTATATACAGTATGGTCCCCACATTGCCTCACTATACATTAGCCCCCACACAGCGACTATGTACAGTATGAGCCCCCACATATCCTCCTATACGCAGTATGAGCCTCACATAGCCCACTATATACAGTATGAGTCCACACCCAGCATCCTAAATACATTACAAGCCCCCACATAGCCCCTCTATATACATTATGAGCCCCCACATAGCCCACTATATACAGTATGAGCCCCCACATAGCCCACTATATACAGTGTGAGCCCCGACATAGCCCCCATGTATACAGTACAAGCCCCCTTTATACAGTATGAGGCCCACTATATACAGTATGAGCCTCCACATAGCTCCCTATTTACAGTGTGGGCCCCCAAATATCCCGCTAAATACAGTATGAGATCCTACATAGCCTCCTATATACAGTATTAACCCCACATAGCCTCTCCTTATACAGTGAAGCCCCTACATAGCCCCCTATATACAGTATGAGCCCCTTATACCCTCCTATGTACAGTATGAACCCCCACATAGCCTCTCTATATACAGTATGAGTCCACACCCAGCATCCTAAATACAGTACCAGCCCCCACATAGCCCCTCTATATATAGTATGAACCCCCACATATCCCACTTTATACAGTGAGCGCCCACATAGCCCACTATATACAGTATGAGCCCCCACATAGCCCACTATATACAGTATGAGCCCCCACATAGCCCACTATATACAGTATGAGCCCCCACATAGCCCACTATATACAGTGTGAGCCCCCACATAGCCCACTATATATACAGTGTGAGCCCCCACATATCCCACTATATACAGTGAGCCCGCACATAGCCCACTATATACAGTATGAGCCCCCACATAGCCCACTATATAGAGTGTGAGCCCCCACATAGCCCACTATATACAGTATGAGCCCCCACATAGCACACTATATACAGTATGAGCCCCCACATAGCCCTTTATATACAGTGTGAGCCCCCACATAGCCCACTATATACAGTGTGAACCCCCACATAGCCCACTATATACAGTATGAGCCCCCACATAGCCTCTATATACAGTAAGCCCCCACATAGCCCACTATATGCAGTGTGAGCCCCCACATAGCCTCCTATATACAGTGTGAGCCCCCACATAGCCCACTATATACAGTATGAGCCCCCACATAGCTTCTCTATATACAGTGAGCCCCCACATAGCCCACTATATACAGTGTGAGCCCCCACATAGCCTCTCTATATACAGTGTGAGCCCCCACTATATACAGTAGGGGTGAGGAACCTTCTTTCTGCCAAGGGCCGTTTGGATATTTATACCATCCTTCGGGGGCCGTACAAATTGTGCACTAGCTCCACCCATAAAGTACGTCCTGACTCCGGCACTGGCGCCTTTCATTGCGCGCCTCAACGTTCAGTAGTGAACCCCACTTGAACGAGTTCACAGAGCAAGAAGAGATTAAGGCGCCCCGTCCTCCACCATTACATTCCCTGCTATCTGCATCCTGAGGATACGAATGGCGGTGACGGCGGCGGTGGCGGTGGCGTGCCGGAGCACGGTGTGGGCCACTGTTTTCAGCCCTTCGGTTGGCTCGGTCTGCCGGCCGCACGTTGCCCAGATCTGCCTAGAGATGACTTTTAAAGGGATTGTCTCGTTTGCTGAACTATGTCCTTTAAGCAGTTTTTCCCCCAGAATTACCCAGTAATCAGCGTTTATCTTCTCTCTCACAGACAGGTGACAACTTATTTTAGAAATAACCCTGTAACCTGCCGACCCCCCAGGACCCCGCTCTCTTAGCCCGAGCTTCCCCAATGTCTGTAGGACAGATGGTTCTATTGAGATCAATTGAATTGGACGCATTGTAACGGCCGTGCTCTTGTTAATTTGCTATGGAGGGGCGCAGGGCCGGGAGTGGATGGGGTACAGGGATTTTTTAAAGGACAACAACCCCTTTATGGATTGGGGATCATTTTTGTAATTTTACAGGGAGGAACCGACAGACAGAAGAGGGAACACTATATGGTCGCTGTGCAGTCTAATCGTTCATTATAATACACAAATCCACCTACTTTGGAGGGAGATGTGGCCCCCTGACCTCTAGGGCCCCTGGGCGGCTGCACAGGTTGCACCAATGGTACGTCCACCCCTGTGCAGAGGTCCGACGTCTGGTGGCCATATTTCCAACCTTAGAGAATGGAAGATGGGTGATAACTTGCAGTCTTGGGCACAGAGCTTTAATTTGGTGGCGCAATAGGGAAATGTTATGAAGTGGCGCTCTGCACATGGGTCTCAGGGCTCTTTATGTCTCAGACTCTCCAGCCCTGTGTGATTTCCCAGTCCATAGAGGACCTTTTTTATTGGTCCAGACTAGGGTGGTCATGTGACCCTGATGACATAACTGTCTTAGCGCTGATGATGTCATTGCACCAATGATGAGCGGTCGGATTTCCATCTTCCCCCAGTAATTGTGGAATATGGAGGATAAGCGAAAAAACCTCTGCAGCATCGCCTCTGTTGCTGCAAGTTCCAGTGACTGCTGTGGAGAAATGGACCACAAACTGCAGCTAATCATGGGGTCTCAGCAGCGGGGGCTTCCTGGGATCAGTTTACGTCTTTGACCCTTCCAAGGCTCCGTTCAGATCTTGCTAGAAACATTTTTACTTCCATACTAAAAACCTGCAACAATCACAATCGGCGGAATCCGTCTGCTTCCGTTTT
Organism: Ranitomeya variabilis; assembly: GCF_051348905.1. Taxonomy (NCBI): domain Eukaryota; kingdom Metazoa; phylum Chordata; class Amphibia; order Anura; family Dendrobatidae; genus Ranitomeya; species Ranitomeya variabilis. Next base: position 206,442,878 of record NC_135239.1, read on the forward strand.
CATTACAGATGCAGCAGATCACGTATTCAGATCGTTTGTTCCATCTTAGGAATGTTTACATGGAAATGGGAAAGAAAAGGACTGTGCCAAGCAGAGGCAGAACAAGAGTCCGATGGGCCCGGCGCAAAGATTGGATGTGGGCCTCTCCCCATCCTGATATATACCAGCTTAAATGCAGGGGCGGACACAGACAGCGTGGGGCCCCTGAGCAGGAAATGTGTCCGGGCCCCCCTCCTTTTAAGGTAACAAAGATATATATATATATATACATACACACACACTAAGGGACTGTGCTATACATAAGTGAGTACGCTATATACTAAGGGACTGTGTTAGACATAATAGTCGATAATAACGTCTTTCTCCACCTCCTCGTTCCTAAATCCAATATAAATCTCCTATTCTCCCATCCCAATCCCCCACAGCCCTCATTGTCCTCCTCCCCCCCCCATCCCATTATTGCCCTCTCCCCCACCCCCATGATTGCCCTCTTCACCACCTCCATTATTGCTCTCTCCCCACCACCCGATTATTGCCCGTCAGGGCCGGACTGGGACTAAAATTCAGCCCTGGCATTTGAAGTTACACAGGCCCACTTGTCACATGGTGACTGTATAATATCTTTGTATATTTGTAGGCAGGGCCGGTTTTAGGCAAAGTTTATAATGGGGCCCAAAATGCTAACATATTGCACATCACACAGAAGCATTTCTGTTGTATTTACATGCACTGATCTCAGGCCGCTAAATGAGTTTGATCGACAATACTGAAGTTGTTCAACACTTGTTTCCCGGCCTCTTTCCACCAGCTGAGGAATAATGATGGGACAGAACGATCACTAATAGATCACTAACAGATCACCATACAGTATCATGTTATCAGCAGCACATCTACAGTTTACACCGGCGACGTCCTGCTGAGAACAAGGATTTTTATTCCGGCAAAAACAATCTGAATATGCAGCATTTTGCTCGTTTAGTATAATACAACCCATAGTCCTCCATATATTATAATGTGCACCTCAGTCCTCCATATAGTATAATACACTCCCTATAGTCCTCCATATATTAAAATACACTGCTCAGTCCTCTATAGAGCATAATACACTCCTCATAGTGTTCCATATAGTATAATGCACCGCCATAGTCATCATAGTCATCCATGTAGTACAATTCACTTCCTATAGTATAATGCACCCCATAGTTCTTCATATAGTATAACGTATTCCCCATAGTCATCGATACAGTATAATACAGCCCACATACAGTATAATGCAGCCACCACCCTACAGAATATAATGCAGCCACCTCAGAGTATAATGCAGCCAGCCCAGAGTATAATGCAGCCACCCCAGAGTATAATGTAACCCCCCATATTATAAAATGCAGCCCCCCCCCATAGAGTATGATGCAATCACCCCTCATAGAATATAAATATAATACAGCCTCCCATAGAATATAATGTAGCCCCGAATAGACTAGAATACAGCCCACCTCCCCATAGAATATAATGCAGCCCCATCAAAGAGTATGATACAATCATCCCTCATAAAATCTAATACAGCCCCCCATAGAATATAATAGAGCCCACCTCCCCATAATATATAATGTAGCCCCCCATAGAATATAATGCAGCCCCCCATAGTATATAAGACAGCCTCCCCCATAGAATATAATATACCCCCCCATAGTATATAACACAGCCTCCCCCATAGAATAGAATATACCACCCTATAGTATATAACACAGCCATATAGTATATAACACGGCCTCCCCCATAGAATATAATATACCTCCCATAGTATATATCAAAGCCCGCATACAATATAGCACAACTTGCATAGTATATAGCACAGCCTGCATAACATAGCACAGCCCACGTAGTAGTATACAGCACAGGCCGTGTAGTAGAGTACAGCACAGCCCGCGTAGTAGTATACAGCACAGCCCGCGTAGTAGTATATACAGCACAGCCCGTGTAGTAGTATATATAACACAGCCCGCGTAGTAGTATACACAGCACTGCCCACACAGTGGTATATACACAGCACAGCCCACACAGTGGTATATATACAGCACAGCCCACATGGTGGTATATACACAGCACAGCCCACACAGTGGTACATACACAGCACAGCCCGCACAGTGGTATATACACAGCACAGCCCACACAGTGATACATATACAGCACAGCCCACACAGTGGTATATACACAGCACAGCCCACACAGTGGTATATACACAGCATAGTCCACACAGTGTTATATACAAAGCACAGCCCACACAGTGGTATATACACAGCACAGCCCACACGGTGGTATATACACAGCACAGCCCACACGGTGGTATATACAGCACAGCCCACATGGTGGTATATACACAGCACAGCCCACACGGTGGTATATACAGCACAGCCCACACAGTGGTATATACAGCACAGCCCACATGGTGGTATATACAGCACAGCCCACATGGTGGTATATACACAGCACAGCCCACACGGTGGTATATACAGCACAGCCCACACAGTGGTATATACAGCACAGCCCACACGGTGGTATATACAGCACAGCCCACACAGTGGTATATACAGCACAGCCCACACAGTGGTATATACAGCACAGCCCACACGGTGGTATATACAGCACAGCCCACACAGTGGTATATACAGCACAGCCCACACGGTGGTATATACAGCACAACCCACATCTCATCCCCCCGATAATGGCTCCACAGTCCAGTTAAAAAAAAACATAAAAACAAACCGCTCTCCTCACCTTTCCTCTTGCCCGCGCTGCTCCCTGCTCCTGTCTCAGCGGCTGCAGTCTGCCCGGGACACAGCAGGTGCGCGATGACATCATCGCGCACCCGCAGTCAGAGGCAGAGCGGGGAGTGATGGGAGTGGGAGCGTCAGCGGACGCTCTCTCCTCCATCATTGCATTCAACTATACCGACGTCATAGACGCCGGTATAGTTGAATGCGGCGGCACTGACAGGGGGAGGGGAAGAGTGCGGCGGCGGCACTGGTGGGGGGGGGGGAGAGTGCAGCGGCCCACTACTGGCACCGGCCCTTCTGGCATTTGCCAGAAGTGCCCGATGGCCAGTCCGGCCCTGTAATGCCCATTCACCACCTCCATCATTTTCTCCTCCCCCACCACCACTATCATTGCCCTCTCCGTCAACCCAATCATTGCCTTCTGCCCCATCACCCGAATCATTGCCCTCTCCTCCACCTACACACGCACACACAGCACCATTCACCTCTCTGCATACACACCTCACCTCACCTCTGCGCACAGTATCCTGAAGCTCCACCATCGCCGGCAGCTTCCTGCTCGCACAGCCGCGCCGCTGAATGATGATGTCATTCAGCCGCTGCTGTGTGAGACAGGAAGCACAGGCAGAAAGCAGGGCGGATCCATTCCCTGCAGCTCCGCTCTGCTGCCATTTTCTCTTGCAGGCCGCGGAGCTGCAGGGATTGCTCCCTGCCCGCCGCACATGAGGGCAATCTGGCCAGGGGAGCCTCAGGGCCGGATAAACTGGCCAGATTGTCCCCAATATTACCCGCCCTGCAGGCAGAGACGGTTATAGGCAAAATTTAAAATGGGGCCCCAAATGCTAACATATTGCACATCACACAGAAGCATTTCTGCTGTATTTACAAGCGCTGTGTTCAGGCCGCTAAATGAGTGTGATCGACAATATTGAAATTGTTTTAACACTTGTTTCCCGGCCTCTTTCCACCAGCTGAGGAATAATGATGGGACAGAACGATCACTAATGGATCACTAACAGATCACCATACAGTATCATGTTATCAGCAGCACATCTACAGTTTACACCGGCGATGTGCTGCTGATAACAAGGATTTCTGTTCCGGCATAAACAATCCAATCACTTGATGAATAGGCAGCATTTTGCTTGTTTAGTATAATACTCCTCCACATAGTCCTCCATATAGTGTAATGTGCACCATAGTCCTCCATATTGTAAAATGCACACCTCATAGTACTCCATATAATATAGTATAATGCACCCCATAGTTTTTCATATAGTGTAATGTATTCCCCATAGTCCTCCATATAATATAATACACTCCCCATAGTCCTCCATATAGTATTATACACTTCCCATAGTCCTCCACATAGTATAATAAACTCCTCATAGTGCTCCATATTATATAATGCACCGCCATAGTCATCCATGTAGTACAATTCACTTCCCATAGTATAATGCACCACATAGTTCTTCATATAGTATAATGTATTCCCCATAGTCCTCGATACAGTATAAAGCAGCCCACATATAGTATAATGCAGCCACCCCACAGAGTATAATGCAACCACCCCACAGAGTATAATGTAACCCCCCCATAGAATATAATGAAGCCCCCTCATATAGTATAATGTAGCCCCTCAGAGTATGATATATAGCACAGCCCACGTAATATATAGCACAGCCATTTAATATATAGTACAGCCCACGTAGTATATAGCACAGCCACGTAGTATATAGCACTGCCACATAGTGTATAGCACTGCCACATAATGTATAGCACAGCCACATAGTATATAGCAGAGCCACGTAGTATATAGCACAACCACATCATATATAGCACAGCCAAGTATATAGCTCAACCCATGTAGCATATAGCACAGCCACGTAGTATATAGCACAGCCCATGTAGTATATAGCACAGCCAAGTAGTATATAGCATAGCCCACGTGGCACATAACACAGCCCACGTAGCGTGTATCACAGCCATGTAGTATATAGCACAGCCAAGTAGTATACAGCACAGCCCATGTAGCATATAGCAGAGCCACGTAGTATATAGCACAACCACGTCATATATAGCACAGCCAAGTAGTATATAACACAGCCAAGTAGTATATAGCTCAGCCCATGTATAGCATATACGGTAAAACAGCCCACGTAGCATATAGCACAACCATGTAGTATATAGCACAGCCCACGTAGCATATAAAACCGCCCACGTAGTGTATAGCACAGCCACATCGTATATAGCACAGCCAAGTAGTATATAGCACAGCCAAGTAGTATATAGCACAGCCACGTAGAATATAGCACAGCCCACATAGTATATATCACAGCCAAGTAGTATATAGCACAGCCCATGTAGCATATAACACAGCCCACGTAGCATATAGCACAGCCATGTAGTATATAACACAGCCCACGTAGTATATAGCACAGACAAGTAGTATATTGCACAGCTCATGTAGCATATAGCACAGCCCACATAGCACATAGCACAGTCATGTAGTATATAACACAGCCACGTAGTATATAACACAGCCACGTAGTATATAGCAGCCACATAGTGTATAACACAGCCCACATCCCCCGAGAGTGGCCCCACAGTCCAGTATTCACTGTTATAGTTAAAAAAAAAACACTCACCTCTCCTCGTGCCCACGCTGCGCTGCTCCCTGCTCCTGTCTCGACAGCTGCACTGCCTGACACACAGTGAGTGTGCAAGAATGTCATCGCACACCCGCATTGTCAGAGGCAGAGCGGGGAATGATGGGAGAGGGAGCGTCAGCTGACGTTCTCTCCTCCATCATTGCTTTGAACTGTACCGGCAGATGCCGGTATAGTTCAATGTTGCTGGGGAGTCGACGCTGGCGGCAGGCGGGCCCCCCTGCCTCACAGGGGCCCCATAGCGGCTGCATGATGTGCCGCTAGCTAAGGGCCCCTGGGTGAGTGGGGGCCCTAGGCAGCTGCCTGCCCCTAATCGCCGGCCCTGCCTGCAGGGACCCCCGGAGCCTCCGGGCCTACCTGCACCGATTGAAACGGCGGTATATCCGCCCATGCTTAAGTGACATATATTATATATGTCTCCCATCCTGATATATACACTGCTCAAAAAAATAAAGGGAACATTAAAATCCCACATCCTAGATATCTCTGAATGAAATATTCCAGTTGAAAATTTGTATTCATTACATAGTGGAATGTGTTCAGAACAATAAAACATAACAATTATCAATGTAATTCAAAGTGAATATCCCATGGAGGTCTGGATTTGGAATGATGCTAAAAATCAAAGTGGAAAATCAAATTACAGGCTGATCCAACCTCAATGGAAATGCCTCATGACAAGGAAAAGATGCTCAGTAGTGTGTGTGGCCTCCACGTGCCTGTATGACCTCCATACAACGCCTGGGCATGCTCCTGATGAGACGGCAGATGGTCTCCTGAGGGATCTCCTCACACCTGGACTAAAGCATCCCCCAAGTCTTGGACAGTCTGTGGTGCAATGTGACGGTGGTGGATGGAGCGAGACATGATGTCCCAGATGTGCTCAATCGGATTCAGGTCTGGGGAATGGGCGGACCAGTCCATAGCTTCAATGCCTTCATCTTGCAGGAACTGCTGACACACTCCAGCCACATGAGGTCTGGCATTGTCCTGCATTAGGAGGAACCCAGGGCCAACCGCACCAGCATATGGTCTCACAAGGGGTCTGAGGATCTCATCTCGGTACCTAATGGCAGTCAGGCTACCTCTGGCGAGCACATGGAGGGCTGTGCGGCCCTCCAAAGAAATGCCACCCCACACCATTACTGACCCACTGGCAAACCGGTCATGCTGAAGGATGTTACAGGCAGCAGATCGCTCTCCACGGCGTCTCCAGTCTCTGTCACGTCTGTCACATGTGCTCAGTGTGAACCTGCTTTCATCTGTGAAGAGCACAGGGCGCCAGTGGCGAATCTGCCAATCCTGGTGTTCTGTGGCAAATGCCAAGCGTCCTGCACGGTGTTGCGCTGTGAGCACAACCCTCATCTGCGGACGTCGAGCACTCAGACCATCCTCATGGAGTCGGTTTCTAACCGTTTGTGCAGACACATGCACATTTATGACCTGCTGGAGGTCATTTTGCAGGGCTCTGGCAGTGCTCCTCCTGTTCATCCTTGCACATAGGCTGAGGTAGCGGTCCTGCTGCTGGGTTGTTGCCCTCCTACGGCCCCCTCCACATCTCCTCGTGTACTGTCCTGTCTCCTGGTAGCGCCTCCAGCCTCTGGACACTACGCTGACAGACGCAGCAAACCTTGCCACAGCTCACATTGATGTGCCATCCTGGATGAGCTGCACTACCTGAGCCACTTGTGTGGGTTGTAAAGTCCGTCTCATGCTACGAGTGTGAAAGCACAACCAACATTCAAAAGTGACCAAAACCTCAGCCAGAAAGCATTGGTACTGAGATGTGGTCTGTGGTCCCCACCTGGAGAACCACTACTTTATTGAGGGGGTCTCGATAATTGCCAATAATTTCCATCTGTTGTCTATTCCATTTGCACAACAGCATGTGACATTGATTGTCAATCAGTGTTGGTTCCTAAGTGGACAGTTTGATTTCACAGAAGTTTGATTTACTTGGAGTTATATTCTGTTGTTTAAGTGTTCCCTTTATTTTTTTGAGCAGTGTGTCTCCCATCCTGATATATGTCCCCCATCCTGGTATATATGTCCCCCATCCTGATATATATATGTCCGCCTTCCTGGTATATATGTCCCCCATCCTGATATATATGTCCCCCTTCCTCATGTATATGTCCCCATCCTGATATATATGTCTCCCATCCTGGTATACATGTCTCCCATCCCGGTATATATGTCCCCCATCCTGATATATATGTCCCCCTTCCTCATGTATATGTCCCCATCCTGGTATACATGTCTCCCAACCCGGTATATATATCTCCCATCCTGGTATATGTCCCCCATGCTGATATATGTCCCCCATCCTGATATATATATCCCCATCCTGATATGTATGTCCCCCATCGTGATATGTATGTCCCCCATACTGATATATATGTCCCCCATCCTGGTATATGTGTCCCCCATCCTGGTATATATGTCCCCCATCCTGGTACATGTGTCCCCCATCCGGATATATGTGTCCCCCATCCTGGTATATATGTCCCCATCCTGATATATATGTCCCCATCCTGATATATATGTCCCCCATCCTGATATATATGTCCCCCATCCTGGTACATGTGTCCCCCATCCTGATATATATATCCCCATCCTGGTATATATGTCCCCATCCTGATATATATGTCCCCCATCCTGGTATATATGTCTCCCATCCTGATATATGTCTCCCATCCTGATATGTGTCTCCCATCCTGGTACATATGTCCCCCATCCTGATATATATGTCTCCCATCCTGATATATATGTCTCCCATCCTGGTACATATGTCCCCCATCCTGATATATATGTCCCCCATGCTGATATATATGTCCCCCATCCTGGTATATGTGTCCCCCTTCCTCATGTATGTGTCCCCCATCCTGGTACATGTGTCCCCCATCCTGGTATATATGTTCCCCTGTTCTGCCGCTGTTCTTTAAAGTTTCAATCCCTTGGACCCATTACTTTTAGACAAGAGATGTCCAGATTGCCAGAATTCGGGAGGCGTCTGAGGAGGTCCGCACCACCCTTGTCTGACTTCCGTGGACCACCCACATAGGTGCCAAACCAGGGCCCTCGGAATCTTTTTACTCAACGCTAATGTCTACAATAATTTAATAGAGCGTTTTACATTTTTGTCTCCAACTAGTTTATTTTAAAATAATTGGGTGATCAGACAGACCCCTTTAATATCTATAGGACGCTCATAGTGTTTGGCCTCATTCAGACGTCTGTTTTCCTCATGGGCAAAAAAACGGAGCGATTATATTGATCAGAGTTTAGTCCGAGTGTCATCAGTTTTTCTCGTACGTGAAGAAAAAATAAAACGAAAAGTTTTTGCACTTTCTCCCATGTGACATAGAAATCAGACTGCACTCGGACGCCATCTGAGCGCTGTATGTTTTTCATGGACTCATACACTTGCATTGCCGATTCTGAGCCGACGCTCGGATTGAAATCAGACTTGTCTGCGATTTTGCCCTCATCACTCGGTCTGTGGGAAATCACGTGACTGGTCCCATAGACTCACAGGTACGAGTACTACCACAAACATGGAGACCACTCGTATGTGAGAGCCGTACATCTGTACCAGTTACAAAATGGAGAACATGCTCCATTGTTACAGGGTTAAAAGTGCCTGTTCTGCTCCTCAGGGAGGGTCCCAGGGGTCGGCGCCCCCCACCCAACAGCAATTGATCCAGCTATCCCGTGGATGGGCCAGAACTTCTTTTTCACCCGACAACCCCTTTAAGTACTTTTGGCCCAGACACCCTCATTGTCTGCACTTATTATCTCCGCCTCAATATTCGGAATATGTCGGCGCTATAGCGGAACAATTATTATTAATAAAAAAAATCACAAAGGTTTAAACAAGTTGTTTTTTTTTTAATTCAGCATAAAAAATAACATAAAATACATAAAAGATAAAATTATAAAGTGCAAAATAAAGAGCAACAGAAAATCTACAAAAGGAATGAAGGGTCCCGAGGAGAGAAAGAACAGTAAAGAAAAGGAGAAGGAGAGTAAAGAGGAGGAGAAGGGTAAAGAGGAGAAGGAGATGAAGAAAGGATGAGAGAAAAAAGAGAAGAGAAGAGGAAAGAAGAGATGGAGAAGAGGAGAGGAAAGAAGATGAAGAATAAGAAAAGGGGAAGAGGAAAGAGATGGGGAAGAGGAGGAGATAAGAAGAGGAAAGAGGAGATGGAGAAGAGTAAGGAGGAGAGGAAAGAGGACGGAGGAGGAGATGAAGAATAAGAGGAAAGAGGACGGAGGAGGAGATGAAGAATAAGAGGAAAGAGGACGGAGGAGGAGATGAAGAATAAGAGGAAAAAGAAGGATAAAGCAGAGGAGGAAGAGGAAGAAAGCGGAGAAGAGTAAAGAGAGGAAAGAAGACAGAAGGAGGAGGAGATGAAGATTAAGAAAAGGAGAAGAGGAAGAGAAGGGGGAGGAGATAAAGAAAGAGGAGAAGGGAAAATAGAAGAACCCCCGAGAGGTCTCACTGTCCGGCGCCTCCTCCTGCCACTTCACAGCTGTCACCGAGGCCACGCCCCTGGAACGCCGTCGCTAGGGTGACAGCTTCTCTCCGGCCAATCAAGTGGCGCCGATTGTGTGAAAGTTCCGAGCAGAATGAGTGCGGATACATTGTGTCCGGGCGGCGGCTCCGGGCAGGTCCTGTGCCGCGGTGTCCGGGGCCGTGGTGTCCTGTGCCGCGGTGTCCGGGCGGTGGTATCCGGCCTCGGCCTCTCGGGGTGACGGGCGATCTCGGGACACGATCACATCTTTGCACAAACACGAGAACAGAGCGCTCCGGTCGGCGGTCTCCTCCTCACCGCCTCCTGGATTTGGGCTTCGCCGTCTTCTTCACCTTCTTGCCCCCCGCACTCGCCGCCGCCGCCTTCTTCTTGCTGCTCTTCTTGGGCTTCTCCTTCTTGGCTTTCTTGTGGCTCTTCTTCGCGGCGCTGCTGGCACTTGTAGTCCTCCTGGCCGCCGCCGCCGGTTTGGGGGCCGCCTTCCTCTCCGGGGTGCCCCCGCCCTCCAGCTTCTTCTTGTTGAGGCGGAAGGAGCCGTTGGCCCCGACCCCCTTCACCTGCAGCAGGGTGTCGTTCTGCACCAGCGCCTTCACCGAGTACTTCAGGTAGGTGCGGCCGTTCTGCTGGTCGAACCAGGACACGTTCTTGGCCTCGCCGTAGATCTTGGCCAGGGAGGAGCCGTTCCTCTCGCCCAGTTTGCGGATGGTGTCCACCACCAGTTGGCTGTACCTGCCCGGCTGGTTCTTCTTTTTGCCCTTCTTCTTAGAAGCCCCCGATGAGGCTGCAGCCGCCTTCTTCCTCCTGGAGCTTCTCTTCCCCGCGGGGGTCTCATCCTCCCCATCATCGCCCTCATCCTCCTCCTCAGTGGTGGGCACGTTCTCCTCCAGCTCCAGCGCCATCTCCGGCTCTGCAAATCGCGCTGCTGCTTACTGTGGGCTCTGCAGATGCTCTGCTCTGTGGATTGCTCTGCAGATTCTCTGCTCTGTAATTTGCTCTGCAGATCGCTCTGCTCTGTGGATTGCTCTGCAGATCGCTCTGCTCTGTGGATCGCTCTGCTCTGTGGATTGCTCTGCAGATCGCTCTGCTCTGTGGATCGCTCTGCTCTGTGGATTGCACTGCAGATCGCTCTGCTCTGTAATTTGCTCTGCAGATGCTCTGCTCCGTGGATTGTTCTGTAGATTCTCTGCTCTGTGGATTGCTCTGCAGATTGCTCTGCTCTGTAATTTGCTCTGCAGATGCTCTGCTCCGTGGATCGCTCTGCTCTGTGGATTGTTCTGCAGATTCTCTGCTCTGCAGATTCTCTGCTCCGTGGATTGCTCTGCAGATGCTCTGCTCCGTGGATTGCTCTGCAGATGCTCTGCTCCGTGGATTGCTCTGCAGATGCTCTGCTCCGTGGATTGTTCTGCAGATGCTCTGCTCCGTGGATTGCTCTGCTCCGTGGATCGCTCCCGATGTGCCGCTCCTGCCCCTGCACCGCGGCTCTTGTACTGACAGAGCGGACCACGTTGAGAACAACAACATCCTCAGCCTGTCTCTGCAGGAACTTGTGTTTCTTCCGTCCCCTTTGCCGCCCTGTATCCCCTCATCTGACACCCCCCCACTGCCGATGACCCCCAATTCCTGCAGTCCAAACGCTTCTTTTTGCAACCCACCACGACTCCCCTGCAGAATCCCCCCAGAAATCACCAATAGGCAGAAAATAAAAGGTGCTCCCTATGTCAGTGATGCAGCCAGGGGTAGGGGGCTGTACATTACCCCTCTATTTCTCAGTCTCCCCAATGTTTTTATTATGATTAAAACCAGGGGTGCAGAGAGAACCCCCCACAGATGCCGCCGGATCCCATCACGGGGGGGTCGTTAAATTGGGACATTTAAATAAAAGGGTTTAATTTCTCTGAACTAACACAGTTTGCGCCCTCTGGTGGAGGAATGGAGGAAGCGCACACCATGAAAACTAAAAATCTAAATTTAACAGAAGGACCCGCCTCATCCTGATCTACTGAGCCCCAGGATTGTGATGTAGCCCTGCAAGAGAGCGGGGTCCAGGGACCCAAATGCCCCTATTGCTCTTATGGCTTGTGCGGAGGAGGGTGCCCCCTAATATCTCCACACAAGCAGCACAATGGCTCTCTGTGCACTGTCCTGAGATCTGACAAGGGCCCTGGTACCAGATCACTTGGAGCCATTTTTCCTATTGCTCCCAAATGTCCTGATTTTTTGAACCATTGGTGGCCATGACCTCGGTCACACGACCCACTCACATCCCCCATGGTGGATCTCACTGGGGCAGTCTGTGAATTATAAGGGTACTGATATGGAGCAGACACATTATTGTAAGCCTCCAAGACCCCTGCAAAGCCACAATGATGACCAGTGTCCATTTATGATTTTTCAGATGCAACAAAATCAATGACGTGAACATTGAAGATTAATAATAACCTGTCTTGATATTCCGGACCCCCCATTCCCTTAGTAACCCTGGTCGCTCTTCTCTGCACCCGCTCTGGTTCACCTGTGTCCTTATATACCAGAGACACAGATTGTACCCAGTATTCTGTGTGGCCGCACTAGTGACTCGTATAGAGGCCAAACTAAATTCTCATCACTCGAGCGTCTCTGCCTCTTTTAATGCATCCTATTATTTTATTTGCCTTGGCAGCTGCTGCCCGACCCTGAACTGGAGTTTACCGTTCACCCATAGACCCAGGTCTGTAACTTTAAATTATCCTCCTCTGTGATGATTACCCTGCGAAGTTTATTATCATCTGCAAATATTGAAATTCTACTCTGTACGTCCCCTACAAGGTCATTAATACATAGTAAAAAGAAGAGGGCCCAGTACTGACCCCTGTGGCAGCCCACTGCTGTCACCCAAGGGTCTTCCATCCACTCTTTGGTTCCAATCAGTAAGCGAGTTGTTAACCCAGTAACATTTGTACTGCACATGTGCTGGTATCTTGTGCTATTGAGGACTATCGAGGTGTCGGAGAGCCTCATTCACACTGGGACGCTGCTATTCATGCTGGCAGTGAGATTGGGCATTAGCTAGTAGAGTAGTGATGGAGCTGGGCACAGTACGCCTGGCAGCAGCACACATGCCCACGATATGGAGGAGGCTGGCAGTGATATAGAGAGACATCATAATGCCAATCAACACTGGAAAGGCGGGAATAGACATTGGACTGACTCTCCCGCATGCAGCACCGCCCACCTGACTCTCCCGCATGCAGCACCGCACACCTGACTCTCCCACATGCAGCACCGCCCACCTGACTCTCCCACATGCAGCACCGCCCACCTGACTCTCCCACATGCAGCACCGCCCACCTGACTCTCCCGCATGCAGCACCGCCTGACTCTAGTTCTAATTAGACTATAGCAGGCACCATTGATTTTACAGCATCTGAAAAGTCCTACAGGGTTATGTGGTAACTATGTGGTAATTATTCCAGGTGATCTATTTTCTTTAAAGGGGTATACCACGGATGACAGCTGGCGGGGTCATGCAGATTCCACTTCTGCCATCAATATGTCACGGATGACATCAATGAGGTCACTTAGATCCGACCACTGTCACCAATATGTATGGATGACATCCAGGGGGTCACTTAGATCCCACCAGCGTCACCAGTTTCTGCCTCCATTCACCAGGACAATTACACAATTGACTGACGAGTGGTGGACGAGGCCGCATCTGCTTCCACTAGTAGGCCAGTTATTGGGGAACTCACAGTGAGTGTATGATATATACACCTCCAACACATGGAGGGGAAAAAAAATATATATATAATCTTTATTTTAAGATAGCGCCACCATATTCCGCAGCGCTTTACAGTTTTCACACATTATCATCGCTGTCCCCGATGGGGCTCACAATCTAAATTCCGTATCAGTATGTCTTTGGAATGTGGGAGGAAACCGGAGAACCTGGAGGAAACCCACGCAAACACGGGAAGAACATACAAACTCCTTGCAGATGTTGTCCTTGGTGGGATTTGAACCAGGACTGAGCCACCGTGCTGCCAACTCCGCGGCTGCCACCACCAATCATTTATATAGGCCTATTGGATACTTGTTACAGGTAGCGCATGTCTTCAGGGGTGCGGTTTACTGAGCAAAAGGAACAGAGATATTACATTTTATATTTAATCCGGAAAGGTAGGCAGTGTTTATAAAAGATATAAAAAGATGTTACAAAACGGGAAGAAAGCAATACAATATGTACAGTCACATAAGATGAAAAGGAACAACAAAAGAGAAGTACTGAGCCTGATGTTGCAGGAATGGCTCTAATTTTTATGAAGGGAAACACTCCGATTAGGAAAATGGGACACACTCACAGAGAACTGTCTTCCAGAATGAACAATGACCAATTTTTCTTTATTAGATCAAGGTTACACAGACATACCGCTCCTTGGTCGGCTCATATGAGGGCTGGTTGTGGTAAGTGCTAGGTCTTTAGAATTTAATGAGATCCCTAACTTTCAGGAGTTTTTCACCGCTGGAGGTCCCAGGCGGTAGATATCGTCATCATGTTTATTGCGATTTTACTTTTATATATAGACAAAACTTTGCATGGATAGTATCATCCATCAACCTGATATTATGTTGGAGGGGATAGAATAGTCTTATAGAGATGTGAGTGAAGGCGTTGTGGGTCTCCGTCAAAAATATTTCTCCATTAAATATCAGATTCATGCAAACTCCAATATTCATGACTAACCACCAGCTCCAAAAGGGCTAAAAATCTTTTGAACAGAGGAAGCCCCTGTACGTCTCCACCTCTGTCTAAACTGATCTCAATCTTTGTGTCTTTCTCTCATCTCTGTGGTAGTTACCAGGTCATTGCAGGAGGTCCCTACTACAATGGACGGAGAAGGGTCAGCTCTCTCACATCCCAGCTATAATTTCTCTCTTCCCCAGCTCTATAAATGCAGTGGGCACCAACACTTGGTCAAGTTTCTGGACAATTCCCCACTCTGGCTTTCGGTTGGTGTCCCGGCCCCAAGCAGGACTTACCCCTTTAAGGGCGATTCTGTGTGATTGTCCTCACCGTTCAGCCTATTTAATGTGGATGTTATTCATTACTATGTCGTCTACTGTATCACATACCCTCAGCATTGTGCAATACCTGCAGGGATGGCCGCATTGTGGGGGGCTACGTCGCCCTTGAGTGCAAGCTCTGCCGACAGATGTTGATCAGAAGGGATCGTTTTCTCAGTGGCGATGAGCTGCTCCCGGGGGTCCCATGCCAAGGAAAAACCGGAGAAGCGTCGTATTGTGGCTGAATGACGATATGCTATCAGATTAATATCTGACGTTCCATTAATAAGGTGAAGAAACGATTTGGAAATTGGGGCAACAACATACAATTCTGGCTGTATCATTTATGAAGTCAACGTCCCCCTGAACCTAACCACAGCCACCACTAGGGGGAGCTCACTGTACAGGGATTTACACATCTATAAGTGTGTGCAGTGAGCGCCACCTAGTGGCGGCTGCAGGGAGCAGTTATGTAGGGTCCTGAAGCCGTTCAGCCGCAGAGCCCCCTCTGACCACAAGTCTATAGGCTTTTGGTGGGACCATATTAAATGAAGATTTTGGGGGGCTCCCAATTATTTTTGCAGTTATGTAAAATTCAAGCAGCGATAATGTAGTACCCAGTGGCAATAAAGCAGAAAGGTCACATTGTTACTTGGATAATGTCTATTCTGCATGTCCCATATGTCTGTCACAGACATCGGAGGTTGGAGTGATAATGCACTACCACCTTCTACCACTAGGTGGCACTGTAACGTGTGCGGCTCAGCTTCCCGCAGGTATCCGAGTGCACAATGGCACTTAAAGGGGTGCGCACTGTCGGGTACCCCAGTGACCAGATAACAGGCTGGTCTAAAGTGACTACTCCTCCAGGCAGCAGGACATCCATATTTTCCATCAGAGGTTCAGCTTGTCATATTGTAGGGGTGAGGTGGGGGGCTACAAACTAGGCAGCACTTAAGGTTTTTTTTTTTTGTCCCCAAGAATGACTTTGCTCCTACAGATGAATGCTGGGAGGTTTTGGAGCTTTGAATGTGACTGGAGAAGAAAACGAGTGCTATTCTCATTCACCTCCAGCAGGTGGCACTGCAGACAGTTTTGGGAAGGAGACCTAATTTGCATGTCTTCTCCCATGGAGCATTGCCTGTAGGACTCTGATAGGAGGCACAAGACTCCGCCTTCCTCCTGAAGTGCTCATTTGCATATTTAAATGACAACTTAAGACAAAACACTATAGACTTTTCTTGTTAAGTTTATTGGCATCATTTTCATCTTTACAGAAGGTCTACAATGTAGACTGAATGGAAGAGAAAAAAAATCAAATAAAAAACAAAAAACAAAAAGTAGGCGTAGAAGTGCTGTATGGGAATATGGGCGCAAGCTACAAACTGAAATACCAGACATTAGGGAAAAAGCTGAACTGCCAAGGAGGTTTTTTATAACAAGTGTGATCTGCGGGGGAGGGTCTAGGAAAAGGGGGAGGGGCTTCTAATACTACATGTTACCTGCCAGTGGAGGGAATGAAACATATATTACACCCCAGATTGGGAATAGCACTGAAACTCTACAAGATAATTTGGGGAAATCTACTCCCCAAATCTGAGCATAGCAAGGTTCCCCTGCAGACATGGTAAGATTATATAAAAAGAGGAGAAGATGGCGTTATAATACCTGTACTGAACCATACAAATAGTGTCCGATATTCACATCATGGTGACAGACCCAACTGCAGTCATGGAGCCATTGACAGCCGGGATAGTGAGGTGAACGAGTAGCAGCCTGTTCAAACTGTACCCGTTGGAGGCGGAGTTAACATTTCAGCCTATCAACTGCAAGCCTGGTTCCTCAGGGGCGGTCACTAGCTCCCATTGAAAGCGATTGGCTGAATATTGATGCGGCTGCCCTATGACTAGGCGGATGGGCAGACTCGCTCCGACAAAGCCATAAGCTGCGTCTTAAACGTTTGCAGGCAAAGCACGCAAATTGTAAGGAGGCGTCCTTATATTTTTACGTGTGCTTCATTACTTAATCAAGAAAAACAAACAAAAAAAACAAAAGAAATAATATTATTCTTACACTAATTTATACATTTACTTGGTTGCATATATTAACATGTACTATAAGATTCTGACTGGTTTCTGCTCTAAAGGAAGCATTACATCATAAATGGATTCTGTAAAAAGTTCTGATTAGTTAAAAGTAATAAGCAATTAACGGGAACGATACAAAAACTCAAAGAACCGAGCAGTGGACACCGGGTGCCGAGCTTGTAAAGAGAAGAGGGTATGCAGCCGCCCCGGCGGGCGCCTTCGGGGGGGGGGGGGGGGACACGGAACAATTAAAAGGTTTATTTGTCTTCATGTCATATATGTTAATTATACACAAACTGTAAAAAGAATGAACAAAAAACAAACAAAAAAAAACAAAAACAAACAAAATCCCGTCTCTCCACAAGACACAAAAATTAACTTATGTTCAAACAAGACCCTAAATGTATCTCGCGTTAACCGCCGTGCGCCCCGAAGAGGTCTGCAACGCTGATGGTTGCAGACCGCCTGGCGAGACAAGGTTAAACCAGCATGGGCGCGTAGTCCACAGGGAGGGTGGGGGTGATGAGGAGGATGATGGTGGTGATCTGCTTATTATACAGGTGTCTGTTTCCGTCTGGACCGGTGCCTGGGAGCTGGAGAGGGTGCAGGCGATTAATATTTATCCTTTACACTCTGGGCAGGGAGGGGAGAGGGGTCTCATGTTCGAAGGCCTAAGTGTGATATCTGTTAGTGAAGGACTCCGGGTTCACCTTCTCCCCTCTCAGCAGCTGCAGGGCTCCGCAGATGCCTTTGCCCGGTCGTTCTTGTCCAGTTTGATGGGCTCTGGGAATTCGTTGTACAGCTCGACCTCTGTTTCCTGGAGCGAGAGGAGAAGAGCCGTCACGTTACATGTCTTAGGAGGTAAAAACAAAAACCGCCATATTGGCTGCCAGCAGCCACCACTAGAGGGAGCTCCATGCATCACAAGCATACATGGAGCTCAATCATGCAGTCAGCGCCCTCTAGTGGTGGCCGCAGGTAAATGTAGCCTAAAACCCTGATTTTAATCTTTAGTTCTTTTTCCCCCCAAGAGTCATGACATTTTTCATTATTTGTATGTGCAGGTTATAGTGTTGAATGACACCATTCATTTTGCTATAAAATTGAGCAAGAGGGAAAAAAAAAAAAAAAAAAAAAAAAGTGTTGTGGGAGAATTTGTATGGTAAATGTTGCATCTATGATCATCAGATTACAGCAACAACTTTGTTTTTTTATTTTAGTGGTAAATATAAAACCAACCAAATAATTTAATATTTTAATTATTTGGTTTGTTCATCATCTTTTTTGTAATATTTTCCCGTGGCTGGAGCCAAGCGAGGGCTTGTTTTGGGGCCACACGTGATGATTTATTTATTCTCTCCCCCCTTCTTAAATTGCACTTTTTGGAGATCGACAGTAGCTGAGAAAAGGCAATTCTGGAGTTTCAAATTAAAAAAAATATAAAATATATATATATTTTTAAATGGAACTTTCGCACTTTTTCCCCGCAGGTCTCAGAGCCATTTACCTGTTTAAGTGCGTTCCGTGCAATTGTCTGAAATGCCTGCTCCACGTTTATCGCCTCCTTCGCGCTGGTCTCAAAGTAAGGGATGTTGTTTTTGCTATGACACCACACTTGTGCCCGCTTTGTGGTGACCTGGAGAAGGAAAAAAAAAAAAAAATATCACCATAGACGAGAAGTAAAGTTCCTCAGTGTTGATGCACTGTGAAGCATTTTACCCTCATGTCACATTGCCCCCCCATTATAAAGCCCCCACATCATGTGGCCCCCTTACTTGTCTGTTTTCAAGGTCTATCTTGTTCCCCAGGACAACGAATGGGAAGTTCTCCGGGTCGCGGGGACTGGCCTGGATGAGGAACTCATCTCTCCAGCTGTCCAGGGTTTTGAAGGTGTTCGGCGCGGTGACATCAAAGACCAGGACGCAGCAGTCGGCCCCCCGATAGAAGGCCACCCCGAGAGACTGGAAGCGCTCCTGGCCGGCCGTATCCCATATCTGCAGGAGAGGAACATTTACAGGACGGATATTTGTACCTCGTGTCCATCTACGTCGCTGTCTCTCACTTTATCGCCCCACTTCTCCCAGCATTGACCTGTGATCAATAGTCAACTCGGACACAGTCGATCACCGGCACCTGACTGGTCATTACAATACTAGATGGCCAAACGCTCGGACGTCTCAGCCAGGAGGGTTACAGGACGGAGCCAATATTCTGCTTTACGTCCAGTCAGAACATGCAGGAAAGAGCTTAAAGGGGGCTGTCCAGTCTGGACATATTGGTGACTTATTCTTAGGATTAGTAATTAATACCAGACTGGTGGTCCGACACCCCACACATTCCCTGATCAGCTCCATACATCATGTAGTGGCCGTTCTTGCTACTATGTGATCCTGTGTGCAGTACCCAGTAACAGCCACTAGATGGCCTGCAGAGCTGCGCTCCATGCATCGTTCACACCCAGCAGCTGATCAGTGTCGGACCCTCACTAACATGAAACTGAGGATATATCCTAAAAAGCAGGTCCTCAATACACCCTTTAAAAAGAGTTGTCCAAGAGTTTAAGCACTTATTCCTATACACGCCAGTGGTAGGGTGTGGTATATACAGGCGACAATCGCAGACTCATCCTGTATATGCCAGATCACCAGAGGCCAATGATCGGCTGCAGTGGTCATCAGTGTACGCCGCTCGCCATTCCTGCAAGAAAGTGATCGGCGGGGGATTTAACAGGTGGTTTGATGTTTTTAAAAGGCTTAGACAACCCCATAAAGCAGATTGAGGTTGGGGCTCCAAGGAAAGCAGAGCACTCTCCCAGCCAGGACAGACCACACAGCCAGCCTCACAGAGCAGACGGGACAGGCTCTGCAGCTTTTGTAGTGCCACATCCCACTTGAAGGGCCGACCGCCACCGACCACACAGTCATCCGCCCCCAGTGTCTGAGAGGAGAGGACCCCCTAAAAGGAGATTGATATTGATGGATCATTTGGGCCCAAGCCTAAAAATCTGAAGCCAAAAACACCCTCACCTGCATTGTGACCAACCGGTCGTCCACCATCACCTCCTTGGTCAGAAAGTCCGCCCCGATCGTGGCCTTGTACTGATTAGTGAACTTCTTATTGACATACTGGTTCATGAGCGAAGTCTTCCCAACCCTGAAATGTTAAAACCATGAGTCATCACTGGGTACAATGGCTCAGATACACAGCGGTAGTCGGCAGCCATATCTCAGGGGGGGATTCAGATATGTTGGGATTGACCACATCCAGTCTATTTCACTATGCCGAGCTGCAGTACCAGACATGGCCAGGAGTGGCAGCAGACCTCTATTAAGTTTCATACAACCCCAAATCTGGGACCAACCTACTTCAAATTGCCAAAAAATGTAATCTATAAGGTAAAACTTGTAGGGAAGAAAAGTTATAGGAACACAAAAAAAATTTAATTTGTTGCACATTCCACAATAAGATGCAAAAAAAAAAAAAAAAAAAAAAAGCGGCATCTCCAAGAAATTAATCTGCTACACAGTGGGGGATCGCGGATGCGTGGCAGGTTTAGACATCCACAGTGCAAGACGATCCGTGTAGAAACCTTCCATAGCGACGTAATCCATAAAACCACCCTCTCGCTGCGGATTTTATCTGCAGGTAAAATCCGCAGCTTTCCCACCTTGTGCAGACGAGGGTCACAGGCCGCTCGCACTCACCCAGAGTCTCCCAGGATGATGACCTTCAGAAGCACTTTCTTCCTGGACGTCATCTTTCAAGAAAATAATCTGTGAAGAGAAGGAAAAGCGATTACCGAGAGCAACGAGAACACGAGACCCCCTGAAAATCAGTCACACAATGCTTAAAAGGGTTTCCACAATGTTTGATGTCCTGCCGACCCCACAGCTGCCACCGATACCATTCCCCCCGGAGGCATCATGGGGTCACTGACACCATCGCTCTAGTCCATTACCTTCGCTGTGGACATCTATAGGACGTTTGTAAAGAATGACTGCAAGAAAATGGTCCATTCAGGTCTCCAAATATTGTGTCTATTTCAATGCAATCTATTGTTCCCTGTTATCAGCCATTTACTTATGGAATTATCTCAGGGGACATTGATGGCTGCACACACTGGCGCCTCTGTTCAGGGGAGGAGGATTAAAGGGCCGAGCCTTAATAAAAAGAGCAGAGGAGCGTGAAAGTACAAAGGGGTGTCAGCAAGCTCTACAGACCACCGGCAGCCAGGGGTGGAAAAATAATGCACAGCCAATCCACTGGCATATACCGAGGCCTACACTGGTGCACAACAGCGCCCCTCCTATCCAGAGGCAGAGCCTGGGATAGCACAGACCACCACCATTTGGATCATGGATTGCAGCAATATAAGAGCTGGAAGGTTGCACCATTATTCTGCACCATCAGCAGGTTTTATAAATGGAGATTGCGTCCTTGTCAGCATGGAGGGAGGAATAGGACTCCGGCCAAGTAAACAACCCCCACCCTCCCCCTGGACATAAGAGGACGTGGGGTCAATAACACGAGCGCTCGAGGAACTGTGACCAAGGACCCGATGACAAGTAACATGACGATGACGAGTAACGTGACATGTGTAAGAGACACCAAGCAAGTCCCAAAGGTACTGATGGAGATCTGCCAACCAAACAATGATAAACAGAGACCCCCAACCCACGGGACCATCTGCAGCAGGGTCAGCGGCCCTATAAGAAATAAGACAACCTTCTAACCACACGCTCAGACTTAAAATAAAGCTTTAGACTTCCTAGAAGTCCAGGAAAGGTTTCAAGAAAACGTCACCTAAGGCCTTCAGGGCATGTGGCAATCCCCTGCACGACGACTAAAGCAGCAGAACAAACCTCAGTCAGGTCCAGGAGGGCAAAGAAGAAGATCTCTACACCGATCCGAGCCGTCAGCTGTGAGGACGAGTGGAAATAACGTAAGTGTCACTCACAGAACAGAGATTTACATGAGTAATGGAGAGAAAAGCCGGAGAGGCGGCAGAAATACCAGGAGGCAGACGTCACAGTAATGGCCGCAGGTTATACAACCGGACGATGCAGCAGAGCCGAATACACACCTGACCATAAGTAGTGGCAGGAATGTGAGAAACCGGATCATGACCTGCCCAACCGCGTCACCACACGTGCGGCTGAATCACCGAAAACAGCCAGAAATACGGGGAAAAGGCAACAGAAATGTCAACGTCAATTACAGGAAACTGAATGTAGAGGGATATACACCAGATGTTAGACCCCAGAGCTGCACTCACTATTCTGCTGGTGCAGTCACTGTGTACATACATTACTGATCCTGAGTTACCTCCTGTATTATACCCCAGAGCTGCACTCACTATTCTGCTGGTGCAGTCACTGTACATACATTACTGATCCTGAGTTACATCCTGTATTATACTCCAGAGCTGTACTCACTATTCTGCTGGTGCAGTCACTGTGTACATACATTACTGATCCTGAGTTACATCCTGTATTATACCCCAGAGCTGCACTCACTATTCTGCTGGTGCAGTCACTGTGTACATACATTACTGATCCTGAGTTACATCCTGTATTATACTCCAGAGCTGTACTCACTATTCTGCTGGTGCAGTCACTGTGTACATACATTACTGATCCTGAGTTACATCCTGTATTATACCCCAGAGCTGCACTCACTATTCTGCTGGTGCAGTCACTGTACATACATTACTGATCCTGAGTTACATCCTGTATTATACTCCAGAGCTGTACTCACTATTCTGCTGGTGCAGTCACTGTGTACATACATTACTGATCCTGAGTTACATCCTGTATTATACCCCAGAGCTGCACTCACTATTCTGCTGGTGCAGTCACTGTGTACATACATTACTGATCCTGAGTTACATCCTGTATTATACTCCAGAGCTGCACTCACTATTCTGCTGGTGCAGTCACTGTACATACATTACTGATCCTGAGTTACATCCTGTATTATACTCCAGAGCTGTACTCACTATTCTGCTGGTACAGTCACTGTGTACATATATTACATTACTGATCCTGAGTTACATCCTGTATTATACTCCAGAGCTGCACTCACTATTCTGCTGGTGCAGTCACTGTGTACATACATTACTGATCCTGAGTTACATCCTGTATTATACCCCAGAGCTGCACTCACTATTCTGCTGGTGCAGTCACTGTGTACATACATTACTGATCCTGAGTTACATCCTGTATTATACTCCAGAGCTGCACTCACTATTCTGCTGGTGCAGTCACTGTACATACATTACTGATCCTGAGTTACATCCTGTATTATACTCCAGAGCTGTACTCACTATTCTGCTGGTACAGTCACTGTGTACATATATTACATTACTGATCCTGAGTTACATCCTGTATTATACTCCAGAGCTGCACTCACTATTCTGCTGGTGCAGTCACTGTGTACATACATTACATTACTGATCCTGAGTTACATCCTGTATTATACTCCAGAGCTGCACTCACTATTCTGCTGGTGCAGTCACTGTGTACATACATTACTGATCCTGAGTTACATCCTGTATTATACTCCAGAGCTGCACTCACTATTCTGCTGGTGCAGTCACTGTGTACATACATTACTGATCCTGAGTTACATCCTGTATTATACTCCAGAGCTGCACTCACTATTCTGCTGGTGCAGTCACTGTGTACATACATTACTGATCCTGAGTTACATCCTGTATTATACTCCAGAGCTGCACTCACTATTCTGACCCCATGTCCTCAGTATTGACCATCACTATATAGTGTTGCACAGACCCTGTTATACTCAGCAGTGGCCGCCCGCTGCGGATGGACATGATCATCATTGCTGCCTCCATTGTACAGCATATTAGCAGATTTCTCGGCCACAGATCACGAGTGCCCAGTGTCAGGCGGCCTCCTACAAGCCCCAGGCTGCGGTACAAGCCGCACTGAGGAGCTGCTCATCCCAGTATAGAGGGGCAGGAATCCCTCGCCATGAGGTTGGCACCTGCCACCATGATACGTCAGTACTGTGAGATTCTGCTGCCAGTGATGGCGACGTGCTGGACGTAGCGCTCCGGTTTGATAAAGGAAGGGTCCGGCCCATCCCCCGCCATTGTATACAGTCAGGGCCCAGGAGCCGCTGCTTCACCAGAATCACTTCCTCCATTATTCACTTGCTCATCAATCTCCCTCCAGGAATGCAGATCCCCGAGGTCTATTTATATCTATGGACAGCAGAACCCTGCAAGAGTTAAAGGGGGTTTCCACTTGTGTCAATTAAGCTTAAAGGGGCGGGGGCAGCAGAGCAATATCTGAGTCACTTGCTGACTGCGGCCTTTTCGCTAATGTGGCCCGAAGCTTCAGTTGGAGGTTTGGGTTCAATACAGGAAAAGGCTTGATTGTGCCTGGGGCAGTGTGGAGGGGGCTGTCTGCCGATTTCAATAGCCAAGACAGCCCCCTTTGTTACAGTATAGATGCAGATTGGGCTGGAGCAGGTAATGAAATCAGCCAGCCCCCTCCACACACACAGCACTAATCACGGGTGAAAAGTATAAGCCCCTAACCCAGAGGTGGAGCTGAAGAACCAGCACCGATCAAGGGCACATGTGAGAAATAAAACCCATCATATGCAGAATAAAACCACACGTCTAAGGCAATGTGTGGCTGTTACCCCTTTTCTCCACACATGTACGCTCAGCCATACAGAGCGTGCACATCACAAGCTGCCTGCACGATGAGCAATGCCATGCATCAGTGTATAAAGTGATCCCCCCTGCATGGGATATTACAGCGGAGAGGGCACTTATTTACACAGCGGCATCACAAGGGCAGGGTTTGACCTTATGTAGAGAGACAAACCCGGAGCTGCCCTTTAAGGGAATCTGTCAGCAGGATTGTGCCCAGTAACCTACAGACAGTGTCAGGTTGGTGCAGTTATACTGATGACACCGATAACAGTGATGAAGTTAGTCTTGTGGTTTATGATTAATCTTTAGTTTCAGTTTTGTGTTAATGATATGCTCGTGCTCCGGTGCGGCCTGTGGGGGTTTCTCTCTCTGAGCACCACACTAAGACCCCCACATGTGACAGGGCATGCTGGGAGCTGTAGTGTGACAACAGGTTGCTAGACCATCCTCAGCTATGCCAACTTGGCAGCAGAACAAGCCTTGGCCACGTAGTCAGGATCTCTATAAAGGGAACTCGTCAACAGATCACAAGATGAAAGCTGAATGATTAAATAAATCTTAGACCTGATGAGGCAGGTGCAGTTACTGTAAAATTCCAGCAGAATAGCTCAATATCAGGATGAGAATTTTAATATCCAGTGAGAATACGTAAAAAATAAATAAATAAATAACCACGGATGACAGTCATTCGGATGGGGATTTTCAAAGTAAGTCCACCAGCCTCATCAGGACTAGGATATAGCACTGTAAGCTGATGTCTGTTGGTTTATCTAGACTTTGGCTATTAGTCTGGCTTTTAGGGCACCAACAATAGCAAGAATAAAGGGGCTGAGGCACAGCGTTGGGTGATGGACTCCCGGCCAAACAGTGAGCGGGCAGCCCCATGTAAGGGAAGCACCAAAATCCTAGTCCTAATAGCAAACTTGGTGCACCGTGCGCAGAAATTTTGGAAATGTGGCCCATAAATTTAAATAGAAAATAAGTATATATATTTATACAAGGACGTGACGACTCATGCGGTGGCTCTCGATGGGTTAACCGCACAGACGGCTGCAGCACCAGACTTAATTATTGTATGGAGGATCATGTGGTTCATCAGCTGCTTGAGTCACAAGGGAGGCACCGCACGTGTGAACAAAGAGGCCGAATGATCCAGCGAGAAAACCCGCAGCACATGGGCAGGAGAACCCTGCGGGGAGAGCGCTGGCCGCAGCGCAGACTGAAGAGAGGACCGGCAGGTTCCCCGCTGCTGCAGCCCGATTTACAGCGGGTACAGAAAGTATTCACACCCCTTTACATTTGACTCTTTCATTGACACATTTGGTAAATTCAAAAAAGTTCATTTTTCCTCATTAATGTACACTCTGCACCCCATCTTGACTTAAAGGGCACCTGTCACCCCGTTTTTTCGGTATGAGATAAAAATACTGTTAAATAGGGCCTGAGCTGAGCATTACAATAGTGTAGTTTGTGGACCCCGATTCCCCACCTATGCTGCCGAAATACGTTACCAAAGTAGTCGTTTTCGCCTGTCAATCAGGCTGGTCTGGTCAAAAGGGCGTGTTGTCTTCCCCCAGATTTTGCGTAGTTTTCCGTTGGTGGCGTAGTGGTGTGCGCATGCCCAAGGTCCAGAATCCTCTGCCAGGGGATTTAAAAGAGCGCGCTGTTCGTTATTTCATTGGTGATCGGTGGGCGCGGCCATCTTCCTTTGGCCGCGCGTGTGCAGAAGCGGCGCTCTGCTGGCCGTGGCTTCAGGAAAATGGCCGCCGCGATATCCATCTGCGCACGCACGGCATCCCGCGGCCATTTTCCTGAAGCCGCGGCCAGCAGAGCGCCGCGGCCAGCAGAGCGCCGCGGCCAGCAGAGCGCCGCTTCTGCGCACGCGCGGCCAAAGGAAGATGGCCGCGCCCACCGATCACCAATGAAATAACGAACAGCGCGCCCTTTTAAATCCCCTGGCAGAGGATTCTGGACCTTGGGCATGCGCACACCACTACGCCACCAACGGAAAACTACGCAAAATCTGGGGGAAGACAACACGCCCTTTTGACCAGACCAGCCTGATTGACAGGCGAAAACGACTACTTTGGTAACGTATTTCGGCAGCATAGGTGGGGAATCGGGGTCCACAAACTACACTATTGTAATGCTCAGCTCAGGCCCTATTTAACAGTATTTTTATCTCATACCGGAAAAACGGGGTGACAGGTTCCCTTTAAAAAAAAAAAAAACCAAACAAAAAAACAAACAAAACACAGAAACAGAAATTTTTGCGAATTTATTAAAAAAGAAAATCTGAAATCTCCCATGGTCATAAGTCTTCAGCCCCTTTGCTCATTATTGAGTAGAAGCCCCTTTTGAGCTAGTGCAGCCATGAGTCTCCTTGGGAATGATGCAACAAGTTTTTCACCCCTGGATTTGGGGATCCTCGGCCATTCTTCCTTGCAGATCCTCTCCACTTCCGTCAGGTTGGATGGTGAACATTGGTGGACGCCATTTTCAGGTCTCTCCAGAGATGCTCAGTTGGGTTTAGGTCAGGGCTCTGGCCGGGCCGGTCAAGAATGGTCACAGAGTTGTTCCGAAGCCACTCCTTTGTTATTTTGGCTGTGCGCTTAGGCTTTCACACTTGCGTCATTTGGCATCCGTCACAATGCGTCATTTTGGGGAAAGAACAGATCCTGCAAGTGTGCCCGCAGGATGCGTTTTTTTTCCCATAGACTTGTATTAGCGAGGGATCGCGATGTATGGCTATACGTTGCGTCCGTCGTGCACTGGATGCGTCGTGTTTTGGCGGACCGTTGGCACGAAAAAAAAAACGTTCAAGGGAACGTTTTTTCGTACATCGGGTCCGCCATTTCCTACCGCGCATGCGCAGCCGGAACTCCGCCCCCTCCTCCCCGGGACTTTACAATGGGCAGTGGATGCGTTGAAAAACTGCATCCGCTGCCCACGTTGTGCCAAATTTTCACAACGTGCGTCGGTACGTCACACCGACGCTTAGCGACAGGCCCGTACCGACGCAGGTGTGAAAGAAGCCTTAGGGTCATTGTCTTATTGGAAGGTGAACATTGGGCCAAGTCTGAGGTCCAGAGCACTCTGGAAGAGGTTTTCATCCAGGATATCTCTGTACTTGGCTGCATTCATGTTTCCTTCAATGACAACCAGTCGTCCTGTCCATGCAGCTGAAAAACACCCCCATAGCATGATGCTGCCTCCACCATGTTTCACTGTTGGGATTGTATTGGGCGGGTGATGAGCAGTGCCTGGTTTTCTCCCCACATACTGCTTAGAATTATCACCAAAAAGGTCTATCTTCATCTCATCAGACCAGAGAATCTTATTTCCCATAGTCTGGGAGTCCTTCATTTGTTTTTTTAGCAAACTCTATGCAGCTTTCATATGTCTTGCAGTGAGGAGAGGCTTCCGTTGGACCACTCTGCCAGACTGGTGGAGGGCTGCAGTGATAGTTGACTTTGTGGAACTTTCTCCCATCTCCCTACAGCATCTCCGGAGCTCAGCCACAGTGATGTTGAGGTTCTTCTTTACCTCTCTCACCAAGGCTCTTCCCCCACGATTGCTCAGTTTGGCTGGTCGGCCAGGTCTAGGAAGACTTCTGGTGGTCCCAAACTTCACCCATTTAAGGATTATGGAGGCCACTGTGCTCTTAGGAACCTTTAGTGCTGCAGAAATTCTGTTGTAACCTTGGCCAGATCTGTGCCTTGCCACAATTCTGTCTCTGAGCTCCTTGGCCAGTTCCTTTGACCTCATGATATTTGGTCGGACATGCACTGTGAGCTGTGAGGTCTTATATAGACAGGTCTGCGCCTTTCCAAATCAAGTCCTATCAGTTTAATTACACACAGCTAGACTACAATGAAGGAGCAGAACCATCTCAAGGAGGATCACAAGGAAATGGTCAGCGTGTGGACTTAAATATGAGAGTCTGAGCGAAGGATCTGAATACTTATGACCATATGCTATTTGTTTTTTTTTTTTTTATTTGCAAAAAATTCTACATTTATTTTTTTTTCAGTCAAGATAGGGTGCAGAGTGTACAATAATGAGAAAAAAATGGACTTTGTTGAATTTACCAAATGGCTGCAATGAAACAAAGTGAAAAAATTTAAAGGGGCCTGAACACTTCTGTACCCGCTGTATGGCCCGAGTAATCGGAGGATCTCCAGATGTTGCAAAACTACAACTCACAGCATGCACTCTTAGTAGCTGACAAAAATCATGTTTCATTGCAGATAGCACAAAATAGTCTGCAACCAAATAAGACGCATTAACCCTGTGCATAATCAGTCACTGGGGTAGACTCTCCACATAGGGTTGGTCTCAGGCAAGAGTTAGATGGATGCATGAACAATCCAGGCCCGATCACGGCTTTATCGAAGCCATCACTTTGGGACTCAGCTGCAAATTTTGCCCGTGTACCACTTATCTGACACCTTATTCTGGAAACATCCAAAACGTGATATGTCTAAAACCAATACGATCACATTGACAAGTCGTTACCTATAGCAACCATTCAGCACAATTCACATTTGTCACACCGTTCTGGAATGCCTAGCGTCGAGCTGTGAGTGGTTTATTTGTTCACTATCGATGGGTCAGACTCACAGTAAGAAGCCGGCGTCACGTGCAGACGTCTCACCCCCTAAAGACGTTGGACCGGGGATGGGGTCCCGGATACACAGACATCCCCCTCTAAAAGTTTCATCTTAAAAAGGAGGCGTCTCAAGATAGACATTGCTATCACTTTGTACTTTAGGAAACATGGCTGCCCCATTATACACAGCGACCAACTATGTGACCAGACAGGAGGAGATGTGATAGCGGTGCCAGACTATCAAGTTGTCAAACAGCAAGTCCAGCCTCGGGGATAACCCCTACCCCATAGCCAGCGAGTCCAGCCTCAGGGATAACCCCTACCCCATAGCCAGCGAGTCCAGCCTCAGGGATAACCTCTTCCCCATAGCCAGCGAGTCCAGCCTAGGTGGATAACCCCTTCCCCATAGCCAGCAAGTCCAGCCTCTGGGTCCCCCCTTCCCCGTAGCCAACCCCTTCCCCGTAGCCAGCAAGTCCAGCCTCGGGGATAACCCCTTCTCCATAGCCAGTGAGTCCAGCCTCGCGGATAACCCCTTCCCCGTAGACAGCTAGTCCAGCCTCAGTGAGTCCCTCAGCATGCAGCACTAACCTTGCTGTGACTATAACTGACAGTTTCCACCATAAATCAATGAGCTCCGTCCTTCGTGACTTTTTGAAGAACAGAAAAACAAACCTGCGTCCGTCATCAGGAAAATCCTCACAGCTCGCCAATCACTGAGCAATAAACAGCCGGCGCGCACTCCGCAGCATTGCACAACGCCAGGATGTGTGTCATGTACCAACCGCCCGGGTCACGTTTCTCCAGGTCCCTTTACACCAACTGAATCCTGGACTTCAGCCATTGCGAGCCAAACAGAAAGCCCCCAGCTCAAAGGGGTCGTAATGATGTCAGCCAAGAAGATCCTCCAGGAGACACCCTGATAATGAGCCGCTAAACGGATCAGGACAAACAGCAGCACAGATCGTCCAATGGCAAGTGTAACGCTCCATTCCCCCTGCAGGGGCACTACAGCGAAACGGAACACTTCCAGCCAGATTGTCTGCAGCTGATCTCAGCGCTCCTGTCTGATAAGCAAGGACAGCCCAAAGTAGAGAACCATGCAACGGTGACAAGAGGGAAGTAAGGAAGAGGAAGGACGAAGTGAGGAGTATGGCTGCCAACATGGAATTAATTACTACCATAGTCAATAGCAGACAAGAAGAAACAAGTGATGCCTGCAAAACACAACAAACAATGGCAGAATCAAATATGGCTGCTTTAAAAAAAAAAAAAAAAAATCATCTTACAAGTCAAAGCAAAATGTGAAAAAAAAAAAAAAAAAAAAAAAAAAGCAGAAAAAAAAAATACCGTAAATGGTAAAATACGAAAGAAATACATCCACACAGGACAGGAGGAATTAATAGTGGGACATAATTAGGACACCCGCCCCCCGCAGTTAAAGGTTTACAGGACGGACAGCATTAAGCAACGGCGCCATATGCTGCATAATAAGACCAGACAATAGGAGCAGAGACTTAGGGTATGTGCACACGCTGCGGATTTTGCTGCGGGTCCGCAGCGGTTTCCCATGCGTTTACAGTACAATGTAAACCTATGGGAAACGAAATCCGCAGTGCACATGCTGCGGAAAAAAACGAGCGGAAACGCAGCGGTTTACATTCCGCAGCATGCCAATTCTTTGTGCGGATTCCGCTGCGGATTTACACCTGCTCCAATAGAAAACTGCAGGTGTAAACCCACAGCGGAATCTGCAATAGAATCCGCGATAAATCCACAGGAAAAACCGCAGTGGACCATTCTACGTGTGCACATACCTTAAGTGTGCCCAACACAGGAGACCATCCAGGTAACTGGTCCCCGTGTAACAAAGGCCAGCGGGACCCTCAGAACTAGAGACTGCAGTTAATAGAGGGGCCCCGCTCTAAGGGTATGTTTCCACGGTCAGGAAACGCTGCTTGTTTGACGCTGCGCAGAGCTGCAGCGTCAAACAAGCAGCGTCCAGATGTTCCAGCATAGTGGAGGGGATTTTATGAAATCCCGTCTCCACTATGCGTGGAAACCCGCACGCGGCGGCCCTGCGACTCCGGACATGCTGCGCGTCTTTTCAGATCGCAGCATGTCCGTACACCTTGCGGGGACGCAGCGTCCCCGCAAGACATATCACAGGGCGCTATGGGAGAGAGCGATCATCCCGGATGTGAAGAGTTAACACATCCGGCATGATCGCGTCCCAGAAAGGGGGCGGGGCATAGCGCCGAGCGGCTTCGCCACTGCGGCGATACCGCCGGCTATCCTGACAGTGGAAACATACCCTAATAGGGTTCATATGAGCTCCCAATAAAAGATACATCTGCATTAAAGGGATTTCGGCCTCCACAAAATCAGCGGCCAAAACACCCACAGCGTGCGACAGCGAGGAGCCATCACACAACCTGCATGACAATGCAATGCTGCCTGAAGAGCGGCCGCTATTACCATTCACAGCGAGTGGGAAAATATAACTGCTATTATACGGTAAAATAACAAACTGCAACAAAGAACAGTATAAAAGAAGCAAAGCAAAAGTATAGGAGAAACACAAAGTGTACAGTAAATAGGGGCAGTATTATAGTAGTTATATTCTTGTACATAGGAGCAGTATTATAGTAGTTATATTCTTGTACATAGGAGCAGTATTATAGTAGTTATATTCTTGTACATAGGAGCAGTATTATAGTAGTTATATTCTTGTACATCGGGAGCAGTATTATAGTAGTTATATTCTTGTACATCGGGGGCAGTATTATAGTAGTTATATTCTTGTATATCGGGGGCAGTATTATAGTAGTTATATTCTTGTACATCGGGGGCAGTATTATAGTAGTTATATTCTTGTACATAGGGGGCAGTATTATAGTAGTTATATTCTTGTATATCGGGGGCAGTATTATAGTAGTTATATTCTTGTACATCGGGGGCAGTATTATAGTAGTTATATTCTTGTACATAGGGGGCAGTATTATAGTAGTTATATTCTTGTACATAGGAGCAGTATTATATTATCTCTAT
This sequence comes from Ranitomeya variabilis, assembly GCF_051348905.1. Classification (NCBI taxonomy): domain Eukaryota; kingdom Metazoa; phylum Chordata; class Amphibia; order Anura; family Dendrobatidae; genus Ranitomeya; species Ranitomeya variabilis. The sequence continues at coordinate 206,475,333 of NC_135239.1, forward strand.
ATATAATTGTCTAAGGGGTACTTCCATCTTTTTGTCGGCAACTTCCGTCACGGATATTCATTTGCTGATTGGTCTCGCCAGCTGCCTGTCATGGGTGCCGCGACCAATCAGCGACGGGCACAGTCCGATTAGTCCCTCCCTACTCCCCTGCAGTCAGTGCCCGGCGCCCGCTCCATACTCCCCACAGTCACGGCTCACACAGTGTTAATGCCAGCGGTAACGGACCATGTTATGCCACAGGTAACTCACTCCGTTACCGCTGCTATTAACCCTGTGTGACCAAGTTTTTACTATTGATGCTGCCTATGCAGCCTCAATAGTAAAAACATCTAATGTTAAAAATAATAAACAAAAAAAAAAAAAAAAACCAACAAATTATATACTCACCTTCCGCCGCCTTTCCGACGCTCCGGTGACCGATCCATGCAAGCGGCAGGTTCTGGTGCTAAGGTTGGTGCACGAGAAGGACCTGCCATGACGGTCACGTGACCGCGACGTCATCACACCCTCAGACCGGAAGCTGCCGCCTGAACCGAACATAGGCGACAGAACTACAAGGGGCCCTCGGAAGGTGAGTATATGTTTATTTTTTAACCTGTGACATATGCAGCTGGGCAATATACTACATGGCTCTGTGCTGTATACTACGTCACTGGGCAATATACTACGTGGACATGCATATTCTAGAATACCCGATGCGTTAGAATCGGGCCACCATCTAGTTGTAGTTATATTCTTGTACATAAGAGCAGTATTATAGTAGTTATATTCTTGTACATAGGGGCAGTATTATAGTAGTTATATTATTGTACATAGGAGCAGTATTATAGTAGTTATATTCTTGTACATAGGGGGCAGTATTATAGTAGTTATATTCTTGTACATAGGAGCAGTATTATAGTAGTTATATTCTTGTACATAGGGGCAGTATTATAGTAGTTATATTCTTGTACATAGGGGCAGTATTATAGTAGTTATATACCTGTACATAGGAGCAGTATTATAGTAGTTATATTCTTGTACATAGGAGCAGTATTATAGTAGTTATATACCTGTACATAGGAGCAGTATTATAGTAGTTATATTCTTGTACATAGGGGCAGTATTATAGTAGTTATATTCTTGTACATAGGGGCAGTATTATTGTAGATATATATTATTATAGTAGATATATATATTATTATGATATATTATTATTGTAGACATTGCCGCACACGGGGCTGGCTGTGTGGCCGCACTGACAACCATTGCTGTGGTACAGACGGGCAGTTGTCGGCCCCTCCCCCGCTCCTCAGTGGTCGCTGTGGGGCAGGATACATGGACGCTCTCGGTCCCGGGCAGACATGGTGTGGGGGGCACCGGGCGGAGCTCAGTGGAGGGTCCGGGGATAACAGGGCTGGGAGCGGTTCTCTCGGTCTGTAGTACCGGGGTCTCCCCGCCCTGGGCCCCAGTGCAGCTCTCAGGCCTCCCCGGGGGTCGTCCTCCAGGATGAGGCCTCCCCTCCTCCCGCTGCGGTGCTCTGTGTCTCCCGCCCGGGAGGAGCCGCTCGCCTTACCCGCGGTGAGTGGATGGCTGCTGGGTGTCCGCTCGTGTGCCGGGCCGCTCCTGTTCTCCGCCGGGCCCGCTGCTACTGCTGCTGTTGCCGCTGCTCCTCTCAGCTTCCTCCCTGCCAACCCTTCTCTTCCCAGCGGAAGTGATAACCAGTCATGGGACTGCTGACGTCACCTGCTATTCCCTCACGTCCATTGGTAGGTGTTGAGAAGGGGGCGGGATAATGGCAGATCACATGATGTGCTGTGTCACTTTCGCTCCGCCATGTTACCTGAGGCGAGGTGCGGATTTATAGATGGAGGAGAGGGCGGGGTCCTGTGTGTCTGCGGATGGATATAAATACTCTTGTGATCGGAGTCTGCCGTTATGTAGAATGACGAACTGGTATCAGTCACGACTAGCCACTGTTAGATAATATTCTCCATTAGGGGAGCAGTTCCTGGACACCCCCATTATGCCAGTGGGATGAACCTAGGTTGCCATAGATTATTATTGTGTGTAAGCACAGTCCACTTGAATGATGGGGGGGGGCTGTCTTGGTTTTAATACCTGACCCCCACCCTTTATGCAAGTGAGACGACCGTAGATTGGCGTTGAATTCTATGAGATCTAAGTACAATCCCCTGGAATAGTGGTGGTTCTGTATAGGGGCTCAGAACTTGGAAATCCCCATTGTACAAGTGGGAACAACCTAGCTAGCCATAGTGTTATATGGGAGCTAAGGTCAGTCCACTTGAATCGTGGGGGATTCTGTTATGGGCACAGATCCCGGACACCCCCCTTGTGCTAGAAAGATAAGCCTAGATCACCAGAAGGTTCCATAATCTCTAAGTTAAGCCCACTTAAATAGTGGTGATTCTCTATTTGGGGGCTCAGAACGTGGACACCCCCATTGTGCAAGTGACACCAACCTACATTTCCATAGGGTTCTATGGTCTCTAAGTTCAGTCCACTTACACCGTGGGGGTGCAGGTTTTGCATTTGTATAGTGGACGCATCGTTTCTCATTCTCGAAACCGAAATGTCAATGTCGTGTGCCCATTGTTCAGCGGATCGGGAGCATGGAGTATAACCGATCCCTTCCATATTATTGTAGCCCATCGCCCATTTGTTGGGCTGCTCCAGAAATAATGGGAAGAATCGGATTACTGAGCTGTCAGCACTTTTTTATTTTTTACTGCTTCTTCAAGTTTTTGTTTTGCCCTTGACTCTGGCACCAAATATTCTTATGCAGACAGTTCCGGAAGCGGTGATGGCAAAAAATTAGATTTTTTAAATTTATTTTGTTATTTTTTCGCTTTATTCTTCTATGGGGATCTAAAACCCAAGTAAGGGCCAGTGCACACGTTGCATTTTTGATGCGCTTTTTTTCTGTGCGGGTTTTGTTGCAAAAACTGAAGGATTTCGTAGTACCAGCAAAGTGAAATGTAGTTACGTTTTGCAGTGCAGAATCCCAGCGCTTTTGCGCTAAAAAATTGCTTGCTTGAAAAATGCATTTAAAAAAATGGAAAAATGCAGCAAAAACAAAACAAAAAGGCAATAATCAAAGCAGATTGTAATTGTGTATTTTGGTAGAAAAATTTTCAAAGGAAAAATGGAAAAAAAAATGACCTAACCGGGAGTCAGGACCAATCACTAAAGTGATATCTTGCCCTCTCAAAATGGCTCAAAACCTCTTAAAACACAAGGTCAGACTTCCTACTGTATGATTTTTAAATTCTGACTCTTTGATGAGGTCTGCGCTTTTAAACCATGTGGTCATAGAGAGCTGCAGTGTAAAGCATAGCGGAGAGGCTGATCTGCTGATTCTCAGATCGGTCGCTGATTGGCAGGGATCTTCTACCTACTGGTCCTTGATAGGAATAAATGGACATATTTCCTCCATTTGTCCCATATAATTAGGGCTCCCCCTAGAGGTGAACTTTATGTTATACAGGGACTCTCAAAAATTAGGAAACCGCCACGGAAAACAAAAACGGATTTTCAGACGGTGACCCGTAGTCTTCTGCGCTGTTTTTTATTTTGCTCCATTTTGGGCGTGCTGCCGATCTTTCTTGTTGTGCTACATTGGTCGCATTCTTAACCTCCGCAGCTTATTTCGTTTTTACATTTGAACCCCCCCATCCTTCATTCAGGAGCCATAATGATTATAGCCGGATGAGGGCTTGTTTTTTGCTTGTTTTTTTTTTGCAGAACAAGCTCTAGTTTAAACGACTCCATTCCAAGTAAAATCAAATGGTGAAAAAAATAGAATTTTTGCAATATTCATTGTATGGTAAAAGTGCCGTAGAATCATGATTTTTCAGGTCAGTACGATTACATAAATACCAAACTTGCTATTTTTTATGTAAGAGGTGAAAAAAATTAAAGAAGACTGTAAAAAAAAATTTAGTTTGTGACGCCGTTTTCCGAGTCCCGAATCCTTTTCCTTTTTCTGTCAATAGAGCTGCTGTTGTTGTTTTTTGCACTTGTCTTCTGCAGCCTCTGCCTTGCATTGTCTATTGCTGGCTGCAGACTGAGTTAACTGAGAATTCAGCAGTGAGCTCCAGGGGTAGGTAACTCTTTTCTTTGTCTTTTTCTGAGCTCCTCTCAGGGGTTTTGTGACCACAAACCTCATCAAAGCTGAATGTGCAGAAAAAAAAATTAGCCAAACCGCACAACATTTTTTAATGAATCCCAACTGCAAAAATATATTTTTTACCCATATACAGTGGAGAAAATAAGTATTTGATATTCTGCCGATTTTGCAAGTTTTCCCACCTACAAAGAATGGAGAGGTCTGTAATTTTTATCGTAGGTACACTTCACCTGTGAGAGACAGAATCTAAAAATGAAAAAAAGAAAATCACATTGTAGGGTTTTTACATTATTAAATAGCATTTTATTGCATGAAATAAGTATTTGATCACTGACCATCCAGCAGGAATTCTGCTCTCACAGACTTGTTAGGCTATGTGCACACGTTGCGGACTTTGCTGCGGATCTGCAGCAGTTGTCCCTGAGTTTACAGTACCATGTAAACCTATGGAAAACAAAATCCGCAGTGCACATGTTGCAGAAAATACAGAGCGGAAACATAGCGTTGTTTATTCCGCAGCATGTCAATTCTTTGTGCGGATTCCGCAGCGGTTTACACCTGCTCCACAATAGGAATCCGCAGGTGTAAAAACGCAGGTGGAATCCGCACAAAATCCGCAGTAAATCCGCAGGTAAAATGCAGTGCGTTTTATCTGCGGATTTCTCAAAACAGTTGTGGAAAAATCCGCAGAGGTTCCATCTACGTGGGCACATACCCTTCGTTTTTCTGTAAGGCTACTTTCACACTAGCGTTAACTGCAATACGTCGCAAATGCGTCGTTTTTGCGAAACGCCGCATCCAGCAAAAGTTTTTGCTGGATACGTTGTTTCGTCATAGAGTAACATTAGCGACGCATTTGCGACGCATTTGCGACGCATTTCCAAACGGTGAATGCGTTTGGCGGCGTTTGGGCGTATGGTAGCGGTCCGTCGGGAGAAAAAAACGTTACATGTAACGTTTTTTGCTCCCGACGGTCCGCTTTTTCCGACCGCGCATGCGCAGTCGGAACTCCGCCCCCACCTCCCCGCACTTCCCCGCACATCACAATGGGGCAGCGGATGCGTGGGAAATATGCATCCGCTGCCCCCGTTGTGCGGCGGAGAACACACTAGCGTCGGGAACGTCGGCCCGACGCGCAGCGACGGGTTGTTCCCGACGCTAGTGTGAAAGTAGCCTGAGGCTACGTTCACACGATCCGTTTTTCACTGCGGATTTTTCCGGTCCTTTTTCGGGGAAATCCGCAGTGGAAAACGGCGGTGCTTCTCTCGGCGGATTTGTGTCCTTTTTCTTCTGCGGATTCCACTGCGGGTTTCCAACTGCAGTTTCCTATTGGTGCTGTTGGAAACCCGCAGCGGAATCCGCTGAAAGAATTGACATGGTACTTCTTTTTTCCGTTGGCAAATCCGCGCGGATTTTCCAGCGAAAAAAAGGATCGTCGGCACAGCGGGTTTTGTTTTCCATAGGGTAACATTGTACTGTACCCTGCATGGAAAACGGCTGCGGATCCGTAGCTGCAATTCCGCTACGGATCCGCAGCAAAAAACGGATCGTGTGAACGTAGCCTAAGAAGCCTCCTACTCTGCACTCATTACTTGTATTAATTGCACCTGTCTGACGTCGTTACCTGTATAAAAGACACCTGTCCACACACTCAATCACACTCCAACCTCTCCACCATGGCCAAGACCAAAGAGCTGTCTTACAACACCAGGGACAAAATTGTAGAGCTGCACAAGGCTGGGATGGGCTACAGGACAATAGGCAAGCAGCTTGGTGAGAAGGCAACAACTGTTGGCACAATTATTAGAGAATGGAAGAAACACAAGATGACTGTCAATCTTCCTCGGTCTGGGACTCCATGCAGGTTCTTGCCTCGTAGGGTAAAGATGATTCTGAGATAGGTCAGGAACCAGCCCAGAACTTCACAGGAGGACCTGGTCAATGACCTGAAGAGAGCTGGGACCACAGTCTCAAATTTTACCATTAGTAACACACTATGCCGTCATGGATTAAAATCCTGCAGGACACACAAGGTCCCCCTGCTCACCCAGCACATGTCCAGGCTGCTTCACCAATGACCATCTGGATGGTCCACAGGAGGCATGGGAGAAGGTCATGTGGTCAGATGAGACCTGGAATAAAAAAGTAGCCCTGCCACAGAAACCCCACCATCCCACATACTAAAACACCCATCAGCCCGATCAGTGAATTTTGCTTTTACATTGTCGTGCCCTCACCACTCTCTTAAAGAAGTTATTGAAGAGCCATATGTCAGTGGTGTGGCAGTGCCTACGCTTTTGATTGGCAGCAAACTCGCCAGACCTTAACCCCATAGAGAATCTATGGAGTATAGTCAAGAGGAAGATGAGACACCAGACCCAACAATGCAGACAAGCTGAAGGCTGCTATCAAAGCAACCTGGGCTTCCATAACCCCTCAGCAGTGCCACAGGGTGATCGCCTCCATGAAACTCCGCATTGATGTAAAAGGAGCCCCGACCAAGTACTGAGTGCATTTACTGAACAGACATTTCAGTAGGCCAACATTTCAGATTTTAAAATCATTTTTCAAGCTGGTGTTATAAAGTATTCTAATTTACTGAGATAATGATTTCTGGGTTTTCATTGGCTGTAAGTAGTGATGAGCGAGTGTACTCGTTGCTCGGGTTTTCCAAAGCACGCTCAGGTGGTCTCCAAGTATTTATGACTGCTCGATTTAGTTTTCCTCGCTTCAGCTGGATGATTTGCGGCTATTAGCCAGCTTGATTACATGTGGGGATTCCCTAGCAACCAGGCAACCCCCACATGTACTCAGGCTGGCTAGTAGCCGTAAATCATTCAGCTGAGGCAAGGAAAACTAAATCTCCGAGCATGCACAAATACTTGGAGACCACCTGAGCGTGCTCTGGAAAACCCGAGCAACGAGTATACTCACTCATCACTAGCTATAAGCCATAATCATCAACATTAACAGAAATAAACACGTGAAATAGATCACTCTGTGTGTAATGACTATAGAATATAGGAGATTCACTTTTTGTATTGAAGACCTGAAATAAATTAATTTTTTGATGATATTCTAATTTTTTGTCTAGTATTTAAATTTGGTGACCTCAAACATTTACGTGTGACAAACATGCAAAGGAATAGGAAATCAGGAAGGGGACAAACACTTTTTTTTCACACCACTGTACATATAGTACAGACCAAAAGTTTGGACACACCTTCTCATTTAAAGATTTTTCTGTATTTTCATGACTATGAAAATTGTACATTCACACTGAAGGCAACAAAACTATGAATTAACACGTGGAATTATATACTTAACAAAAAAGTGTGAAAGAATTGAAATGATGTCTTATATTCTAGGTTCTTCAAAGTAGCCACCTTTTGCTTTGATGGCTGCTTTGCACACTCTTGGCATTCTCTTGATGAACTTCAAGAGGTAGTCACCGGGAATGGTTTTCCAACAATCTTGGAGGAGTTCCCAGAGATGCTTAGCACTTGTTGGCCCTTTTGCCTTCAGTCTGCGGTCCAGCTCACCCCAAACCATCTCGATTGGGTTCAGGTCTGGTGACTGTGGAGGCCAGGTCATCTGGCGTAGCACCCATCACTCTCCTTCTTGGTCAAATAGCCCTTACACAGCCTGGAGGTGTGTTTGGGGTCATTGTCCTGTTGAAAAATAAATGCTGGTCCAACTAAGCGCAAACCGGATGGAATAGCATGCCGCTGCAAGATGCTGTGGTAGCCATGCTGGTTCAGTATGCCTTCAATTTTCAATAAATCCCCAACAGTGTCACCAGCAAAGCCCCCCCACACATCACACCTCCTCCTCATGCTTCACGGTGGGAACCAGGCATGTAGCGTCCATCCGTTCACCTTTTCTGCGTCGCATAAAGACACGGTGGTTGGAACCAAAGATCTCAAATTTGGACTCATCAGACCAAAGCACAGATTTCCACTGGTCTAATGTCCATTCCTTGTGTTCTTTAGCCCAAACAAGTCTCTTCTGCTTGTTGCCTGTCCTTAGCAGTGGTTTCCTAGCAGCTATTTTACCATGAATGCCCGCTGCACAAAGTCTCCTCTTAACAGTTGTTGTAGAGATGTGTCTGCTGCTAGAACTCTGTGTGGCATTGACCTGGTCTCTAATCTGAGCTGCTGTTAACCTGCGATTTCTGAGGCTGGTGACTCGGATAAACTTATCCTCAGAAGCAGAGATGACTCTTGTTCTTCCTTTCCTGGGGCGGTCCTCATGTGAGCCAGTTTCTTTGTAGCGCTTGATGGTTTTTGCCACTGCACTTGGGGACACTTTCAAAGTTTGCCCAATTTTTCGGACTGGCTGACCTTCATTTCTTAAAGTAATGATGGCCACTCGTTTTTCTTTACTTAGCTGCTTTTTTCTTGCGATAATACAAATTCTAACAGTCTATTCAGTAGGACTATCAGCTGTGTATCCACCAGACTTCTGCTCAACACAACTGATGGTCCCAACCCCATTTATAAGGCAAGAAATCCCACTTATTAAACCTGACAGGGCACACCTGTGAAGTGAAAACCATTCCCGGTGACTACCTCTTGAAGCTCATCAAGAGAATGCCAAGAGTGTGCAAAGCAGTCATCAAAGTAAAAGGTGGCTACTTTGAAGAACCTCGAATATAAGACATAATTTCAGTTGTTTCACACTTTTTTGTTAAGTATATAATTCCACATGTGTTAATTCATAGTTTTGATGCCTTCAGTGAGAATTTACAATTTTTATAGTCATGAAAATACAGAAAAATCTTTAAATGAGAAGGTGTGTCCAAACTTTTGGTCTGTACTGTACATACACAATACTGATATTTATGCCATGTATACAGGACAGGAGAAGTATACACAGCTCCACACTATATACTGTGTTATGGAATATAGGATGGAGCTGCGCATATAGTATATATAGTATAGTATAGTGTATATAGTGTGCATTCCACACTATATCTAATATATAAAGCTGAATGTGTGTATGTGTGTATGTATGTATGTGTGTATGTCCGGGATTGGCATCTGAACCGTCGCAGCTACAGCCACAAAATTTTGCACAGTCACACGTCTGGACCCCGAGAGCGTCATAGGCTATGTTGTGAGGTGAAATTTTAACCCCGCGCGCTCCAATTCACCAAACAATTTTGCCCCTATCTACATAATGGGGAAAAAGTGAAAGGAAAAGTGTTGGAGGCAAATTAACAGCTGCCAGATGTGAACAAGGGGGACTTAAAGAGTGAGAGCGATGGCGCCAAAGAGTATATACCGTACAGTTGCTAAGGTGGGGCCCCAACATGGGATAATCACCACACCACCACGGGGATATGAACACACACACAAAATGCGCCACACACTACCACGTGCTCGAACACATATACCACCCTCAGCGCACATTTCACCACACATACACCAACCTCGCCACATAAAAGTCGAAACACAAAAGTCGCCGCTCAAAACTCGCCACGCGCAAAACTCTCCACATGCAAAACTCGCCACACGTGCAAAACTCACCTCATGGAAAACTCGCCACACGCAAAACTTGCACACGCAGAAAAATTGCCACACACGGAAAAATTGCCACATGCACAAAAGTTGCACCACATGCAAAAGTTGCCTCACACAAAACTTGCACATACTCAAAACGCACCACACATAAAACTCTCCACGCGCAAAACTCACCATGCGCAAAACTTGCTGCACACAACTTGCTGCACTAACCTGTCACATGCAACTCGACACAAAAAGTTGCTACACGCATGTCGCCACACAAAACTGATCTCACAAAAGTCGCTACATGCATGTCGCCACACGCAACTCAACACACACAACTTGACACATGAAACTCGCCCTAAAACACACACAAGTCTGGTATTAGCCTTCAAAAATAAAAATCTGATTAATAAGCAGACAAACTACAAGAGCAACAAATGTACCATATAGGAATCCGGCAGCTGTCAGTCACATGACCAGTCTATTATGTGTATGTGTGAGCTAATATATACTGCCAGGGGGTGGGCTTACTGTTGGCTGGGGATTTATCAGGCTGCCAATTTAGCTTACAAATACTGAGGTAAAAATACTGACCAAATAACGTGTGAACGAGGTCTAATACAGGAGGAGATGACATACAGATATATACTATATACAGGAGGAGATGACACACAGATATATACTATATACAGGAGAGATGACACACAGGTACATACTACATACAGGAGAGATGACATACAGGTATATACTATATAGAGGAGGAGATGACATACAGGTACATACTACATACAGGAGGAGATGACATACAGGTATATACTATATACAGGAGGAGATGACACACAGGTATATACTATTTACAGGGGAGATGACACACAGGTATATACTATTTACAGGGAAGATGACACACAGGTATATACTATATACAGGAGGAGATGACATACAGATATATACTATATACAGGAGGAGATGACACACAGGTATATACTATTTACAGGGGAGATGACACACAGATATATACTATATACAGGAGAGATGACACACAGGTACATACTACATACAGGGGAGATGACATACAGGTATATACTATATAGAGGAGGAGATGACATACAGGTACATACTACATACAGGAGGAGATGACATACAGGTATATACTATATACAGGAGGAGATGACACACAGGTATATACTATTTACAGGGGAGATGACACACAGGTATATACTATTTACAGGGAAGATGACACACAGGTATATACTATATACAGGAGGAGATGACATACAGATATATACTATATACAGGAGGAGATGACACACAGGTATATACTATTTACAGGGAAGATGACACACAGGTATATACTATATACAGGAGGAGATGACATACAGATATATACTATATACAGGAGGAGATGACACACAGGTATATACTATTTACAGGGGAGATGACACACAGATATATACTATATACAGGAGAGATGACACACAGGTATATACTATATAGAGGAGATGACACACAGGTATATACTACATACAGGAGGAGATGACATACAGGTATATACTATATACAGGAGGAGATGACACACAGGTATATACTATATACAGGAGCAGATTACCTACAGGTATATAGTATAAACAGGAGGAGATGACATACAGGTATATGCTATGTATAGGAGGAGATGACATACAGGTATATACTATATACAGGAGGAGATGACACACAGATATATACTATATATAGGTGAGATGACACACAGGTATATACTATATACAGGAGGAGATTACATACCGGTATATACTATATATAGGAGGAGATGACATGCAGGTATATACTATATACAGGGGAGATGACACACAGCAGGTATATACTATATACAGGGGAGATGACATACAGGTATATACTATATACAGGAGATGACATACAGGTGTATACTATATATAAGGGAGATGACAAACATGTATATACTGAGGTGAAAATGAGAGGTGTGAGGTGAAAATGAAAAGGTGTGAGTGCAAAATGAGAGGAGTGAGGGAAAATAGTGGAGTGATCGGAAAATGACAGATGTGAGGTCAAAATGACAAGTGTTAGGGGGGAATGAGAGGAGTGAGGGGGAAAATAAGAGGAGTGAGGGGGAAAATGACAGATGTGAGGTCGAAATGACAAGTGTTAGGGGGGAATGAGAGGAGTGAGGGGGAAAATAGGAGTGAGGGAGAAAATGAGAGATGTGAGGGGGAAAATGAAAGATGTGATGGGGAAAATGAGAGGCGTGATGGGAAAATAAGAGAAGTGAGGTGCTATAACTAACCACAGATATTTGCTATGCCCAGGCAACGCCGGGCTCTTCAGCTAGTACTATATACACAGCACCCTACTATATAAACATCGGTACAGTATACACTCCACATCATACACTATATACTATATTACAATATATCTGCCATTAACAATAACTACAATATATCTACAATCTCCCTCTGGATCAATACAGTGTATAGCAGGGGTCTCAAACTCAGCTGGGTGTTTGGGCCACACATGGAAAAACATTTAATTACGGGGGCCGCATTATTTGCATGACAAAATGACATTTTTAGTAATACCATGCCCCATGCTGGTCCCCATCTTGTAGTAATGCCCCATGCTGGACCCTATCTTGTAGCTATGGCCCCATCCTGGTCCTCATCTGGTAGTAACGTCCCCATCCTGGTCCCATTCTTGTTGTTATGTCCTCCATATTGCAGACATGTGCCCCATCCAGGTTCCCCCATATGTTGCAGACATGTGCCCCATCCAGGGTCCCTCATATATTGCAGACATGTGCCCCATCCAGGTTCCCTCATATATTGCAGACATGTGCCCCATCCAGGGTCCCTCATATATTGCAGACATATGCCCCATCCAGGTTCCCCCATATATTGCAGACATGTGCCCCATCCAGGGTCCCTCATATATTGCAGATATGTGCCCCATCCAGGTTCCTCATATATTGCAGATATGTGCCCCATCCAGGTTCCCCCATATATTGCAGACATGTGCCCCATCCAGGGTCCCTCATATATTGCAGATATGTGCCCCATCCAGGTTCCTCATATATTGCAGACATGTGCCCCATCCAGGTTCCCCCATATGTTGCAGACATGTGCCCCATCCAGGTTCCTCATATATAGCAGACATGTGCCCCATCCAGGGTCCCTCATATATTGCAGATATGTGCCCCATCCAGGTTCCTCATATATTGCAGACATGTGCCCCATCCAGGTTCCCCCATATGTTGCAGACATGTGCCCCATCCAGGTTCCTCATATATAGCAGACATGTGCCCCATCCAGGGTCCCTCATATATTGCAGATATGTGCCCCATCCAGGGTCCCTCATATATTGCAGACATGTGCCCCATCCAGGGTCCCTCATATATTGCAGACATATGCCCCTTCCAGGTTCTTCATATATTGCAGACATGTGCCCCATCCAGGGTCCCTCATATATTGCAGACATATGCCCCTTCCAGGTTCCTCATATATTGCAGACATGTGCCCCATCCAGGTTCCTCATATATTGCAGACATGTGCCCCATCCAGGGTCCCTCATATATTGCAGACATGTGCCCCATCCAGGGTCCCTCACATATTGCAGACATGTGCCCCATCCAGGGTCCCTCATATATTGCAGACATGTGCCCCATCCAGGGTCCCTCATATATTGCAGACATGTGCCCCATCCAGGGTCCCTCACATATTGCAGACATGTGCCCCATCCAGGTTCCCCCATATGTTGCAGACATGTGCCCCATCCAGGTTCCCCCATATATTGCAGACATGTGCCCCATCCAGGTTCCTCATATATTGCAGACATGTGCCCCATCCAGGGTCCCTCATATATTGCAGACATGTGCCCCATCCAGGGTCCCTCACATATTGCAGACATGTGCCCCATCCAGGTTCCCCCATATGTTGCAGACATGTGCCCCATCCAGGTTCCCTCATATATTGCAGACATGTGCCCCATCCAGGGTCCCTCATATATTGTAGATATGTGCCCCATCCAGGTTCCCCCATATGTTGCAGACATGTGCCCCATCCAGGTTCCCCCATATATTGCAGACATGTGCCCCATCCAGGTTCCTCATATATAGCAGACATGTGCCCCATCCAGGGTCCCTCATATATTGCAGATATGTGCCCCATCCAGGTTCCCCCATATATTGCAGACATGTGCCCCATCCAGGGTCCTTCATATATTGCAGACATGTGCCCCATCCAGGGTCCCTCATATATTGCAGACATATGCCCCATCCAGGTTCCCCCATACATTGCAGACATGTGCCCCATCCAGGTTCCCCCATACATTGCAGACATATTTTTTACCCATATACAGTGGAGAACATAAGTATTTGATATTCTGCTGATTTTGCAAGTTTTCCCACCTACAAAGAATGGAGAGATCTGTAATTATTATCGTAGGTACACTTCACGTGTGAGAGACAGAATCTAAGAATAAAAACACAGAAAATCACATAGTATGATTCTTACATGAGTCATTTGCATTTTATTGCGTGAAATAAGTATTTGATACAATGGAAAAACAGAACTTAATATTTGGTGAAGAAACCTTTGTTTGCAATTACAGTACAGGATCAGTAATGTAATGTATGTACACAGTGACTGCACCAGCAGAATAGTGAGTGCAGCTCTGGGGTATAATACAGGATGTAACTCAGGATCAGTAATGTAATGTATGCACACAGTGACTGCACCAGCAGAATAGTGAGTGCAGCTCTGGAGTATAATACAGGATGTAACTCAGGATCAGTAATGTAATGTATGTACACAGTGACTGCACCAGCAGAATAGTGAGTGCAGCTCTGGGGTATAATACAGGATGTTACTCAGGATCAGTAATGTAATGTATGTACACAGTGACTGCACCAGCAGAATAGTGAGTGCAGCTCTGGGGTATAATACAGGATGTAACTCAGGATCAGTAATGTAATGTATGCACACAGTGACTGCACCAGCAGAATAGTGAGTGCAGCTCTGGAGTATAATACAGGATGTAACTCAGGATCAGTAATGTAATGTATGTACACAGTGACTGCACCAGCAGAATAGTGAGTGCAGCTCTGGGGTATAATACAGGATGTTACTCAGGATCAGTAATGTAATGTATGTACACAGTGACTGCACCAGCAGAATAGTGAGTGCAGCTCTGGGGTATAATACAGGATGTAACTCAGGATCAGTAATGTAATGTATGTACACAGTGACTGCACCAGCAGAATAGTGAGTGCAGCTCTGGGGAATAATACAGGATGTAACTCAGGATCAGTAATGTAATGTATGTACACAGTGACTGCACCAGCAGAATAGTGAGTGCAGCTCTGGGGTATAATACAGGATGTAACTCAGGATCAGTAATGTAATGTATGTACACAGTGACTGCACCAGCAGAATAGTGAGTGCAGCTCTGGAGTATAATACAGGATGTTACTCAGGATCAGTAATGTAATGTATGTACACAATGACTGCACCAGCAGAATAGTAAGTGCAGCTCTGGGGTATAATACAGGATGTAACTCAGGATCAGTAATGTAATGTATGTACACAGTTACTGCACCAGCAGAATAGTGAGTGCAGCTCTGGGGTATAATACAGGATGTTACTCAGGATCAGTAATGTAATGTATGTACACAGTGACTGCACCAGCAGAATAGTGAGTGCAGCTCTGGGGTATAATACAGGAGGTAACTCAGGATCAGTAATGTAATGTATGTACACAGTGACTGCACCAGCAGAATAGTGAGTGCAGCTCTGGAGTATAATACAGGATGTAACTCTAGATCAGTAATGTAATGTATGTACACAGTGACTGCACCAGCAGAATAGTGAGTGCAGCTCTGGGGTATAATACAGGATGTAACTCAGGATCAGTAATGTAATGTATGTACACAGTGACTGCACCAGCAGAATAGTGAGTGCAGCTCTGGAGTATAATACAGGATGTAACTCAGGATCAGTAATGTATGTACACAGTGACTGCACCAGCAGAATAGTGAGTGCAGCTCTGGAGTATAATACAGGATATAACTCTAGATCAGTAATGTAATGTATGTACACAGTGACTGCACCAGCAGAATAGTGAGTGCAGCTCTGGAGTATAATACAGGATGCAACTCAGGATCAGTAATGTAATGTATGTACACAGTGACTGCACCAGCAGAATAGTGAGTGCAGCTCTGGAGTATAATACAGGATGTAACTCAGGATCAGTAATGTAATGTATGTACACAGTGACTGCACCAGCAGAATAGTGAGTGCAGCTCTGGGGTATAATACAGGATGTAACTCAGGATCAGTAATGTAATGTATGTACACAGTGACTGCACCAGCAGAATAGTGAGTGCAGCTCTGGAGTATAATACAGGATGTAACTCAGGATCAGTAATGTAATGTATGTACACAGTGACTGCACCAGCAGAATAGTGAGTGCAGCTCTGGAGTATAATACAGGATGTAACTCAGGATCAGTAATGTAATGTATGTACACAGTGACTGCACCAGCAGAATAGTGAGTGCAGCTCTGGAGTATAATACAGGATGTAACTCAGGATCAGTAATGTAATGTATGTACACAGTGACTGCACCAGCAGAATAGTGAGTGCAGCTCTGGGGTATAATACAGGATGTAACTCAGGATCAGTAATGTAATGTATGTACACAGTGACTGCACCAGCAGAATAGTGAGTGCAGCTCTGGGGTATAATACAGGATATAACTCAGGATCAGTAATGTAATGTATGTACACAGTGACTGCACCAGCAGAATAGTGAGTGCAGCTCTGGAGTATAATACAGGATGTAACTCAGGATCAGTAATGTAATGTATGTACACAGTGACTGCACCAGCAGAATAGTGAGTGCAGCTCTGGAGTATAATACAGGAGGTAACTCAGGATCAGTAATGTAATGTATGTACACAGTGACTGCACCAGCAGAATAGTGAGTGCAGCTCTGGAGTATAATACAGGATGTAACTCAGGATCAGTAATGTATGTACACAGTGACTGCACCAGCAGAATAGTGAGTGCAGCTCTGGAATATAATACAGGAGGTAACTCAGGATCAGTAATGTGATGTATGAACACAGTGACTGCACCAGCAGAATAGTGAGTGCAGCTCTGGGGTATAATACAGGAGGTAACTCAGGATCAGTAATGTAATGTATGTACACAGTGACTGCACCAGCAGAATAGTGAGTGCAGCTCTGGGGTATTATACAGGATGTAACTCAGGATCAGTAATGTAATGTATGTACACAGTGACTGCACCAGCAGAATAGTGAGTGCAGCTCTGGGGTATAATACAGGATGTAACTCAGGATCAGTAATGTAATGTATGTACACAGTGACTGCACCAGCAGAATAGTGAGTGCAGCTCTGGAGTATAATACAGGAGGTAACTCAGGATCAGTAATGTAATGTATGTACACAGTGACTGCACCAGCAGAATAGTGAGTGCAGCTCTGGAGTATAATACAGGAGGTAACTCAGGATCAGTAATGTAATGTATGTACACAGTGACTGCACCAGCAGAATAGTGAGTGCAGCTCTGGGGTATAATACAGGAGGTAACTCAGGATCAGTAATGTAATGTATGTACACACTGGAGTACAGGACCGGTAACGTACACTGTGGGTAGAGCTGTACGGTAGGTGGCCGTTGCTGTCTCCTCCTCCCTTTCTTACACCTCACCCTTGTGCTGTCGCTATGGACGCTCCTTCTCTCTGTGATTTGAGCTGTCCTGTGCTTTGCCTGTATAATATAAGTGCAGTTATTACACAGAAGCCGCTCCAGCTATGACGGACGATGCGTTTTTGTTTCCCGTCTCCATACCTCGGATACAATGTGTACACGGTCTGTACCGGGGGAGAGGAGGGCTCCGGGCACGCTCCGTCCTGTCAGGCAGTTTCTCGGTCACCCTTCCGTCGCTAGGCAGCGCGGGGTCCTCGGCGGCCATCTTGTTCCCGCGGATGAATGAGCCGTCAGCAGAGGCTGCTCCTGGCTGCGGGGTCTCCTCTATCCGTCTCCATCCTCCGCTCTCCGGTCATGGGGGTCTCCGCCGCCCTCCTGCTGCTGCTCGCAGTCTCCGCCGCCTCCCGGGGCCACGAGCTGCTGAATGAGGATGTGAAGCGCAGCGTGGACCTGAGCAGCCACATCGCCAAAGTGACGTCCGAGGTGAAGCTGTCCAACCCGGGGGCGGCCGCCGCGCACTCCTTCCTGGTGGCCCTGGAGCCGGAGCTGGCCGGACACCTGGCCTTCCTGGGGGTCAGTATGCGACATTTACCCGGCGCCGCCTTCTGGGGAAGCGCCTGCGACAAGTGTCAGCGCCAGAGACCGCTGCTGGCTGTATGTATGGAGTTACAAGTGTCGCAGAGCGGAGGGTGAGATGTAGCAGAGCGGTCAGACTGCACTGATGTAGCAGAGCTGAGTGTGATGTGTGGTCAGACTGCACCGATGTAGCAGAGCTGAGTGTGATGTGTGGTCAGACTGCACCGATGTAGCAGAGCTGAGTGTGATGTGTGGTCAGACTGCACTGATGTAGCAGAGCTGAGTGTGATGTGCGGTCAGACTGCACTGATGTAGCAGAGCTGAGTGTGTTGTGCGGTCAGACTGCACTGATGTAGCAGAGCTGAGTGTGATGTGTGGTCAGACTGCACTGATGTAGCAGAGCTGAGTGTGATGTGTGGTCAGACTGCACCGATGTAGCAGAGCTGAGTGTGATGTGCGGTCAGACTGCACCGATGTAGCAGAGCTGAGTGTGATGTGCGGTCAGACTGCACCGATGTAGCAGAGCTGAGTGTGATGTGCGGTCAGACTGCACTGATGTAGCAGAGCTGAGTGTGATGTGTGGTCAGACTGCACCGATGTAGCAGAGCTGAGTGTGATGTGCGGTCAGACTGCACTGATGTAGCAGAGCTGAGTGTGTTGTGTGGTCAGACTGCACCGATGTAGCAGGACTGAGTGTCTTGTGTGGTCAGACTGCACTGATGTAGCAGGACTGAGTGTCTTGTGTGGTCAGACTGCACCGATGTAGCAGAGCTGAGTGTCTTGTGTGGTCAGACTGCACTGATGTAGCAGAGTTTGCTTAAGTGACAGAACCATTGCTCAGCTCTGCTACATTTGTGCAGGCAGATCCACAACTTATACAGATGTAGCAGAGCTGAGTGTGTTTTATGTCTCCTGTATGGTTAGACTGTACGGATGTAGCAGAGTCGAGTCTGCTGTCAGTTACCTGTATGATCAGGACAATGCTGCGGAGCTTATAGCACTTGCATGCAGATACAGCAGAGGTGTTTTTGGTTTTCTCTACATATTACTTCAATAATGAGAATGTAATGATGTAGCAGAGCTGTGTTTGTTGAACAGTCAGAATATCTCATCCGACAACCAATTTAAGCGTCATTTAAAGTCAGTTATTATCCGTGCTGGTCGTTGTGTGATGAGACTACGGATGTAGTGTGGTGAAAACACCCCCACAGAAAAAACACGGATCCCACACACTAAGTGTGCAGGTGTAGATAAATAATTACCTTTACCCATGTATGTATAAGAGGACAATAGCGTATACTCCGAAGATTCAATACCAAACAAAAAAAGGAGTTCTATACGAAATTTAAAAAATATATTTTATTACCATAACTTGTATAAAAGACATAAGTAGTCCAAAAATTACAAAAAGTACAGTGGAAGAAAAAAGGAGACCCTAGTACAAAGACATCCAAGTCACAGGCAAAAAAGGGTAAAAAACACCATGGTATAAATATATGCATAAAAAGGCACCCATACTGGCACATAAGGTATGGTATAAATAATGAATTGTATTGTGCTAGTGTCCAAGTGGACATATATCTACCATATACATTGAAAAGGGCCAATTATGGTGCAGTTATAATACAGATGTAGTCCAAAATTCTTTACCCATGGTGAAAATAGTGGTTGCCTAGGGGCTACTCAGGGTCCCAGGCAACCACTATTTTCACCATGGGTAAGGAATTTTGGACTACATCTGTATTATAACTGCACCATAATTGGCCCTTTTCAATGTATATGGTAGATATATGTCCACTTGGACACTAGCACAATACAATTAATTATTTATACCATACCTTATGTGCCAGTATGGGTGCCTTTTTATGCATATATTTATACCATGGTGTTTTTTACCCTTTTTTGCCTGTGACTTGGATGTCTTTGTACTAGGGTCTCCTTTTTTCTTCCACTGTACTTTTTGTAATTTTTGGACTACTTATGTCTTTTATACAAGTTATGGTAATAGGATGTAGTGTGGTGTTGTATAATTTGGGTGTATATGGAATAGCAGAGGTAATGGCGGCGTGCAGATCAGGCAGACTGGTGTGGTCGAGCTGACTGTCGGCGGACCGGTGCGGCAGATTTATTTGTGATATATTTTGTATATGTGCTTTACGTAGGACTGCAGGATCTGTTCTGAGCTGCCGCACACAATAAACCATCAGAGACATTCTCTGCTCTGCTGCATCCGTAGGATTATTCGGCTGTGGCACCTTCTATGCACACAGATGCAGCAGAGCTGGGTGTGTTGTCACCCAGGGCCGGCTGCTTGCTGTCTGCTCGGCATTGGAGGATATGCGCTCAGGACCCCGCAGCTTCCTCTTCCTGCTCTGAAGGATAGTGACACGTCAGCGCTCACCTCCAGGAGAGCAGTCCCCCTGCCGCCGGCCCACTACCACCCTCATCATCCCGGGCAGGAACAGAAGTCACAGTGTAAAATGCAGCAGAGTTTCTTATGCAGAGTAACATAAATATAAATGTACAGAGAGGAGAATCTGTGGTTTATTGGTAAATCTGCGCCGTGTTCGGTATGCAGGACCTCACCGGAGCAATGGTAGAAGGGGAAAGCGGTTACATCCAGGTGTGAGACAAGGAACAGCACCTAGTCACAGGTGCTTGGAAACTACAGCTCCCAGCATGCCCTGAATCTCCTCATCCCTCTGCAGACACAATGTGACTGCCCAGGCTGGTAGGGCATGCTGGGTGCTGTAGTGCTACATGGCAATGATGCAGGGATTATTGGCTTCAATAAAGGCGTATTGGGGAGGAAGGGGGTGACGACTTCTGCAGCTCACTGTACAGCCTCTACACGATAAGGACTGGATAACTGAGGTGGTCGGAGCTGGCGCCTGTTGTATTCGTTACTGTCGGGATGGCGGCTCTTCAGCCGGCTCTACACATTCACAGTGCCCGAGCATTAAGGGGTTAATGCAGGTATAAGGGTATGTGTCCACGTTCAGGATTGCATCAGGATTTGGTCAGGATTTTTCATCAGTATTTGTAAGCCAAAACCAGGAGTGGGTGATAAATGCTTAAGTGGAGCATATGATTCTATTATACTTTTCCTCTAATTGTTCCACTCCTGATATTGGCTTACAAATACTGATGAAAAATCCTGACCAAATCCTGATGCAATCCTGAACGTGGACACATACCCTAAAAGTGTACAGTTCAGGCGCTGTCGGGGCATGCTGGGAGTTGTAGTGTCACCACAGCTGAAGTGCAGAAGGCTGCTGACACCTGCTGTAGTCTGTGCTCTGATAATGGAGTGTGGCTGTGTTACAGGTGAAGACCGAGGATGAAGAGCACGGCTACCTGGAGGTGCGGGAAAGCAAGGTGAAGGGGAAGAGGTGAGACCCCGGGATGGGTGTATGTACATGTGCACACAGTATACCGCGGCCGCTGTGCATATAAATGAGTACCGCGCTTTACTGCCTCTTCCTGATCGCTGTATACAGCGGCCGCCTGCATCGCTCTTCTGTGCATATAAATGGACGTACCGCGCTTTACCGCCTCTTCCTGATCGCTGTATACAGCGGCCGCCTGCATCGCTCTTCTGTACATATAGATGGACGTGCCGCTCTTTACTGCCTCTTCCTGATCGCTGTATACAGCGACCGCCTGCATCGCTCTTCTGTACATATAAATGGACGTGCCGCTCTATTGCCTCTTCCTGATCGCTGTATACTGCGACCGCCTGCATCGCTCTTCTGTACATATAGATGGACGTGCCGCTCTTTACCGCCTCTTCCTGATCGCTGTATACAGTGGCCGCCTGCATCGCTCTTCTGTGCATATAGATGGACGTGCCGCTCTTTACTGCCTCTTCCTGATCGCTGTATACTGCGGCCGCCTGCATCGCTCTTCTGTACATATAAATGGACGTGCCGCTCTTTACCGCCTCTTCCTGATCGCTGTATACAGTGGCCGCCTGCATCACTCTTCTGTACATATAGATGGACGTGCCGCTCTTTACTGCCTCTTCCTGATCGCTGTATACAGCGGCCGCCTGCATCGCTCTTCTGTACATATAAATGGACGTGCCGCTCTATTGCCTCTTCCTGATCGCTGTATACTGCGACCGCCTGCATCGCTCTTCTGTACATATAGATGGACGTGCCGCTCTTTACCGCCTCTTCCTGATCGCTGTATACAGTGGCCGCCTGCATCGCTCTTCTGTGCATATAGATGGACGTGCCGCTCTTTACTGCCTCTTCCTGATCGCTGTATACTGCGGCCACCTGCATCGCTCTTCTGTACATATAAATGGACGTGCCGCTCTTTACTGCCTCTTCCTGATCGCTGTATACTGCGGCCGCCTGCATCGCTCTTCTGTACATATAAATGGACGTGCCGCTCTTTACTGCCTCTTCCTGATCGCTGTATACTGCGGCCGCCTGCATCGCTCTTCTGTACATATAAATGGACGTGCCGCTCTTTACCGCCTCTTCCTGATCGCTGTATACAGCGGCCGCCTGCATCGCTCTTCTGTACATATAGATGGACGTGCCGCTCTATTGCCTCTTCCTGATCGCTGTATACAGCGGCCGCCTGCATCGCTCTTCTGTACATATAGATGGACGTGCCGCTCTTTACTGCCTCTTCCTGATCGCTGTATACTGCGGCCGCCTGCATCGCTCTTCTGTACATATAAATGGACGTGCTGCTCTTTACCGCCTCTTCCTGATCACTGTATACAGCGGCCGCCTGCATCGCTCTTCTGTACATATAGATGGACGTGCCGCTCTATTGCCTCTTCCTGATCGCTGTATACAGCGGCCGCCTGCATCGCTCTTCTGTACATATAAATGGACGTGCCGCTCTTTACCGCCTCTTCCTGATCGCTGTATACAGCGGCCACCTGCATCGCTCTTCTGTACATATAGATGGACGTGCCGCTCTTTACTGCCTCTTCCTGATCACTGTATACAGCGGCCGCCTGCATCGCTCTTCTGTACACATAAATGGACGTGCCGCTCTTTACCACCTCTTCCTGATCGCTGTATACAGCGGCTGCCTGCATCGCTCTTCTGTACATATAAATGGACGTGCCGCTCTTTACCGCCTCTTCCTGATCACTGTATACAGCGGCCGCCTGCATCGCTCCTCTGTGCATATAAATGGACGTGCCGCTCTTTACCGCCTCTTTCTGATCACTGTATACAGCGGCCGCCTGCATCGCTCCTCTGTGCATATAGATGGACGTGCCGCTCTTTACCGCCTCTTCCTGATCGCTGTATACAGCGGCCGCCTGCATAGCTCTTCTGTGCATATAGATGGACGTGCCGCTCTTTACTGCCTCTTCCTGATCGCTGTATACTGCGGCCGCCTGCATCGCTCTTCTGTACATATAGATGGACGTGCCGCTCTTTACCGCCTCTTCCTGATCGCTGTATACAGCGGCCGCCTGCATCGCTCTTCTGTACATATAGATGGACGTGCCGCTCTTTACTGCCTCTTCCTGATCGCTGTATACTGCGGCCGCCTGCATCGCTCTTCTGTACATATAGATGGACGTGCCGCTCTCTACCGCCTCTTCCTGATCGCTGTATACTGCGGCCGCCTGCATCGCTCTTCTGTACATATAAATGGACGTGCCGCTCTATTGCCTCTTCCTGATCGCTGTATACTGCGGCCGCCTGCATCGCTCTTCTGTACATATAAATGGACGTGCCGCTCTATTGCCTCTTCCTGATCGCTGTATACAGCGGCCGCCTGCATCGCTCTTCTGTACATATAGATGGACGTGCCGCTCTTTACTGCCTCTTCCTGATCGCTGTATACTGCGGCCACCTGCATCGCTCTTCTGTACATATAAATGGACGTGCCGCTCTTTACTGCCTCTTCCTGATCGCTGTATACATCGGCCGCCTGCATCGCTCTTCTGTACATATAGATGGACGTGCCGCTCTTTACTGCCTCTTCCTGATCGCTGTATACTGCGGCCGCCTGCATCGCTCTTCTGTACATATAAATGGACGTGCCGCTCTATTGCCTCTTCCTGATCACTGTATACAGCGGCCGCCTGCATCGCTCTTCTGTACATATAGATGGACGTGCCGCTCTTTACTGCCTCTTCCTGATCGCTGTATACAGCGGCCGCCTGCATCGCTCTTCTGTACATATAGATGGACGTGCCGCTCTATTGCCTCTTCCTGATCACTGTATACAGCGGCCGCCTGCATCGCTCTTCTGTACATATAAATGGACGTGCCGCTCTTTACCGCCTCTTCCTGATCGCTGTATACAGCGGCCACCTGCATCGCTCTTCTGTACATATAGATGGACGTGCCGCTCTTTACTGCCTCTTCCTGATCACTGTATACAGCGGCCGCCTGCATCGCTCTTCTGTACATATAAATGGACGTGCCGCTCTTTACCGCCTCTTCCTGATCGCTGTATACAGCGGCCGCCTGCATCGCTCTTCTGTACATATAAATGGACGTGCCGCTCTTTACCGCCTCTTTCTGATCACTGTATACAGCGGCCGCCTGCATCGCTCTTCTGTACATATAGATGGACGTGCCGCTCTTTACTGCCTCTTCCTGATCGCTGTATACAGCGGCCGCCTGCATCGCTCTTCTGTACATATAAATGGACGTGCCGCTCTTTACTGCCTCTTCCTGATCGCTGTATACAGCGGCCGCCTGCATCGCTCTTCTGTACATATAAATGGACGTGCCGCTCTATTGCCTCTTCCTGATCGCTGTATACAGCGGCCGCCTGCATCGCTCTTCTGTACATATAAATGGACGTGCCGCTCTTTACCGCCTCTTTCTGATCACTGTATACAGCGGCCGCCTGCATTGCTCTTCTGTGCATATAAATGGATGTGCTGCGTTTTACCGCCTCTTCGTGATCCCTGTATACAGCGGCCGCCTGCATCGCTCTTCTGTACATATAAATGAACGTACCGTGTCTTACCGCCTCTTCCTGATCGCTGTATACAGCGGCCACCTGCATCGCTCTTCTGTACATATAGATGGACGTGCCGCTCTTTACTGCCTCTTCCTGATCGCTGTATACAGCGGCCGCCTGCATCGCTCTTCTGTACATATAAATGGACGTGCCGCTCTTTACCGCCTCTTCCTGATCGCTGTATACAGCGGCCGCCTGCATCGCTCTTCTGTACATATAAATGGACTTGCCGCTCTTTACCGCCTCTTCCTGATCGCTGTATACAGCGGCCGCCTGCATCGCTCCTCTGTGCATATAAATGGACGTGCCGCTCTTTACCGCCTCTTTCTGATCACTGTATACAGCGGCCGCCTGCATAGCTCTTCTGTACATATAAATGGACGTGCCGCTCTTTACCGCCTCTTTCTGATCACTGTATACAGCGACCGCCTGCATTGCTCTTCTTCTGTGCATATAAATGGATGTGCTGCGTTTTACCACCTCTTCCTGATCACTGTATACAGCGGCCGCCTGCATCGCTCTTCTGTACATATAAATGAACGTACCGTGTCTTACCGCCTCTTCCTGATCCCTGTATACCGCGGCCGCTTGCATCTCTCTTCTGTACATAGAAATGGATGTCGCCACTTTTTACTTTACCGTCTTCTCTTTATTCCACCAGCGGGAAGCAATTCTCGGTGCAGCTTCCAAATCCTCTGTCTCCCGGCGCGAAGGTGAAGGTCTTCATCGAGACTGTGTACACCCACATCCTGCACCCGTACCCCACCCAGATCACGCAGGCCGAGAAGCAGTTTGTAACGTTTGAAGGCAGCCATTACTTCTACTCTCCGTACCCCACCGCGTCCCAAACCACACGCGTCAAGCTCGCCTCCCGGAACGTGGAGAGCTACACCAAGCTCGGCAACCCATCCCGATCCGATGACACCATCGAGTACGGTCCCTTTAAGGACGTCCCTGCGTGGAGCCATGTAAGGAACCATTATGAGACCTGATGTTTAACCCTTCACAGTTAAGCTCCAGATTTGGTGCGCGGCACCTCTGTCAGGTTGCGTTTAGGCCCTGCCGTGTTTCACCACTTGCTGCGCGCCGGTGACCAGAACGCATTATATCAGACTTCTTAACCCTTTGTTTCTTTCTCTAGGACGTCTTGAAGGTTCACTACGAGAACAATAGCCCCTTCCTCACCATCACCAGCATGACCCGCGTCATCGAGGTCTCCCATTGGGGTAACATCGCCGTAGAGGAGACTGTGGATATAAAGCACACCGGAGCGTATTTAAAGGGACCCTTCTCACGATACGATTACCAGCGACAGCCGGACAGCGGCATCTCGTCTGTCAAATCCTTTAAGGTAGTGGGAAAAGGAAATGAGCGGGGTTGTGGCTCTGATAATTAAAGGGGTACTCCCCATCCTAGTAAGCGATGGAATGAGTCATCAGTTAATGATCCCTGGGACCCCCACAGATCCTGAGACTGGAGGGCATGCAGTCAGTCCCAGTCACTGCTTTGCAGAGAAAACCCAATCGTTGCCGCACTGTAGCCCCTTCAGTCTCGGCGTACGCCGGGAGTCCTTGTGATCATTTTATTATTGCAGGGATATGTCCTCACTAAGCTGGGAATAATAAATATTAACCCTCGGCAGAATCCGTGCCCATCACTATCACCTTCCCCCCCCATTAGACCATTCTGCCGGCCGCTGCCCAGGACGTCTATTACAGGGATGAGATCGGGAACATCTCCACCAGCCACCTGATGGTCCTGGACGACTCTGTGGAAATGGAGATCCGACCCAGATTTCCTCTTTTCGGAGGATGGAAGACCCATTACATGATCGGCTACAACCTGCCAAGTTACGAGTACCTGTACAACCTGGGTGAGTGCCGGCTCCATGTGTCCATCCTAGCCCAGTCTGATGGGGATTGTAGTCCCTCTCTTGCTGGTGCCGTAGCCCTCTGTCCGGTGATTCTGCTGCGTGTAGGGAAAGCTTCTGTCTGATCCGTTATCTGACCGTCTCTCCTCTCGCAGGCGACCAGTACGCTCTGAAGATGAGGTTCATTGATCACGTGTTTGATGAGCAGATCGTGGACTCGCTGACTGTTAAAATCATCCTGCCTGAAGGAGCAAAGTAAGTGACCGATGGGGGCACCGCTGGGATATCTGCTGCACGCGCTGATGGTCACAGATTATAAAGTGATGGTGAATCAGGTGTCAACAGCCTCTTTCTCAGAGAAGCATTGCATGGCCTATAAGTCTCCTTACACCGGCTTAGGGCTTTCCAAAAGAAGAAATGATCACCCCCTTAGACTTAGTAATTTATAATCTGACGGCTGTAACAACTGGGACCCCCATAGAGACACCAGCTCTTGTTCCGTGCCTCATCCCATTCCGTTTTTACCTGCACAACATTCCCCTGACTGTCCGAGAGGCTCAGGAAAAAAGGAATCACTTTGCCACAATGCGTCCCCTTCATTCTCAGGAACAATGGGAGCCTAAATATCCCAAACCCAATAATCACAAATAATGATATAATCTGGGAGTACCACCTTAACATTGCATTGTAATGTAGGAGCCAAGTTGACAATCTTGGTAGCCACAATGTAAGAAATTGGTCACTACAGGGGTTGGTTCCTTGCACTTCCATGCAGCTTATTGGTGGAGGTGCGCAGCTTATTGGGGGTGCTGGGTGTCACACCCCACCTGATAATGACGAGCTACGTCCCAGACATCGCCTCTGAGCTGGTGGTCCTCTAGGGGAGGAAGAGGTGCTGGTTCCGGCTGAGACATCCTTGTAATAACTTCCGATTATGTAATATTTATTTCCAGAAATATCGACGTAGAAAATCCCTACAACCTGAACCGAGCGGCGGATGAGCTGCACTACACCTACCTGGACACCTTTGGCCGACCCGTCATCGTGGCTCACAAGAACAACCTGGTGGAGCAGCACATCCAGGATGTTGTGGTCCATTACACCTTCAACAAGATCCTGATGCTGCAGGAGCCGCTGCTGGTAGTCGGAGCCTTCTACATCCTCTTCTTCACCGTCATCATCTACGTCAGGCTCGACTTCTCAATCACCAAGGTCGGTATCTGTGCTATGAAGAAGAGGGAAATATGGATGATGCCCCAGTGTAGTCCCAGACAGTCAGGGGGTCACCCAGGAAGGGACATAGTAGTCACATGATCCTAATTGTAGAGACCCTCCGTAGCTCTACCTGACAAACCCCTTTTATTGCTGTGCACTTATCGTTACAGGACCCTGCGGCTGAAGCCAGGATGAAGGTCGCCTGCATCACGGAGCAGATCCTGACACTGGTCAACAAGCGGCTCGGCCTTTTCCGCCACTATGATGAAGCCGTGAACAAATACAAGCAGTCCCGGGACATCTCCACCCTGAACATAGGCAAGAAAGCCCTGGAGACCGAGCATAAGAACCTGACAAATGAGATTGCGTCTTTGCAGTCCAAGCTGAAGGCCGAAGGGTCCGACCTGTGTGACAAGGTGAGTCTGGGATTGCAGAAACATGGCGGCTGCTTTCTTCCAAAAATGGCGCCACGCCTGACCAGTCCCACTCGCCTCCTGATGTAGAAGTGATCGGATCCCCCCCTTTAACCCCTTTCTGATGTTGGGCGTAATAGTACGTCCACGACGGAATCCCTCCCTTTCATGTGGGCTCCAGCGCTGAGCCCACATCTTTCCCGCCACATGTCAGCTGTTTTGAACATCTGACATGTGCCCCTAATAGCCGCAGGTGGAATCGCTATCCACCCGCCGCTATTAACCTGTTAATTGCTGCTGTCAATCTCTGACAGTGGCATTTAACTTGCACTTACCGGAAATGTGACGGAAATACTGCCCATCGGTGTCGGCGCTCATAGCAAGTGGGCATTTCTGCTACATGGAGGCGATCTGATCATCACCTGTAGGAGCCACAACCTTAACCTTCAGGGACGCATTTGCTGTTAGGTTCTTTTTTGAGAGACCGGTATCCAACTATTGTTATGAACAGCGTAGCGATTGGATTAAGCTGTGGGCAGGTACAATTTGAATATTGATGCAGTATATATATATTGTACTGCTGTTATACACATTCTTTTTGCGGTGGGACACCCCACATTACCCTGAGTAATCTTGTGCCGTATACTAAATATGTGATGTTTGTTAAAATTACTAATATTGAATAAGGTGGATTTTGAACCTAACGTCGTTTTTTTGCACGATTGCACTTTCTGCTTGTAATTTGCACATGTTCCCCAACAGTTCCATTTTATGTCCTTTCTAATAAAGTTTTTGTACATTTATTTATTGGATCACGGTGTCGCATATTTGTGGTTGCCACAACTCTTCCTCCCCCCTTGATTTGTCTTTGGCGATTGACCATTTCCTTTTTATCAACTGTAGGTAGCAGAGCTGATCGGGTTGTGGCAGCTTCTGGTCTCCCATGGAGGCTATTGAAGCATGCCAAAAGTAAAAAAGTTTTAAATTCAAAAATATATAAATTCAATCGCCCCCCCCCCCCCCTTTCGCCCCATTCAAAATAAAACAAAAAGAAAAAAAAATCTAACCTACGCATATTTGGTATCGCTGCGTTCAGAATCACCTGATCTATCAATATATAAAAAAAAATTAACCTGATCGCTAAATGGCGTAGCGAGAAATAAATTGAAAACGCCAGAATTGTTTTTTTGGTTGCTGCAACAGTGCATTACAATTCAATAACAGGCAATCAAAAGAACGTATACGCGCCAAAATGGTATCAATAAAAACGTCAGCTCCGTGCGCAAAAAATAAGCCCTCACCCAACCAGAGATCATGAAAAATGGAGATGCTACGGGTAAAAAACCTGCGGGATTGCACTTTTTTTTTTTTTTTTTTTTTTTTTAAATTTTGCCGCACTTGGGATTTTTTTTTTTCTGACTTCCAGTACATGATACGTTAAAACCAATGGTGTCGTTCAAAAGTACAACTCGTCTTGCAAAAAACAAGCCCTCACATGGCCATATTGACGGGGAAAAAAAAAAAGTTATAGCTCTGGGAAGAAGGGGAGCAAAAACAAAAATACTTCAGGTCATGAAGGGGTTAAGAACAGAGCTTTCAGATTTTAGGTCGTGGTTCAAGTTTCTTGAGAAGGGAGGTCACTTACTGAGGATCAGTAAAATGTAGAAGTTTGTCTTGGCAGCACAGAGTATTTCAGGATTTTAGCTGGTAGTGATCTTGTACTGGTTTTATGCTGCACGTTGATCCTCCGGGGTTGTGTCTGCTCTCAGGTCGCAGAGATCCAGAAGTTGGACAGTCAGGTGAAGGAGATAGTGGTGAAGTCCTCGTCCGAAGCTGAACGCCTGGTGGCCGGCAAGCTGAAGAAGGACAGCTACATCGAGAGCGAGAAGCAGCACGCCAACAGGCGCCAGGAGCTGGTCAACAAAATCGACAACATCCTCGACGCGTTGTAACTCCCGTCCGGACCGGACAATCCTCAGGAGCCAGATTGCAGCAGTGCCGACCTTATCGGACTGACTCCTGCATTATTTGTCCCCGTCACGCCTGTGAGATTAAGGCCCAGCTCTGTGCACGTGCCCACCGAGCCAGCGCCATGCTCTTATCCTGAGTACTTGTATAAATGATCTGTACGTCCCCCTGAGAGTCTGATATACTGCCAAACTGCGGCCGAGCCCCCTCCCAGTGTGGGCTATTACCACACACTTTTGTCGGCTGCTGAACGGCTCAGTGGGCACTGGCCAGTTCTGTAGAAAATGATAACTGAGAACAATCGCTGTGATGCGCTGTTCTCCTGCAGTTTGTGCAGAAGATTCTACCCGGGGGATTAGAATAAATTTCTTTGGTTGGGAAGTGGAATAAGCGGGAATGTGGTGAAGTTAAAAAAAAAAAAAAAAAAAGTTTTTTTGTTTTTTTTTTATCCCCCCCCCTCTCCTTTAATTTTGATTTTATTATCATTTTCTTTCCCATAATCACCCCCGATCTTCTCCGTGTAGGAAGTAAAGCGTCTGCTCCTCCACATCTGAACCTTTGTCTTTTTACCAGCAGCGAGCGGCACATTTTCGTACAGTCTCTGCCAAGTTTTTACACTTTATTGATTGTCAGGAAATTCCTGTAGATTTTTTTTGTTTTGTTTCTTCTCTGCTTGTTTGACCAAAATACGGTAATAAAGAAGGGATTGTGGATACCCGAGCCTCCGAACTCTGCATGTGTCCGTATTTACCGATACAATCCATTAGAAACGTATCCAGAAAGTGAGAAGAAAAAGGCTCCGAGGTAAATTTACCATTATTTATTGATTGGAAATCCTAAGAGAGAGCAGCTGCATCCCCCTCCTCCCCCTCTGCTTACTATTTTATGTATGGCTGATGTTTTTTTTGAGACTGGAGATTCCTGGAAGTTGATGATCTGTGTACCCGAAACTACAATTTTCTCCGGACTGAAGGATTTACGGTACTCTATATTATATATGTGGATGTTTGCATACATCCACCACTAGGGGGAGCTCCCTGCATATTGATCTACAGAGCTGGTGTTACTTGTATGTAGGGAGCTCCCCCTGGTGGCTGCTGCTTTAATGCACTTTTAACTAGTAGGGATCCAACTTGAGGCTGTATCGTATCCCCTGAGCCCTGTAGAGGTGGTGGATTCTACGCTCATTATTTTACAGGAATTTCTATCTACTATATAATTGTCTAAGGGTCACTTCCGTCCGTCTGTCTGTCTGTCTGTCCCGGATATTCATTGGTCGCGGCCTCTGTCTGTCATGGAAATTCAAGTCGCTGATTAGTCGCTGCAAAACGGCCACGACCAATCAGCGACGCGCACAGTCCGGAAGAAAATGGCCGCTCCTTACTCCCCGCAGTCAGTGCCCGGCGCCCGCATACTCCACTCACCGCTCACACAGGGTTAATGCCAGCAGTAACGTACCGCGCTATGCCGTGGGTAACGTTACCGCTGCTATTAACCCTGTGTCCCCAACTTTTTACTATTGATGCTGCCTATGCCGCGTCAATAGTAAAAACATCTAATGTTAAAAATAATAAAAAAAACAAAAACCTGCTATACTCACCCTCCGTAGTACGACGATGCGCTCGCGCCGGCCGCCATCTTCCGTTACCAGAGATGCTTTGCGAAATTACCCAGAAGACTTAGCGGTCTCGCGAGACCGCTAAGTCATCTGGGTAATTTCGCAATGCATCCTGGGAACGGAAGATGGCGGCAGCCGCGCGCATAGGGACAGCTTCACTGGATCACAGGGGGTGAGTATATAACTATTTTTTGTTTTAACACGTGACCAGGGGGCTTAACTGTTTCACGACGTGATTTCGAGCATTGCTGCAGTGCAAAATCACTGAGAGCGGCCGTGTCCACAGGAGGGGACGGAGGGGCAGTGACACACCGGGGGCTGCTCGGGTCTGGAAGGCTGTAGCCGGCCCGGTCTCGGCCCAGTTTATACAGCTGACTGTAACCTTACACTGTATCCTGCACACTCCTAATTATTCATCCCCTCATGACCGGCATCATTGGTGCAGCTCCTCTGGCTGTTGTGAAATGCTGCCAGGGCGATGTGTAGGCTGCACCAGCTGCACTGGTGACATGTTCGCCCCTGCGCCTCCTGTGACATGTCCGCCCCTGCGCCTCCGGCGACATGTCTGCTCCTGCGCCTCCAGCGACATGTCTGCTCCTGCGCCTCCAGCGACATGTCTGCCCCTGCGCCTCTGGCGACATGTCTGCCCCTGCGCCTCCGGCGACATGTTCGCCCTTGCGCCTCCGGTGACATGTCCGCCCCTGCGCCCATATGTGCGTGGGCTGCGTTATATACCGCGTGGGCTGCGTTATATACCGCGTGGGCTGCGTTATATACCGCGTGGGCTGCGTTATATACCGCGTGGGCTGCTATATACTATGTGGGCCGTGTTATGTACTGCGTGGCTTGTGCTATATATTATGTGGCCACTGTTATACTGCATGGCCTGCGTTATATATTACGTCGCCTGTGTTATATACTGCATGGCTGCTATATACTGCGTGGGCTGTGTTATATACTATTTGGGCTGTGTTATATACTGCGTGGCCACTGTTATATATTGCGTGGCCTGTATTGACGCATCGGGTATTCTACAATATGTATGTATGTATATAGCAGCCACATAGTATATAGCACAGGCCACATAGTATTTGTTTACTATATACTACATGGCTCCTATATACTACGTGGCCTGTGCTATATACTATGTGGCTGCTATATACATACATACATACATACATACATATTCTGGAATACCCGATGCGTTAGAATCGGGCCACCATGTAGTCCATATATATCAAGGCATATTAACCCTGGGGGATGTACCACTGGTCAAACAGGCAGCTGTCGTGAGTGTGGTAAAAGGACACTACTACTATAATATATTATCCTGTGCTTAAAAGACTTTTGCCAGGAGGGATATTACCCTTAAACTTGAGAAATAGTAGTTAAAATAACCTAAAAACACCCACCGTATTTATTTAGTAAAACAATCCCCTGGATACACCATCAAAGTAAGGGCGGCACATCCCAATTGGGAGTCCAAAGCCAAACATATTTGGAGATCAGGGTGCCATGTGTATTACCTTTAGGTTGGCGTTTGTACCGCTGTGGTTCCTCAATCTGCACGTCTACCCGACGCGCGTTTCGGAGACTAGCTCCTTTGCCTACATGGCTCCTATATACTACGTGGCCTGTGCTATATACTATGTGGCTGCTATATACATACCTACATATTCTAGAATACCCGATGCGTTAGAATCGGGCTACCATCTAGTACTATATAATGGGGTTCATGCAGGGAAGTATTCAATCAGCAGTGCCACCGGAAATAGATGGTAAGAAGAGCTCCCCAGATATGTCCCAGTCTGCGTTTTCCTGCACTAATCCGGCATATGGGCCCTAACATATATAAAGGGCTCGCTGAGAATTATAACGGGGCCTATAGCCTTTTGCAGCCTGGATGTATTGAGCTCCCCCTAGTGGTGGCTGTGATGTGTGGAGGTTTCCAGGACTCTGCGTCTCCTGTCCTGCAATCCGTCATCCCCGTGCCTCTACTGATTAAGGGGCTTGGTTCCACGTCCTGGCTGCACTTAGTGCAGGCGGATTACATCGTACTCTGCAAAATGTTAAAAGTTCACCTATCTGCCAGTAAGAGACAATCCCGACTTTATTTCGGGAGCGAAAGAAAGAAGAATACAGTGGTCCCTAAAGACAGAAGCTGCTATTACAGCTTCTACCACCAGGTGGCGCCATCTGCATACTGCCGCCATCACCACTATCCTAGTGACTGGATGAATTCACACGCTGCAGATTGTAAACTGCTTTTTAGCATTTATTTTCCTGCAAATGCAGCATGCTCTGAGCTGGAGGGCATTAGCATTTATTTTTCCAAGGTTTTGCTATAGCAAGAAAAATATAAAGAAGCTTGTAATAATACTTTGGGGTCTTTGGACCAGTGCTATAACATTGGGTCAATGCACCCACAATCTGCTCATCTGTCTACATATGTCCATACTGCAGCTGAGGACCTTGCTGCTTCCATTTGGCTGGGGCTTATGGCACCATCTTTGATTGCCACCATTGATCCCCCATTGTCCAGATGTTTTCCCAGCTGACGAAGCGACTACATTCCGGTCATTTCTCGCAGCATTTATGCCGCCCACCGTGGCCCCAACAGACCCCATGTGTGTACACAGCTCTGGTGAAGCCAACAATCTTCTCCGCTCTGTGTTTGACCAGCAGCAGCGCACACAATGATAAGTGATAAACCGCGCAGAGCTCAGGATTCCCGGCAGAGCGGCCACCAGGAGACCATCGTTATGGTTTGTATGTAAATCACCAGAGAAGACGGGTTTATGGGTCCAACGTCTGTCCTATTGTATTCAGGCCAGACAACACGAGAGACCAAACCATCCAGAGCTAAGTGGTGTATATCACAGCCAACAGGGGGCAGTATTATAGTAGTTATATTCCTGTACATAGGGGCAGTATTATAGTAGTTATATTCTTGTACATAGGGGCAGTATTATAGTAGTTATATTCTTGTACATAGTGGCAGTATTATAGTAGTTATATTCTTGTACATAAGGGCAGTATTATAGTAGTTATATTCTTGTACATAGGGGCAGTATTATAGTAGTTATATTCTTATACATAGGAGCAGTATTATAGTAGTTATATTCTTGTACATAGGAGCAGTATTATAGTAGTTATATTCTTGTACATAGGGGGCAGTATTATAGTAGTTATATTCTTGTACATAGGAGCAGTATTATAGTAGTTATATTCTTGTACATAAGGGCAGTATTATAGTAGTTATATTCTTGTACATAGAGGGCAGTATTATAGTAGTTATATTCTTGTATATAGGGGCAGTATTATAGTAGTTATATTCTTGTACATAGAGGGCAGTATTATAGTAGTTATATTCTTGTACATTGGGGCAGTATTATAGTAGTTATATTCTTGTATATAGGGGCAGTATTATAGTAGTTATATTCTTGTACATAGGGGCAGTATTATAGTAGTTATATTCTTGTACATAGGGAGCAGTATTATAGTAGTTATATTCTTGTACATAGGAGCAGTATTATAGTAGTTATATTCTTGTACATAGGGAGCAGTATAATATTAGTTATATTCTTGAATATAGGGAGCAATTTTTTATTAAAAGCAAGCAGTACGTATTACTGTACATTCTGACCATAAATGAGTATCTTCCCTGACATTAATGGCTTCTCTTCCTGAGCTTCTGCTTCTACCACCAAATCCTCATCAGGAAAGTCCCTGCAGATGTTATGCCAGGCATCTGGACAGTCCTTGTGAGGGTGGCCAATCTTCCCACACAGGTTGCACCTTATATTTTGACAGTCTGCAGCTACATGGCCTACTTCCCCCCCCACAGGCTGCACTTGACCACAATACAAGCACTTGCCAGATGACCTGCTTTGCCATATTTAAAGCACATGCGAGGCTGCCCAGGACAGAAGCAAACACCCTTCTCCCTCCCAATGAAGAAGGAGTTGGGTAAGTGGGCAGTGATATTGTTACTTTGCCATAGCTTGACCAGGACTTTCCACCCTCCTGTCCAGATACCATCATCGTCTTGATTCTTGGTGAGATCAGAGACAAGGTCACAATGTCTCCGGAGCCACACCACAATGTCCTGCGGGGGAACTGTCTCACTCCAAAAGATGATATTTACAACAACTGTATCTGGCCTGGAAATGGGAACAAAAATAAATTTGTTCCAACCGTCCGTGTCCATGAACTTGGGGAAATTGGCCCAGAATCTGTCCAGATCAGGCATGAGCTTAAAGCTGATGTCATAGCCCTGCCTGTCTGGAAGATTCATCACTGTCAAGATGCTGACTGGCGCAAACCCCATCTGGCGGCACAGGAGCTCCCTGACCACAAACCACCTGTCTGGCCTTAGCACCTCTGTGCTTAAATCACACCACTTTTCTTCTTTTGAACTCCTGGCTGGTATAGGCTGCTTTCACACTAGCGTCGTACGACACACGTCGCAATGCGTCGTTTTGGAAAAAAAACGCATCCTGCAAAATTGCTTGCAGGATGCGTTTTTTTCTCAATAGACTTGCATTAACGACGCATTGCGACAGATTACCACACGTTGCATCCGTCGTGCGACGGATGCGTCGTGTTGCGTCAGACCGTCGGCACAAAAAAAGTTACATGTAAGGCTACTTTCACAATAGCGTCGTACGACGGACGTCGCAATGCGACGTGACGACGTACGGACGCATAGTGTGCCAAAAAAACGGGGGCAGCGGATGCAGTTTTTCAACGCATCCGCTGCCCCATTGTGATGTCCGGGGAGGCGGGGGCGGAGTTCCGGCCGCGCATGCGCGGTCGGAAAAGGCGGACACGACGCACCAAAAAACGTTACATGTAACTTTTTTTGTGCCAACGGTCCAACGCAACACGACGCATCCGTCGCACGACGGATGCAAAGTGTGGTAATCTGTTGCAATGCGTCGTTAATGCAAGCAGCCTAACTCAGCATCACAGGCCGTGGACTCTACACCAAAATCTGGCTTATGAGATGTGAACCATTCTTGGTTTCTGTAGGTCTCTGCCAGGCGCCCTATACTCCCCAGGATACAGTCTATGTCCCTGTAGGTCTCTGCCAGGGGCCCCATCCTCCCCAGGATACAGTCTATGTCCCTGTAGTTCTCTTACAGGGGCCCCGTCCTCCCTAGGATACAGTCTATGTCCCTGTAGGTCTCTCCCAGGGGCCCCATCCTCCCCAGGATACAGTCTATGTCCCTGTAGGTCTCTGTCAGGGGCCCCATCCTCCCCAGGGTACAGTCTATGTCCCTGTAGGTCTCTGCCAGGGGCGCCATCCTCCCCAGGATACAGTCCATGCCCCTGTAGGTCTCTCCCAGGGGCCCCATCCTCCCCAGGATACAGTCTATGTCCCTGTAGGTCTCTGCCAGGGGCCCCATCCTCCCCAGGATACAGTCTCTGTCCCTGTAGGTCTCTCCCAGGTGCCCCATCCTCCCCAGGATACAGTCTATGTCCCTGTAGTTCTCTGCCAGGGGCCCCATCCTCCCCAGCATACAGTCTATGTCCCTGTAGGTCTCTGCCAGGGGCCCCATCCTCCCCAGGATACAGTCTATGTCCCTGTAGGTCTCTGCCAGGGGCCCCATCCTCCCCAGGATACAGTCTATGTCCCTGTAGTTCTCTGCCAGGGGCCCCATCCTCCCCAGCATACAGTCTATGTCCCTGTAGTTCTCTGCCAGGGGCCCCATCCTCCCCAGCATACAGTCTGTGTCCCTGTAGGTCTCTGCCAGGGGCCCCATCCTCCCCAGCATACAGTCTGTGTCCCTGTAGGTCTCTGCCAGGGGCCCCATCCTCTCCAGGACACAGTCTACGTCACTGTAGGTCTCTGCCAGGGGCCCCATCCTCCCCAGGATACAGTCTATGTCCCTGTAGTTCTCTGCCAGGGGCCCCATCCTCCCCAGCATACAGTCTATGTCCCTGTAGTTCTCTGCCAGGGGCCCCATCCTCCCCAGCATACAGTCTGTGTCCCTGTAGGTCTCTGCCAGGGGCCCCATCCTCCCCAGCATACAGTCTGTGTCCCTGTAGGTCTCTGCCAGGGGCCCCATCCTCCCCAGGATACAGTCTATGTCCCTGTAGGTCTCTGCCAGGGGCCCCATCCTCTCCATGATACAGTCTATATTTCTGTAGGTCTCTGCCAGGGGCCCCATCCTCTCCATGATACAGTCTATATTTCTGTAGGTCTCTGCCAGGGGCCCCATCCTCTCCATGATACAGTCTATATTTCTGTAGGTCTCTGCCAGGGGCCCCATCCTCTCCATGATACAGTCTATGTCCCTGTAGGTCTCTGCCAGGGGCCCCATCCTCTCCATGATACAGTCTATAGTTCTGTAGGTCTCTGCCAGGGGCCCCATCCTCTCCATGATACAGTCTATATTTCTGTAGGTCTCTGCCAGGGGCCCCATCCTCTCCATGATACAGTCTATGTCCCTGTAGGTCTCTGCCAGGGGCCCCATCCTCTCCATGATACAGTCTATATTTCTGTAGGTCTCTGCCAGGGGCCCCATCCTCTCCATGATACAGTCTATATTTCTGTAGGTCTCTGCCAGGGGTCCCATCTTCTCCAGGATACTCCACTTTGGCCAGCTTCACACCCAGTGAGTAAAGTCTCTGGTCACACACGGCTTTCCTGTCAGGATGAGCGGCCTTTAGTTTATTGATCACCTCAGTTTCCATTTTTACCATTGGTTTGTGCTCCTGTAACTCCCCCATCTTCTTCACCAGGGCCGGTATCTCCTCCGCCGGCTGCAGCTCTGGTGCATGCGCCGTCTCCTCTCAGGTTTTGGCTTGGATAATGGCTCTGGGTGTTTGAATGCAGAAGTCTCCTTTGGTTTTACCACAGATGACTTTATGGTGTCACCGCTGGCTCCGGGCTCCACAGCACTTTTACTGCTGCCACCCACCTGCGGCCTTGTGCGTCCTGAGCGCGCCATACCGGTCACTATGTCTCGCTGCTGCAGGCTTTCCTGCCATGTCTGCCTCTCCAGAGATGTCCGGCTCTGCCTGTGTGGAGGAGAGAGCCGCACACCTGAGGTCAGTAATGGCGTCTGCTTCACCTTCTCTGCACCAGGCTGGGGCTGTTTACTGACAGAAAAGTCCTTTGGGGAATTACTGGACCTTGGGCTGTGCTGCATTTCTTTATTTACTGACACTTTTACCTCAGGTTTCCTTGTTGTTACTGGAGCTGGTGTATCTTCCATAACTTTACTCACATTCACTCTGCTTTCTACCATCATGGCAGCAATGGAGCTTTGGCTTGTTGTTTTAAATTGCTTAATGGTGACTCTGGGATGTGTATTCCCATAAGGGCTCATTCTCACATGCGAGAAACTCGGATGAGTCTCGCACATCAATACTCGGCACTGCACCCGGCACTCGGGTCGGAGCGTGCGGCCGCGTAGCAATTCATGCAGCCGCACGCTCCGTTCCTGAGTGCTGGGTGCAGTGCCGGGTGTTGACGTGCGAGACTCATCCGAGTTTCTCGCATGTGAGAATGATCCCTTAGAAGAAGCCTGGGAGCTTTCTCCCAGTGTAGGCCGAGAAGCCTGGGCCTTGCTTTGGG
This sequence comes from Ranitomeya variabilis, assembly GCF_051348905.1. Taxonomy (NCBI): domain Eukaryota; kingdom Metazoa; phylum Chordata; class Amphibia; order Anura; family Dendrobatidae; genus Ranitomeya; species Ranitomeya variabilis. The sequence goes on from NC_135239.1 coordinate 206,514,914, forward strand.
AGCTTCCCCGCCCAGGGTTTGCTCCAGACATGAGGAGAGCTGCTGAGATGAGTAATCCCAGCTACAAGGCAGGATTATAGTAGTTATATTCCTGTACATAGGGGCAGTATTATAGTAGTTATATTCCTGTACATAGGGGCAGTATTATAGTACTTATATTCTTGTTCATGGGGGCGGTATTATAGTAGTTATATTCTTGTACATAGGGGCAGTATTATAGTAGTTATATTCTTGTACATAGGGGCAGTATTATAGTAGTTATATTCTTGTACATAGGGGCAGTATTATAGTAGTTATATTCTTGTACATAGGGGCAGTATTATAGTAGTTATATTCTTGTACATAGGAGCAGTATTATAGTAGTTATATTCTTGTACATAGGGGCCAGTATTATAGTAGTTATATTCTTGTATATAGAAGCAGTATTATAGTAGTTATATTCTTGTACATAGGAGCAGTATTATAGTAGTTATATTCTTGTACATAGGAGCAGTATTATAGTAGTTATATTATTGTACATAGGAGCAGTATTATAGTAGTTATATTCTTGTACATAGGGGCAGTATTATAGTAGTTATATTCTTATATATAGGGGCAGTATTATAGTAGTTATATTCTTGTACATAGGGGCAGTATTATAGTAGTTATATTCTTATATATAGGGGCAGTATTATAGTAGTTATATTCTTGTACATAGGGGCAGTATTATAGTAGTTATATTCCTGTACATAGGGGCAGTATTATAGTAGTTATATTCCTGTACATAGGGGCAGTATTATAGTAGTTATATCCTTGTACATAGGAGAAGTATTATAGTAGTTATATTCTTATATATAGGGGCAGTATTATAGTAGTTATATTCTTATATATAGGGGCAGTATTATAGTAGTTATATTATTGTACATAGGGGGAGTATTATAGTAGTTATATTCTTGTACATAGGGGGCAGTATTATAGTAGTTATATTCTTATATATAGGGGCAGTATTATAGTAGTTATATTCTTGTACATAGGGGCAGTATTATAGTAGTTATATTATTGTACATAGGGGGAGTATTATAGTAGTTATATTCTTGTACATAGGGGGCAGTATTATAGTAGTTATATTCTTATATATAGGGGCAGTATTATAGTAGTTATATTCTTGTACATAGGGGCAGTATTATAGTAGTTATATTATTGTACATAGGGGGAGTATTATAGTAGTTATATTCTTGTACATAGGGGGAGTATTATAGTAGTTATATTCTTGTACATAGGAGCAGTATTATAGTAGTTATATTCTTGTACATAGGAGCAGTATTATAGTAGTTATATTCTTGTACATAGGGGCAGTATTATAGTAGTTATATTCTTGTATGTAGGGGGGCAGTATTATAGTAGTTATATTATATATAGGGGCAGTATTATAGTAGTTATATTCTTATATATAGGAGCAGTATTATAGCAGTTATATTCCTGTACATAGGGGGTAGTATTATAGTAGTTATATTCTTGTACATAGGGAGCAGGATTATAGTAGTTATATTCTTGTACATAGGGGAAGTATTATAGTAGTTATATTCTTGTACATAGGGGCAGTATTATAGTAGTTATATTCTTGTACATAGGGGGCAGTATTATAGTAGTTATATTCTTGTACATAGGAGCAGTATTATAGCAGTTATATTCCTGTACATAGGGAGCAGTATTATAGTAGTTATATTCTTGTACATAGGAGCAGTATTATAGTAGTTATATTCTTGTACATAGGAGCAGTATTATAGCAGTTATATTCCTGTACATAGGAGCAGTATTATAGCGGTTATATTCCTGTACATAGGAGCAGTATTATAGTGGTTATATTCTTGTACATAGGAGCAGTATTATAGTAGTTATATTCTTGTACATAGGGGGCTGTATTATAGTAGTTATATTCTTGTACATAGAGGCAGTATTATAGTAGTTATATTCTTGTACATAGGAGCAGTATTATAGTAGTTATATTCTTGTACATAGGGGCAGTATTATAGCAGTTATATTCCTGTACATAGGGGGCAGTATTATAGCAGTTATATTCCTGTACATAGGAGCAGTATTATAGCAGCTATATTCTTGTACATAGGAGCAGTATTATAGTAATTATATTCTTGTACATAGGGGCAGTATTATAGTAGTTATATTCTTGTACATAGGGGCAGTATTATAGTAGTTATATTCTTGTACATAGGGGCAGTATTATAGTAGTTATATTCTTGTACATAGGGGCAGTATTATAGCAGTTATATTCCTGTACATAGGGGCAGTATTATAGTAGTTATATTCTTGTACATAGGGGAAGTATTATAGTAGCTATATTCTTGTACATAGGGGCAGTATTATAGTAGTTATATTCTTGTACATAGGAGCAGTATTATAGTAATTATATTCTTGTACATAGGGGCAGTATTATAGTAGTTATATTCTTGTACATAGGGGCAGTATTATAGTAGTTATATTCTTGTACATAGGGGGCAGTATTATAGTAGTTATATTCTTGTACATAGGAGCAGTATTATAGTTGTTATATTCTTGTACATAGGGGGCTGTATTATACTAGTTATATTCCTGTACATAGAGGCAGTATTTTCGCCTCTTTCTACACCTTTGGAGGAGGGTTATATAGTATGAAGTTCTTGTTTCTGTCGCTCGCTCTCCGCTGGTGAATAGTGAAGTTCGGGCCTTTTCTCTGCAGTCAGTGAGGGTTTTGTCGGTTCCCCGCTGACTCTCATTCATCCTCCGCTCTGTTAAACACTCGCTTTGTGATGAGAGTGTGCAGTTTGTTGCTAGTTCTCTCGCCACCAATGTTGATCTTCTCAGCAATGGAAACGATGAGTGTTGGGACACGCAGAGGAGCGATGGCGCTGGATGCTGCCTCCTGACATGTCCTGACAGCGCCGATCTTCTCCGTTCTGAAGAATCTTTTACGACAATTTGTCTTCTCACTACATTAATACTTAGATGAGAAGCCAAAAAGCCCTTAAAATTGGAGATGACTCTTCAAGAGAACCTGTCAGCACCACATAAATCTGTGCCTGGCTTATCACGAAGGATTTATCGGAGTGTGAACATAAAACGCTCCACAAATTAGTTTTTTTTTTAATGGGGCTGTAATTGAGCTTCCATTTTAAGGAAACATAAGAACGTCATGAAAGGTGGCGGGGCGGGGGGGGGGGGGGGGGGTGGCTTGTGGAGTCGTAAAACGCACCTGTGCCAAAATAGAAACATGCTGAGAGTTGTAGTTCTACAAGCGCTGGAGTAGCGCAGGCTGCTGTAGGCGGTCTGTAAGTAGCACTTCAGGCGATAGGCGAGCACCGATCTGATGATCTGCCTATACAAACATACAGGGGATGACAAACTTTTTGTCTATAGGGCTGTCACCTTTAAAAAGTAAACTGAGCTTTACATCCTCTCCCTGACTCTAGGGTAGTGTCACTTTTACAGCACTGCAGCCGATCACTGAGTTCAGCAGCTCTGAGAATGTAGACGGCACAAGTTGCTGCGCTTAGTGATTGGCTGCAGCTCCGTCAACGTGGCGTCACCACTGCAGCCAAACAGAGTCTTGGGTGGCAGCAGAGACACAGCGCTAGATTTGGAGACAATATTTTTTTTCTTACAGGAACTACCCTTTTAATTGCGGAGATACATGAGACCCTCCGACTTCTACTTCTGTGCGAGGTTGTGACTATTCTGAGATATTTGGGGTCTTGTCGGCATCGTTGGACCCGCGTTGTGTGCAGCGTTCTCAGCTCTTCTCCGGCCCCCTGTCATTGAAGTTCCCGATGTGCTAATTATTCCGTCCTCCCTTCAAAGAGTTCTGCGCCCGAGGCGAGACGTGACAGCTCGGCGGTCTGCGGTCCTGGCACACGGAGCAGTTCAAAGCCCCCAGCTCGCCCGCCCTCACCTTGGCTCAGGTGACATGACGCGACCCGCACAGGAAGGGGAATGAGAGAAGATTTTGGGAAACATGACAAACCCCTCCGCCGTTCCATCAGTTCAGGAAACTCCTTTGAAGTTGGTGATTATCTCCCGTCCTATAATTAGAGGCAGCTCGTCTACGGTGATGGCTGCCAGGATTAGGGGCTCTGCTCCTTCCCCCCTTCGCCGCTCACACACTTCACTGTGCCAGGTAGTCTCAGCCGAAAAATGGGGACTTTCGTGAAGCAAGGAGAGGGCGAAACAAAGCAGGGGTGCGAGAACAATGCAATCACTCTCCTAAGAGACAACAATATATCCCTCTGTTATTCCTCCTGGGAATGGATACATAAACAAACACTTAATTAATTTGCCTCGGGCAGGATACCCCCCCACACTCATGACCACGAGGGGTAAATTGCAATTCTGAATCATGGGGTCATTATCTCTCATGCTTATTAATAGGAAACATAAAATCCTTCCTCTGCTATTCCTCCTGGTAATATATGAATACATTAACGGTGCAGGCCTCTATACACGATAGATAAAAGTCGTCCGAACCTGACAACTTTGGCGGGATCGGTCCAATATCTAATGTGTATGGGATCCTCCGTCCAAATACGTCAGAGGACATAAAAATCGGTCAATTGAATGCCAACCTTTTGTTTTTATGGGGGGTAAAGTCGCCGCCAAATGATTCTAGCAGCAGCTTTTTCATACAGAACAAAGAAACACTCGGCGGAGCATTGCTGTATATGGGGGATTCAGGGTCGATACATTCTAATGTGTGTAGAAGTTCTGCTTAGAATCTGTCGGGCCCGATTGCCAAAGTATGTAGAACCTAGGTCCAGTTTACCATTTTCCTTTTTCAAATTCTTCATACAATTCGACAGAGGAAAAGTTGAAAGCTTCACCATTTTTTCCAATTTGCTCATAACAATTCCAAGAGGAACAACAGAGAAAAAGTGGAACGCGAGGCTATTTCATGGGAAACACAAACACTTGTCGATTAACCTTTATGCTTTGAAATTTTATGGAAAAAGTTTAACAAAGTCAAAATAGGCGACAGAAATATATTCCTCCTGGAAATATAGAAATAAATTGACACTTACTCTTGCAAATTGTCAAAAGTGGAGTCATGAAAACCCTGAAGATCAGGTGATCAGGTTCCCAGCTTTTATTTTATTTATTTATTTATTTCATTTATTTCCATGAGGGATAACAGAGGGGGCGACGCATTTACTTGAGATTTCAGAGCGTTTTATTAACCCTTTAAATAAAAACTTTGGGCAAGGAAAATGGAAAATCTATTGTAAATAATTGCAAGTGTCGGATCCAGTCTAGAAATCTCTCTGGGGGGCTTGGCGAGGGGGGCGTTCATGTTGCCCCTTTTCGGTATCCACTTTCCCTTCTTCACAAGTGCTCATTAGGAAACAGGCAGGCGGTCCGGCGTCCTGTCCTCACAGTGCCCCTCATTGTGTCTGTGCCGCGCCCGGCCGCCCCTCCAGGTATGAAACCAAATATTGTCCTGACTGCTTTCAAGAACTTAAGTGCCGTATCTGCAAATTACGGGGATCGGCCTGAGCCTGATAAAAAAAGGAAAAAAAATAAATACATCCTTGTTGTGTCTCCTACTTTTTGGCATTGGACCAAACGGCAGAACATCACAGATATTTATCGCGCCCCGGAGACTAATTTAAGAACCCGCCATTAAAGATTCGCCGCCTCTCATCTCTTTTCGCACATTAGTATCTGAATATTTTGCAAGTAAATTCTTATAACCCCAAATACATCTAAATAACTATAATAAAAAAAAAACTTTGCAACTTTTTTTTTTTAAGCCCTTTTACCGTATTGTGTATACAGCTCCTATGCAGAACTATGTGTTGTCATAAGCACGGACTATAGTCACTGATCCTGTAGTCAATCATGGAGGCTGCTGTTAGGCACAGTGCCCACGTCAAGCTCCAACCAGGGCGCTGTATATCTACACAATGGTCTCGCCCAAGGTTGGCTGACTGATGACATCACCATGCAGTCACTGTGCCATGACATCATCAAGCAGTCAGAGAAAGAAGTTAATCTGCCCCCCCCGCCCCGCTTGTTTTAGCTGGTTTGTCATTTTTAGCCCCCCAATATCGCTCTCCTTAATTTCTCGCAGAAGTCGGACCTCGTTTTTACTAGTACAAAGCTCCTTATCTATTGTAGCAATTTAGCTGAATGATAAGAAGTGAGCTGCCTGCAGCCGCCACCAGGGGGAGCTCATCGCATACAGAGTTAGCATTGAGTTGAATGCACTGGATGTATGCAGTAAGCTCTTGAGCTCCCCTGGTGGTGATTGGAGGAATAATGTTCTCATTTCTGGCTATACGGGAGATTTGGAGCTCTGAATGACATAAAGATATGAAAAATTAATGTCTGGAGCGTTAGGTGGCGTTTTTCTGTTCTAGTGTCTTCATATATAACCATTAATAATTTATTGATCTAGTATTCAACAACCATGAAAATAATTTCCTATAGGATGGTGGAAATACAGAAGTGTGTCTGGTGCAGTCAGTCTGTCCCGTATCGATTTGTTCCCTTTTCGGGATGATCTGGAATTAAGTTTTCCGCTACCGATAAGGAGAAACGTGAAGTCTTTGTACACAGAAGTCTCTTAGGAGTTAAATATCCTCGTCTTCATCTCGACTTTCTTGAAGGAATATTTCTGGTTCGTCCTCTTGTCGGTCAGAATGTACCAGGTGCCCCAGTAAATGCCGTTTGTCACCCCGCTGTATCGCCCCTTGTGATACTTTCCGTTCAGATTGGCGGCCAGACAAGTGTCGAACCACCAGCCGGAGCCGTAGTACGTGCCGCAGTTCCCCGATGGATAGTTATCGTTATCGCTGTCGTACGTGGTGAAGTATTTATGGTCATGGTTGTAGTTTCGGCTGTAGCTGAGGGCGTTGCCGGCATTGCCGTGGTATTCCCTGGCCGTCAGTCTGTATTTGTTCTGTTCGCTGGCGACCTTGAACTTCCTGTAGACGGCGTGGCGTTTCACCCCGTACCAGTCCTCCAGCTCGATGCGCAGGGTGTGATGTCCCAGCCTGGTGAGACTGTGCAAGTGTTCGTTACCCAACCAGTGTTCCCCTTGGAGGGCGCCAAACCCTTGTCTATAGTCTTGCCACGTGCGGTTGAAATCTACGCCGCCGTCCTGTCGGCGCTGGAAAACCGTCCAACCTCCTCCATCGGTGATCATATCGCAGTAAGCCTGGAAAAGATGTCACCAAAAATATTCAGAGCTTGTAATTCTAGGCAAATAGCTTCCAACATTTTGGTAGATGGGATGATATTGGAGGACAGAAGAGAGGATGAGGCATATCGACATAAAACTGTGCCATCCTAATATTAGAGGATAATAAGGACTACTATCCCCTAATAATAAGGACTACTATCCCCTAATAATAAGGACTACTATCCCCTAATATTAGGATGTAAGGACTACTATCCTCTAATATTAGGATGTAAGGACTCCTATCCTCTAATATTAGGATGTAAGGACCACTATCCTCTAATATTAGGATGTAAGGACTCCTATCCTCTAATATTAGGATGTAAGGACCACTATCCTCTAATATTAGGATGTAAGGACTCCTATCCTCTAATATTAGGATGTAAGGACTCCTATCCTCTAATATTAGGATGTAAGGACTACTATCCTCTAATATTAGGATGTAAGGACCACTATCCTCTAATATTAGGATGTAAGGACCACTATCCTCTAATATTAGGATGTAAGGACTCCTATCCTCAAATATTAGGATGTAAGGACCACTATCCTCTAATATTAGGATGTAAGGACCACTATCCTCTAATATTAGGATGTAAGGACTCCTATCCTCTAATATTAGGATGTAAGGACTATTATCCTCTAATATTAGGATGTAAGGACTCCTATCCTCTAATATTAGGATGTAAGGACCACTATCCTCTAATATTAGGATGTAAGGACTCCTATCCTCAAATATTAGGATGTAAGGACCACTATCCTCTAATATTAGGATGTAAGGACTACTATCCTCTAATATTAGGATGTAAGGACTCCTATCCTCTAATATTAGGATGTAAGGACTCCTATCCTCTAATATTAGGATGTAAGGACTCCTATCCTCTAATATTAGGATGTAAGGACCACTATCCTCTAATATTAGGATGTAAGGACTCCTATCCTCTAATATTAGGATGTAAGGACTCCTATCCTCTAATATTAGGATGTAAGGACTCCTATCCTCTAATATTAGGATGTAAGGACTCCTATCCTCTAATATTAGGATGTAAGGACCACTATCCTCTAATATTAGGATGTAAGGACTCCTATCCTCTAATGTTAGGATGTAAGGACTGCTATCCTCTAATATTAGGATGTAAGGACTCCTATCCTCTAATATTAGGATGTAAGGACCGCTATCCTCTAATATTAGGATGTAAGGACTGCTATCCTCTAATATTAGGATGTAATGACCACTATCCTCTAATATTAGGATGTAAGGACTATTATCCTCTAATATTAGGATGTAAGGACTCCTATCCTCTAATATTAGGATGTAAGGACTCCTATCCTCTAATATTAGGATGTAAGGACTCCTATCCTCTAATATTAGGATGTAAGGACTCCTATCCTCTAATATTAGGATGTAAGGACCACTATCCTCTAATATTAGGATGTAAGGACCCCTATCCTCTAATATTAGGATGTAAGGACTCCTATCCTCTAATATTAGGATGTAAGGACCACTATCCTCTAATATTAGGATGTAATGACCACTATCCTCTAATATTAGGATGTAAGGACTCCTATCCTCTAATATTAGGATGTAAGGACTGCTATCCTCTAATATTAGGATGTAATGACCACTATCCTCTAATATTAGGATGTAAGGACTCCTATCCTCTAATATTAGGATGTAAGGACCACTATCCTCTAATATTAGGATGTAATGACCACTATCCTCTAATATTAGGATGTAAGGACTCCTATCCTCTAATATTAGGATGTAAGGACTGCTATCCTCTAATATTAGGATGTAATGACCACTATCCTCTAATATTAGGATGTAAGGACTATTATCCTCTAATATTAGGATGGTTGGATTTTAACATGCCTCATCCAGGGTTGGCTTGTTCCCTATTCCAAATGCATGCACGCTCAGCCCAGAGGAGAGTGCATGGGTATGGAGGAACTGGGAGGAATAGCTGTCAGACAAACCCATGGTCAACAGCTATTTTCCAATACTATAGGATAGATGATGACTTTCTGACCACTGGGCCAAAGAATGGGCTCTGAAATGGCCTGTCGGAATGGCGCAGCGTCCGCGCATGCACAGGTTGGCACACAGGCGTGGCCATTGCTCCATAGAGAAAAGTCATTTCAGAGTCCTAGTGGTCGGATCCCCACCCAAGTTGCCACCTACCCTACAGCCAAGGTCAGCCGGACTTTCCACCCATCGGCGCGATGAGCCCCTGTACCTCAAAAGGCTGTCTGGTTGCAATAGGCTGAATGGTGTAGATCCCATTATCCCGGATCCCCTGTTTGTAGATATCTGCGCAGTCTCGGGGAAACAGTCTCTCAGGTTTTTCTGAAGATTCCACTACCAACGAGAAACGAAAGAAACGAAGAATCAATTCATGAGCAGGAAGAAAGGAGAAAAGGAGCTCCCATCCTTATAAGCGTTATTATAGCCACAAGTTAATCTTTTCCATCAGTTTGTGCTGATTTCTTCAGTAGTTGATCTCTGAGGTTTTTTTATTTTTTATACAAAGATCTAAATCTGCGCAGAGATACAATTTTGCCTCCCTGCAGCCACCACTAGGGGGAGCTCAGGAGCTGGCTGCAGACAATGTATAAACAGTGTGTAGGGAGCTCCCTCTAGTGGCGGCTACAGGATTTTATCATTTAGCCGCATAAATTATGAAACTAATCATCACAATAACAGGATGGTGGTCAAAGAAGGGAGATACTAAGACTAATATGCATTGGAAATCTGAATGAGTCGCACGTGGTGCTGTCACACGCGAGGATCTTTTTTTCGTCTTTTACTCACCTGCCGATCCCATGTTTCCCGCACTCTTCAGTACATGCGGCATTTCCTCCTTCGTCTCAAGGGTCCGGAGACGTCGACTTTCTACAAAAAGAGACTTTTTGAGTAAAGGCAAAAATAAAGAACAGGGAATAACTGGGTGAACAAAAAAATGAATTATTCCATATTATTGTCCGCACTTGTCCTAAAATTTATTTGCTCCAACGTAGACAAATGCAAAAAATGTAACAACTTTGCAGATAGTTTTGCTTGAAAGTCTCCTTCCATTTTGTGTATACAGCTCTTATTCAGAACTATTCCTCAGCAAACAAGTAGGGAAGGATGGAAGCGAGTGCGACCTCAGGATCAGACTACAAAGGGATTGTTTGTAGTCTGTCACCATGGAGACAGGAGATAAATTAAGTTTTTATTATCTTTTATTATTAGTCTTTATAAATAAAAAAAAAACCTCAATCATTTCTATAATTTATTTTTACCGCTGTTCTAAGGCCCCGAAATCGCTGATTTGGGAAATGATGTGGACGGAGCCAACAACCCCCTCTGGGCGTCTAAGAAGTCTCCAATTAGTTCAGCTTTTTTTCTGCAATTTCTTGAAGATGTTTGTGAAGGGGCCGTAGTGCACATGGCAGCGATTGCTTGAGCTCTCCCTATAGGTCTGCCCTCCTAATAACGCTGGACGGGCAAATGCACAGCACTAAGCTAAAAACAGAGGGGGATTGTGTGGAGAGCGGGGGGCGCGCAGGTCTTTGTTTAGTGGAGCCAGGACGGTCACATCAGAAAGCTGGTGGCAAAATGCTTCCAACTCCGGAGGACGTCAGCGCTAGGGGGGCTCGTCGGAGCATCAAAGACCGGACAGCATTAAATGAGCCGCACAATGAGAATTTCCCTTTTGTTTGTATTTTTCTCCTTCCACCTCAATAACTCGCACAAAATCCCAAAGGATTAATGGATGTGATACTGATAACAGAAGAACCATCAAATGGGAAGATAATAAGACAGATAAATAGATAGATTGAAAATAGATAGATAGATGATAGATAGATAATAGATAAATAGATGGATAGATACTGTAATAGACAGATAATAGATATTAGACTCACTGCTCGTACAGTAAAGAATCCTTAGACTCACTGCTTGTACAGAAAAGAATCCTTAGACTCACTGCTCCTACAGTAAAGAATCCTTAGACTCACTGTTCATACAGTAAAGAATCCTTAGACTCACTGCTCATACAGTAAAGAATCCTTAGACTCACTGTGCCTACAGTAAAGAATCCTTAGACTCACTGTACAGAAAAGAATCCTTAGACTCACTGTTCATACAGTAAAGAATCCTTAGACTCACTGCTTGTACAGTAATGAATCCTTAGACTCACTGCTCATACAGTAAAGAATCCTTAGACTCACTGCTTGTACAGTAAAGAATCCTTAGACTCACTGCTCATACAGTAAAGAATCCTTAGACTCACTGCTCATACAGTAAAGAATTGTTAGACTCACTGCTCGTACAGTAAAGAATCCTTAGACTCACTGCTCATACAGTAAATAATCCTTAGACTCACTGCTCGTACAGTGAAGAATCCTTAGACTCACTGCTTGTACAGTAATGAATCCTTAGACTCACTGCTCATACAGTAAAGAATCCTTAGACTCACTGCTTGTACAGTAAAGAATCCTTAGACTCACTGCTCATACAGTAAAGAATCCTTAGACTCACTGCTCATACAGTAAAGAATTGTTAGACTCACTGCTCGTACAGTAAAGAATCCTTAGACACTGCTCGTACAGTAAAGAATCCTTAGACTCACTGCTCATACAGTAAATAATCCTTAGACTCACTGCTCGTACAGTGAAGAATCCTTAGACTCACTGCTGATACAGAAAAGAACCCTTAGACTCACTGCTCGTACAGTAAAGAATCCTTGGAATCACTGCTCGTACCATAAAGAATCATTAGACTCCCTATTATATAGATACATACTGTAAATATAAGGTATGTACACACTGCAATTGCAAAACTAAGATAAGAAACTCATGCAAGTATAGAAATAGATGAAAAATAATAGATAATAGTAGATTTTTGCCGCACATGGCATTGGGTGATGTGTTTTCCACCTGCAGTGATCTTTCCCAGGGCCGCCTGGTTATTGCTCGGCCGTGTGACCCGCCGTTTCTTGCTTTTCGTTGTGTTGCGGTGTCTACAATGTAACAAGACTTCTGCACATTGTATCATTGTGTTCACGTCTCCCGACCTCCGGGATGGGTGATTGAGGGTCTCCACCAGCAGTTAGTTCCAGGTTCCTGCTCCCAGGGTCCTGACTGTGCACCCCGTCCCTGCTTTGCAGTTTGGAGGTGGAAGCCTTTCATCTGTTCCCTCTAATGATTTTTCCGTATAATTAATGACTCTTTCAGGATCTCACAGAAGCCGCTCGCTTTGTCTCCTCAAAGGCAGCAGAGTCCATTGTGCGGCGACGTCTATGTATGGATAGTGCCGGTAATTGGCTGCACTTCACGTTGGCAAAGAGCAGAACATAATGGCCCTATTGGTGAACTACAGATCCCATAATGCTTCTTCTTCTGAGAGCCTCACGACCGAGCAGCTGCATGCAGACTTCCATCACCAAACACAATGCCAAACATGGGATGGAGTGGTGTAAAGCCGCCACCACTGGACTCTGGAGGAGACGTGTTCTGTGCAGTGATCGCACTTCCCTGTAATCTTCGCCTTCTTCCTTCTACTGTTCCGACCATGATGTCCTTCTCCAGTGATCGCTCTCTTTGTATGAAGTTTCCACTGTAGACAAGTCGTGGCTTGGTGATTCTTGCTCTGAGTGACGTGTGGCTTGATTTGTTCCAGATTTGATATATTTGTTCTTCTTGCCATCCATGGTATTGATGACATCCTTGCCCAGCACTACATTTCGAAGGTGTAGATTCTTCTTCTGTCTTGTTTCTTTATCATCCAGGTTTCGCATACATATGTTATTGCAGACCAGACTATGTAGGAGCCGTGTCTTTGTCACCAGTGAAATGTTCCTCGAGTTGAAGACCTTGACCAGTGACTTCATGGATGATTTGTCCATAACAATTCTAGTATTGACCTCCGGTGTCGTCTCTTCATCTTGAGTTCTCATCGATCCTTGTAGGTTGACGTCCTTCACAACTTCCAGTTTGTCGACGTCCATCTCGAATGTTTCCCGGTCATTCCTGGCAGTAGTCAATATCTTTGTCTTTTTTGCATTTATTCGGGACCCCACTCATCAGCACCATTGACCTCTTTACAAGAAGAATAAGAACTGAAAGAAACAGACGCATTGCAAAAAAATTACAGGCTGAGCTCCATGATGTCCAACCAGGGCAGGTCTTCAGCATGGACTGGTCAGGATGTGAAGTCGCTGTCGCACCTTCTTCCAAGACTACATGATGAATTTGATGGAAGGTGATGAATATTTCCTAAATTACTGACCAACAGCAGCCGGGTTCCATGTGACAACCATCAGGGACTATTCGCCTCCTGACAATGTTTTTGGTCTTTCCGGATTCTTCAGTTTCCATGACCAGATGAAAACTCTTAATTCTCCCTTTACCTCTAATTCACCCTTGAGATGATAAATGAAGGTGCGGGCACCGCGGCAGATGTGCCGGACCCTGCACCGGACAAGCTCGGGTAACACTCGAGTCCATCCATCCTGCACATCCTGTGTCTGCCACGCTCCATCTGCGGATTTATGAAGATCGCGCTCATAAGGAAGAAAGGCCACAGGTTCCCCTGGTGGGATAAGACTTTAATGCTGCAGAGCAAAAATATGCATCATATTCCGAATAACTCGGAGGCCGGGAGGATTCTTGTCTTGGAGCATTATAAGAACCTATAAATCTGCAGTTCGGAGAAGTCGGCATCATGACAGAGGTCTGTAGAGGAGAGCTCAGCCACTCGGTGCAGAATGGAGATGATTAGGGGAGAAACCACGGAGCTCCCCATGACAAAGCGACTGCGAGGTGACATGACATATCTAAATGGAACGGATTCCGAAAACATATTTCCTTTATGAGGTTTTCATCCCAAAATTAATATTAGAAACATCTGATAAGGTTAGAGTCGGCAGAAGGGGGGGTCCTTCATTCAGGACCCTCGTCCATGAGCAGGATGCATCCCAAAGCCAACTGTTGTTAATGAGAACTGTGCAATGCCTCATTTCTCCTGCGGAGGCGCTGTTGGGAAATTACACATTTATTGAAGGTTCCGTTGCAGATTATTGACAAACGCTGGGGGTTCCAAAAGTGATACACCAGGTATCGGACTGTCAGAAATGGACAACCCCTGTAATAACAGCTCTGCTGGTCTGCCCGCCATCTTCTGTGGATAGACTGCACTGGCGGCGTGAGTGAGATTGAAGATTTTTGATGGGAAAAAGAACCCCCAAGCTTAAAGGGGTTGTTAAGGACAAAGATGATGACTTAGGTGATCGATATCAGATTGGAGTTGGTCCGACAACAGCTGGTAACAGATCTTGTGCTACATCCAGGTGGTTGTCAGAAGTTCACGGTGCACAGGTCCATATGCTATTTAGTGGCCATTCTCATGTACTGCAGCTCAGCTCCGATTAAAGTGAATGTGATCTGAGATGCACAAGATTGGCCGCCCCACAATGGCTTTATACATTGTGTTCTTCTGCCATCATGAGACCTGTAAACGACTGATTGATGGGGACGCCCCTGATTATTAGGATCTATTCTTAAGGCTAAGTCATCAATATTTTAGTTCTGGACAACCCCTTTAAGAATCTCTTTGTGGAGCCAAGATAAAGCTTTGAGTCATAATCCAAAAAGTTTCAGGGCAGATCCTTATTGGTCACTAATTGGAGGTGATTTTGGCATGTTTTGGCCATTGGTGCGGGACCACATGGATGATCCATCCCGGCTGAATGCTGCGGGACACGATCTGTAGAAAATACTTCCTCCACTTTCCAGCCTCCGGATGAGGCGCGCCAGGGCGGTAGAGCCGCGGCTTCAATAACTTATTTGAACTCTTGCCTAAACAATTGCCTCGATGACGCAGATCTTTCCAGCCTCCGTTTCCTCTTTTGGCCTCGTTTTCCTTCTAAACGCTTTTTAACATTAAATCCTGACATTCAAAAGGGGGTCCGCAACTCAAAAGTTCACAGCGGCGGCTGATGTCATAGAAACTCCTAAGACGCTCAGAGGGGATTCGAGGTAACCGTCGTCCCCAACAATTAAACGATTCAGTGCGACTTAGGACTGAGACGCTCAGACAGGAAGGGGTTAAGTCATTAATGGCAGACCACAGCTAATGTACAGGGCGACAGACGGGGGGGGGGGGGGGGGAGGTCAATGGAAATGACCCAGATATACTGTACGTGAAGTCATTGGTTACTGTGTGTATAAAACGCCCAAACCATAAACATATCTATATATACAGTGCTCAGCATAAATAAGTACACCCCAAAAGATATCTCAGAAAGCATTTTCTATAAATGTAGGCCATTGATTGCACAGAAGATTTGTCACTTCCAAACCCACAAAAGTAATTTTCCTAACAAATTCATTCAGCTCCATGTTGCAAAAAAAAAATTAGTGCACCCCCATGAAAGTCATAGGAGCAAAGCTAAAGTTTATTTTAAAAAAATGTGAATTAACAAGAAATCATCAACAAATCTAATTTCATTACAGCAGGCCCATAACAGGATGTTACTTAACAAAGAAAACCCCATTATATGGTGTCAGCAATAGCACCACACGGAAGAGAAATGTCACAATGTCACCTGAGGAAGCAAATCATCTTTTTTTGTAACGAAAGTTAACCGTTACTTTTGTGTTATGGGTTATAAAACTGTTGTAGGAAACTCAGTGTTGTCAAAACTTTGAAAATTGTTCTTGTGTTTGGTTAAAATCTTACTTTTTCAAAGGGGGTGTACTTTATGCTGAGCATTGTATATAAAGACACACATATGTATATATATTTATTGCAATCTTCTGTTGGTTTATAGCTATAAAGAGTTGAAAGACCTCGATATGGCGACATTAAGAGTTGAAGACCCAATAATTCTGGGCATTAAAGGGGCGGTGTGAATCGCTGCCACAAATCTCAGTATCAAGCCTTAGTCTTGTTGCAGTCATATGACACAGCTATGTGATGTGACGACTGCATCCAATCACCACCGACATCGGGGGAGCGGAACCGGTCCAGACAGAACATATATGTTTTTATTTTATTTTTTTACTGCCATCTTTGCTACAAAATCTGGAGACTTTTTTTTTTTTAATAAAGAATGGGGAGAAAAATCAAGTACAGTGCCGCAAGGTCCGTATGGGTCGTTACAGGTCAGAGTTCACTGTGTTAAAGGGGATTTGCTCTGAAAACAAATGACCACTCATCCACGAGACAGATAATTTCCTAATCATGGGGGTCTAACTGATCGGACCCGCACTGATCGGCAGAATGGGAAACTTTTATTCCCAACGGCAGGCACCTTTATCCCAATCACAAAATGGACCGGTCAGTCAAACGAATGGACCGGTGAGTCAAATGAACGGACCGCCATTCTATTCATTCTTTATGCCGCTGCCAGAAACAGAAAGATGATGCTCCGTTTGGAAAGGGTCCCATTCTGTCCATGGGTGTGGGTCCCAGAGGTCGAACACCCACCGATTAAGTGTGAACTTCTGTGAAACGTTGACATCCTGGGCACTTCCGGTGATTCCTAGTCATTGTACTGGGGGACCGGTAATCATAAGAGACGCTCAGAATGCTTCATGTGAACGGCAGCTGAGGGAGTATGGGCAGCACGGTGGCTCAGTGGTTAGCACTGCATCGCTGGAGTCCTGGGTTCAAATCCCGCCAAAGACAACATCTGCAAGGAGTTTGTATGTTCTCCCCGTGTTTGCGTGGGTTTCCTCCGGGTGCTCCGGTTTCCTCCCACACTCCAAAGAGATACTGATAGGGAATTTAGATTGTGAGCCCCATCAGGGACAGCGATGATGTGTGCCAAACTGTAAAGCGCTGCGGAATATGTTAGCGCTATATAAAAATAAAGATTATTATTATTACGCACCACGCTGGATCAAGCTACATACATTGTACACAATTGTGCAAGTGTTTGATTTTGCAGAAGATGTAGGAAACTCTTGGGATTAAGATTTCCTTTACTGGGATTAGACTGCACACAAGGTAGGATGTCTTAGAGGAGGAAGAGGTCTCATTAACCACGGGGATGAGCCAGACAGATCACTAAGGGTCTTTCACACATTCGCTATCTTTCACGTTAGCAATAAAAAACAGTCTGAGGGACATCAATGTCTTTGATCAGAATTCAGTCAGTTTCATCAGTTTTTCTCAGATGAAAACCAAAACTGATAAAAGGTCTCACCAGCTTCTCCCACCAAACAGTCCTTGAAAAACAGACAGCACACGGGTGTCATCCGAGCGATGTCTGATTTTTGGGGGGCTCATTCAGACATCTGTTATGGTTCTCAATGGCAAGAGAACATAGCCCAGCAAACATACGAACTAGCTCTTGGAAGGATGGAAACTAAACTGACCATGAACTAAACCTGCCGCACAACTAACAGTAGCCGGGTAGCGTAGCCTGCGTTTTATCCCTAGACGCCCAGCGCCGGCCGGAGGACTAACTAATCCTGGCAGAGGAAAATATAGTCCTGGCTCACCTCTAGAGAAATTTCCCCGAAAGGCAGACAGAGGCCCCCACAAATATTGGCGGTGATTTTAGATGAAATGACAAACGTAGTATGAAAATAGGTTTAGCAAAATTGAGGTCCGCTTACTAGATAGCAGGAAGACAGAAAGGGCACTTTCATGGTCAGCTGAAAACCCTATCAAAATACCATCCTGAAATTACTTTAAGACTCCAGTATTAACTCATAACATCAGAGTGGCAATTTCAGATCACAAGAGCTTTCCAGACACAGAAACGAAACTACAGCTGTGAACTGGAACAAAATGCAAAAACAAACGAGGACTAAGTCCAACTTAGCTGGGAGTTGTCTAGCAGCAGGAACATGCACAGAAAGGCTTCTGATTACAATGTTGACCGGCATGGAAGTGACAGAGGAGCAAGGCTAAATAGCGACTCCCACATCCTGATGGAAACAGGTGAACAGAGAGGATGATGCACACCAGTTCAATTCCACCAGTGGCCACCGGGGGAGCCCAAAATCCAATTTCACAACAGTACCCCCCCCTCAAGGAGGGGGCACCGAACCCTCACCAGAACCACCAGGGCGATCAGGATGAGCCCTATGAAAGGCACGGACCAAATCGGAGGCATGAACATCAGAGGCAGTCACCCAAGAATTATCCTCCTGACCGTATCCCTTCCATTTGACCAGATACTGGAGTTTCCGTCTGGAAACACGGGAGTCCAAGATTTTTTCCACAACGTACTCCAACTCGCCCTCAACCAACACCGGAGCAGGAGGCTCAACGGAAGGCACAACCGGTACCTCATACCTGCGCAATAATGACCGATGAAAAACATTATGAATAGAAAAAGATGCAGGGAGGTCCAAACGGAAGGACACAGGGTTAAGAATCTCCAATATCTTGTACGGGCCGATGAACCGAGGCTTAAACTTGGGAGAAGAAACCCTCATAGGGACAAAACGAGAAGACAACCACACCAAGTCCCCAACACAAAGCCGAGGACCAACCCGACGCCGGCGGTTGGCAAAAAGCTGAGTCTTCTCCTGGGACAACTTCAAATTGTCCACTACCTGCCCCCAAATCTGATGCAACCTCTCCACCACAGCATCCACTCCAGGACAATCCGAAGATTCCACCTGACCAGAAGAAAATCGAGGATGAAACCCCGAATTACAGAAAAAGGGAGACACCAAGGTGGCAGAACTGGCCCGATTATTGAGGGCAAACTCCGCTAAAGGCAAAAAAGCAACCCAATCATCCTGATCTGCAGACACAAAACACCTCAAATATGTCTCCAAGGTCTGATTCGTCCGCTCGGTCTGGCCATTAGTCTGAGGATGGAAAGCAGACGAGAAAGACAAATCTATGCCCATCCTAGCACAGAATGCTCGCCAAAATCTAGACACGAATTGGGTACCTCTGTCAGAAACGATATTCTCCGGAATACCATGCAAACGGACCACATTTTGAAAAAACAGAGGAACCAACTCGGAAGAAGAAGGCAACTTAGGCAGGGGAACCAAATGGACCATCTTAGAGAAACGATCACACACCACCCAGATGACAGACATCTTCTGAGAAACAGGAAGATCCGAAATAAAATCCATCCTTAAGGATACCTGTAGGTTCAGAATTACCAGGGGAGTCAGGCTCAAAACTCCTAGAAAGGGCATCCGCCTTAACATTCTTAGAACCCGGCAGGTAGGACACCACAAAATTAAACCGAGAGAAAAACAACGACCAGCGCGCCTGTCTAGGATTCAGGCGTCTGGCGGACTCAAGATAAATTAGATTTTTGTGGTCAGTCAATACCACCACCTGATGTCTAGCCCCCTCAAGCCAATGACGCCACTCCTCAAAAGCCCACTTCATGGCCAAAAGCTCCCGATTCCCAACATCATAATTCCGCTCGGCGGGCGAAAATTTACGCGAGAAAAAAGCACAAGGTCTCATCACGGAGCAATCGGAACTTCTCTGCGACAAAACCGCCCCAGCTCCGATTTCAGAAGCGTCGACCTCAACCTGAAAAGGAAGAGCAACATCAGGCTGACGCAACACAGGGGCGGAAAAAAAGCGGCGCTTAAGCTCGCGAAAGGCCTCCACAGCAGCAGGGGACCAATCAGCAACATCAGCACCCTTCTTAGTCAAATCAGTCAATGGTTTAACAACATCAGAAAAACCAGCAATAAATCGACGATAAAAGTTAGCAAAGCCCAAAAATTTCTGAAGACTCTTAAGAGAAGAGGGTTGCGTCCAATCACAAATAGCCTGAACCTTGACAGGATCCATCTCGATGGAAGAGGGGGAAAAAATATATCCCAAAAAGGAAATCTTTTGAACCCCAAAAACGCACTTAGAACCCTTCACACACAAGGAATTAGACCGCAAAACCTGAAAAACCCTCCTGACCTGCTGGACATGAGAGTCCCAGTCATCCGAAAAAATCAAAATATCATCCAGATACACAATCATAAATTTATCCAAATAATCACGGAAAATGTCATGCATAAAGGACTGAAAGACTGAAGGGGCATTTGAAAGACCAAAAGGCATCACCAAATACTCAAAGTGGCCCTCGGGCGTATTAAATGCGGTTTTCCACTCATCCCCCTGCTTAATTCGCACCAAATTATACGCCCCACGGAGATCTATCTTAGAGAACCACTTGGCCCCCTTTATGCGAGCAAACAAATCAGTCAGCAGTGGCAACGGATATTGATATTTAACCGTGATTTTATTCAAAAGCCGATAATCAATGCACGGCCTCAAAGAGCCATCTTTCTTAGCCACAAAGAAAAAACCGGCTCCTAAGGGAGATGACGAAGGACGAATATGTCCCTTTTCCAAGGACTCCTTTATATATTCTCGCATAGCAGCATGTTCAGGCACAGACAGATTAAATAAACGACCCTTAGGGTATTTACTACCCGGAATCAAATCTATGGCACAATCGCACTCCCGGTGCGGAGGTAATGAACCAAGCTTAGGTTCTTCAAAAACGTCACGATATTCAGTCAAGAATTCAGGAATCTCAGAGGGAATAGATGATGAAATGGAAACCACAGGTACGTCCCCATGCGTCCCCTTACATCCCCAGCTTAACACAGACATAGCTTTCCAGTCAAGGACTGGGTTATGAGATTGCAGCCATGGCAATCCAAGCACCAACACATCATGTAGGTTATACAGCACAAGAAAGCGAATAATCTCCTGGTGATCCGGATTAATCCGCATAGTTACTTGTGTCCAGTATTGTGGTTTATTGCTAGCCAATGGGGTGGAGTCAATCCCCTTCAGGGGTATAGGAGTTTCAAGAGGCTCCAAATCATACCCACAGCGTTTGGCAAAGGACCAATCCATAAGACTCAAAGCGGCGCCAGAGTCGACATAGGCATCCGCGGTAATAGATGATAAAGAACAAATCAGGGTCACAGATAGAATAAACTTAGACTGTAAAGTGCCAATTGAAACAGACTTATCAAGCTTCTTAGTACGCTTAGAGCATGCTGATATAACATGAGTTGAATCACCGCAATAGAAGCACAACCCATTTTTTCGTCTAAAATTCTGCCGTTCACTTCTGGACAGAATTCTATCACATTGCATATTCTCTGGCGTCTTCTCAGTAGACACCGCCAAATGGTGCACAGATTTGCGCTCCCGCAGACGCCTATCGATCTGGATAGCCATTGTCATGGACTCATTCAGACCCGCAGGCACAGGGAACCCCACCATAACATCCTTAATGGCATCAGAGAGACCCTCTCTGAAATTCGCCGCCAGGGCGCACTCATTCCACTGAGTAAGCACAGCCCATTTACGGAATTTCTGGCAGTATATTTCAGCTTCGTCTTGCCCCTGAGATAGGGACATCAAGGCCTTTTCCGCCTGAAGTTCTAACTGAGGTTCCTCATAAAGCAACCCCAAGGCCAGAAAAAACGCATCCACATTGAGCAACGCAGGATCCCCTGGAGCCAATGCAAAAGCCCAATCCTGAGGGTCGCCCCGGAGCAAAGAAATCACAATCCTGACCTGCTGAGCAGGATCTCCAGCAGAGCGAGATTTCAGGGACAAAAACAACTTGCAATTATTTTTGAAATTTTGAAAGCAAGATCTATTCCCCGAGAAAAATTCAGGCAAAGGAATTCTAGGTTCAGATATAGGAACATGAACAACAAAATCTTGTAAGTTTTGAACTTTCGTGGTGAGATTATTCAAACCTGCAGCTAAACTCTGAATATCCATTTTAAACAGGTGAACACAGAGCCATTCCAGGATTAGAAGGAGAGAGAGAGAGAAAGGCTGCAATATAGGCAGACTTGCAAGAGATTCAATTACAAGCACACTCAGAACTGAGAAAAAAAAAAAAAAAATCTTCAGCAGACTTCTCTTTTCTCTCCTTTCTCTGTCAATTAATTTAACCCTTTTGGGCCGGTCAAACTGTTATGGTTCTCAATGGCAAGAGAACATAGCCCAGCAAACATACGAACTAGCTCTTGGAAGGATGGAAACTAAACTGACCATGAACTAAACCTGCCGCACAACTAACAGTAGCCGGGTAGCGTAGCCTGCGTTTTATCCCTAGACGCCCAGCGCCAGCCGGAGGACTAACTAATCCTGGCAGAGGAAAATATAGTCCTGGCTCACCTCTAGAGAAATTTCCCTGAAAGGCAGACAGAGGCCCCCACAAATATTGGCGGTGATTTTAGATGAAATGACAAACGTAGTATGAAAATAGGTTTAGCAAAATTGAGGTCCGCTTACTAGATAGCAGGAAGACAGAAAGGGCACTTTCATGGTCAGCTGAAAACCCTATCAAAATACCATCCTGAAATTACTTTAAGACTCCAGTATTAACTCATAACATCAGAGTGGCAATTTCAGATCACAAGAGCTTTCCAGACACAGAAACGAAACTACAGCTGTGAACTGGAACAAAATGCAAAAACAAACGAGGACTAAAGTCCAACTTAGCTGGGAGTTGTCTAGCAGCAGGAACATGCACAGAAAGGCTTCTGATTACAATGTTGACCGGCATGGAAGTGACAGAGGAGCAAGGCTAAATAGCGACTCCCACATCCTGATGGAAACAGGTGAACAGAGAGGATGATGCACACCAGTTCAATTCCACCAGTGGCCACCGGGGGAGCCCAAAATCCAATTTCACAACAGACATCCGTGCATATCGGTCCAATCTCAAACTGGCCACGGCTCTCACAACCGGAGCGTGACATCTTCATATATTTCTATAAGGCTGTCAAGTTTGGGTTGGAAGACCCGAGCCAGTCCATGCATGGTGCTCAGAGATGGGACCGATGTGCACGGACGTCTCAGTGAGCCTCTTCCCTGACTCATAGACTTGGATTGGTGATTTTGGTCCAACACTCTTATCACATGTCTGTGAAAAATTGGCTTATAAATGAGCCCCAAGTATGGAAACCTGAAGACCCCCTAGATCAAGAGATGATAATCCAGTATAAGTGACCCAGGTGTGATCTTGGGCATCTCCAACTCGCCAAACTCAACATCTATCCTCTGCTCACCCCAATTACAAGTCTGTAACTTTGAAATTTCGTGAGGAACCTTCCAGTCATTAATCCTCTGAAGGTCCCATTGCCACCACCCCTCACTTTAATGGAATCAAAACATGTACCTGCTTCCTGAGGAATCATTCTCTCAGATTTTGGCTTTTCTATAGGTATTATATGAAATTATTACCATCCTACATTTCGCAAAAATTGTCCCCAATTTCCCAGGACTCACCTAATGCGGAGAGCTTTTGGACAGACTCGTTGCAAGGGAGTTCACATCCAGACAAGATCCCCAAGAGCAGCACCACCAGGGAGTTGAGCCTATCTTCCATCTTGGTGAGGTTCATCTTGCTTTCCTCCTGCAACTTTTGGAACAAGGAGGTCACAGATTGGAGATTCGATTCCAACAGAGTCAACCTTTCTCCGACACTCTTGGGTTTTGGATTTTGAGGTTTCCCTTCCGTTCCGGACTGTTTGAGGGTTTGCTTGAACTCTTGGTTCCCTTCTTGTTGGATCTCCTTCAGTTCTTCAGGAGTAGGTTGCTCATCTGGGAGAAGAAAATGCAACCTGCATCCGTAAGGTCCATCACAGTTGGCATCCACAGGTGGCATGGCTACAAGATGCTCGAAGCAACCCGGGTTATCTCGCCCATCGCTGCAGTCAGGATTGTCAGCTGCCTCCACATCTGGAAGGAGCAATAGGACTACAACCCATAGCATCTTCTGGCAAGACATTATTCCCATCGCCGCTGCTCTAGGACTCTTCCCTATCCCCTCAGTCTGCATCTTGCATGCACCAACTGGAAAAAAAAATAACCTGTGCAAACTGTCCTCACTTTTTTTTTTTTACAGGTTGGGCAATGTCCCTCTGTACACAACCTTTCACAGGCTGGGAAATCCTCTGAAAGAGCTTCAAAGCAAATGAAGATAGTGTGTGTGAGGCATGTACCAGAGCGGAGGGGGCTCAGGGGGTGCAGCTCGGATGAGGGGAGAGGAGGGACTGGAAAAGTCTCAAGTAAAGAACACTTCAAACTAAGATTAGCATCTTGCAGCCCATTGAAGAGCAGCCTGGTTGTGTCTAGGTGAATGGCCCGTCTGATTATTATTATTATTGTGTGCACCTTTTGCCTGCGAAGACTTGACTGGGAAGGGTGGATTCCCGGGTGCAGGGAATATCCCAGGAATTATCAGCATAACCGCGAGCAGCTGGAAGAACCGCAGGAACCGAGCGCCGTACACTGGATAATGGTGCAACGCAAAGTGACATAAAGCGACGGAAAGTCATATAAAGTGATATAAAGTTATACAAAGTGATATAAAGTGACGGAGCGTGATATTAAGTGGCACAAAGTGATATAAAGTGATGCAAAGTTATACAAAGTGATTTAAAGTGATATAAAGTTATACAAAGTGATATAAAGTGACATAAAGTTATACAAAGTGATATAAAGCGACGGAAAGTGATATAAAGTGATGCAAAGTTATACAAAGTGATATAAAGTTATACAAAGTGATATAAAGTGACGGAACGTGATATAAGGTGACACAAAGTGATATAAAGTGATGCAAAGTTATACAAAGTGATATAAAGCGACGGAAAGTGATATAAAGTGATGCAAAGTTATACAAAGTGATATAAAGTGGCACAAAGTGATATAAAGTGACGGAAAGTGATATAAAGTGGCACAAAGTGATATAAAGTGACAAAGAGATACAAGGTGATAAAAAGTGACATAAAGTGATAAAAAGTGACACAAAGTGACGCAAAGTGATGCAAAGTTATGCAAAGTGATATAAAGTGATACAAAGCGATGCAAAGTGATATACATTGATATAAAGTGACAAAGAGATACAAGATGATAACAAATGGTGATAAAAAGTGACAAAGTGATATAAAGGATATAAAGTGACACAAAGTTATACAAAGTGATAAAGAGATACAAGGTGATAAAAAGTGACACAAAGTGATAAAAAGTGACAAAGTGATACAAAGTGATATAAAGCATATAAAGTGATACAAAGTTATACAAAGTGATAAAAAGTGACAAAGTGATATAAAGCATATAAAGTAATACAAAGTTATACAAAGTGATAAAAAGTGACAAAGATATACAAGGTGATAAAAAGTGACACAAAGTTATATAAAGTGAAACAAAGTGATATAAAGTTATATAAAGTGGATACAATGTAGACAAAGAAAGACATAAGGGGCTATAAAGACTATAATGGGGTTGTTCAGTCTTAGGAAACCTTGGCTGTTGCTTTCTTCCTGTCCATGGGTCACGTCTGCTTTGAAGCTCAGGCTCATTACAGGACTTGTACCAATACTATAAATCATCCTCTTTCTACAGACTGACTGCTGGGGTTCCCATTGCTGATCACAAGAATGGGGGTCCCAAATTAATCATATGTCAGGAATTTGCACTGCCGCTCCGGTCTGAGGACTGCCACACACCACGCTCAGTCCACTGCATCCACACATCTGATTTTGTGCTTGGTTGTCATCCTCCATCCCAGACACAATGAATGGAGCCGTCAGACTAATGTGCAACCGGTGACTCCATTCATCTGCTCCTGGCTGCGTGAAGTCCAGGGAAGACCCCCTTTCAGTGCTCAGTGGGGTCTTATGCTGATCTAGAAATGAACTATCTGTTGGATCAGTGATACTTCTTGTAGACTGGAATACCCCTTATATCATTATTTTATCGCTCGTCAAAGTCAGACCTCCAGGACCCCAGCAGTGCTGACAATGAAGGAGCCACAATGCTAGAGCAGGAGCAGGGCTGTGTCTCCTTCTCAGTTCTTGTTGGGAAAATTGGGGAAATTGAATCTAATTAAGAAATCTGTGTTAATAGACGGAGGTCCTCAAAAGGCAAGGAGCAGCTCCCATTCTGGAGGACCCGTTCTGTCCTGCATTACATAGACTAACCATTGATTTGAATGGACTTGGTGTAATACTTAGTTTCTCCTGCGGGAGTGCTGCAGAGAAAGTGAACACTTGCAGCCAGGTTTATGCACAGGTCACAGCTGATTGCTGCAGGTCCCCAACCTGGGGATACTTTGTGATAACCCTATTGTTTCCTTTAAACTATAAAACCAACCAAGAATATTGGGAATAAATAAAATATGTAATATAAAGGGGTTCTTGACTTTAGATAATCTCTGCTTGTAGGGAAGAGAGGAGGGCTTGTCCCGCTACTGGGGACCTCAGTGTCTAGATTTTATGCAACGCCACCACTTGGAATAATGAAGCATTACACAATGTCCATTCATATTTATGGGTTTGTCTGTAGAGTTGAGCAAAAAAATAACAGGAACCTGGTCGAGCAGCCACATCAATAGTCCAGGGCCAACGGACCTGAACCCTTCTACCTGCCGGCATTCTCGATGCCTCTTCTGATTAGTAGGTCCGGCATGAAATACATTGCAACAATGATGGTGCGTCGGACCTCTGGGTATGTTCACACATTGCATTTTTGCAGTGTTATTCTTTTTATGCATTTTTAAATGTAAATAAAAAGCTGCTTTTTACGGTAGCAGCAAAAGCTGCGAGATGTCAGAAATCTCATGCACACAATTGCTATTTTTTTCTTGACTGAATTGCAAAACTGCTGCTTTTTTAAAAAAAAACGGCCACTTGTCACTTCTTTGAGTGTTTTTGCAGCATGTTTTCATTTTTTGGAAAGCAATGAGAAAGTTTAAAAAGTTGCAAAAAAATTTAAACCATGCATTTTTGTTGTTTTTCTGCAGCTTTTTTGTGAATTAAACTATCTTTAATAGCCATGTAGTATAGACAAATGACACTTATTATCTGCACCGAAAACACAGCAAAAAAAATCGCAGCAAAATCTATTTTTTGTAAGTAGCTTTTTTACTGCAGAAAAAAAAAAAGCAACGTAGCAAAACAGCAACATGTGAACACAGCCTAATAAGCAGAAAGGGAGGTGGAGATGCAGGCAGCCAGGAGACGATTTTCAGAGCACTGGGGGCACTGAGATTTGCAGGTCTACCAATGTGGCTACTAGACCTAGGTCTGGCTAATCTCTTTGGCTACTTTCACACATCAGGTTTTTGCCATCAGGCACAATCCGGCGAATTTTGAAAAAAACGGATCTGGCAAAAGTTGCCACCGGATCCGTTTTTTTCTCATAGACTTGTATTAGCGCCGGATTGCAACGGATGGCCTCACGTTTCATCCGTTTTTTGCCAGATCCGGCGGCCGGAGAAAACGTACATACGAATGTTTTTTCTGTCCGGCGAAAAAACGCACAGCGATGGTTCCAACAGGAAACAGTGAAATGATGAATCCGGCGACCGATTCTGTTTTTTCATTCATCTTTCCATTCTGATCTCTCTCTCTCTGTTTCTCTCTCTCTCTCTCCTCCCTGGAACAGGAAGTCCAAACTCTATCCCCGGGTAAATAAAAAAAAACGGATCCAGAAAAAAAAACGGATCAGTTGCATCAGTTTTTCACAATTTGCGCCGTATTGTTTTTTTCAAAATTCGCCAGATTGTGCCTGATGGCAAAAAACTGATGTGTGAAAGTAGCCTTTGCCCATCTCTAGATGTGAGCACAATACAAAGGACAGGAAAGGACAGGACAAGAAACGACAGCACATGAAAGGACAGGACAAGAAAGGACAGCACAGGACAGGACAAGAAAGGACGGCACAGGAAAGGACAAGAAAGGACTGCACAGGAAAGGACAAGAAAGGACAGGACAAGAAAGGACAACACAGTACAGGAAAGGACAGGACAAGAAAGGACAGCACAGGAAAGGACAGGACAAGAAAGGACAGCACAGGACAGGAAAGGACATTGAGTCCTGTCTTCCTCTTTTCTGGTCTGGTCATGCCAGGGGTTAACTTTCTCAGCCTCAGTCTGGTCTCAAGTTTGCTATTTATCCCTGCTGTGTCCTACAGACCATGTCAGTTATAGCTTCTGCCTACGGCATGAGTAGCTGATCCCGTTTACCTTGGATTGTCCTGCTGCTGGCTTACTGAACCCATGTCTGTTTATCCCCTCTTCCCATTCCGACTCTCTGTTCCCCTTTCGTGTATTGACTCTCTGTTTTTTTTATTCGGCTTGGACCCTGACCTGTTGTTTTGTCTCTTGTCTTTGGCATATCCGCTCCTGACTGGTACTGACCTGTTGTGAACTCTGTTTTCGGGCTCCCTCTTGTGGTCACAGGTGGTATTGTGTGAGTTTTGTTTTTGGGCTCCCCCTGGTGGCTTTGTTTGTTATCCTGCGGATCTGTGGCTGGATCAGCTGCCTCGTTATGCACTAGGGAGTTTCCTATTTAGCTCTGCTTCACCTCCACTTGTTGCCGGCTGTCGATGTATTCAGTGCTATTCTGATCTCCCCTGATTATCTTTGTTTTCAGTCTCTTCTGGAGAAGCTAAGTTTCTGTTTGATTATTTTTTGCTCATCAGTCTGCAATATGATTTCAGTGTATGATGAGTTTAGTCCAGCTTGCTAATATGTGAGTTCTTGCTGCTGGTAAGCTCTGGGGTACGGAGTTGCTTCCCCCGCACTGTTAGTTGGTGCGGGGGCTCGAGCAATCTCTGCGTGGATTTTTTGCTTAGGGTTTTCTATTGACCGCACAGCTCCCTTCCTATTTTCTGCTATCTAGTGTTAGCGGGCCTCATTTGCTAAATCTATTTCATCTCTGCGTTTGTGCTTTCCCCTTAACTCACCGTTAATATTTGTGGGGGGCTTTTCTATATCTTTGGGGTCATTTCTCTGAGGCAAGTAAGGACTTAACTTTCCCTCTAGGAATAGGTAGTTTCTCAGGCCGTGAAGAGACGTCTAGGATTTCCAGGTAACGTTCCACGGCTGCCTATAGTTGTTTGCGGATAGGATCAGGTTGCGGTCAATCCAGATACCACTTCCCCAGAACTGGTCGTCGGTTTAGTTACTTAGCTAGTCAATCTTGCGATCCTTGCCACTAGGATCACAACACTGACCACCCATTTGGCTTGCTATTGACTCTGTGTTTGTTTATTTCCTTTGTACTGCGCTACAGTCTAATATTTGATCCGGCTTGTTTTGACTATTCTGCTGCCACCTGGTGGCGGCCTCGCCAATGCATTGCAGGTCTGGTCCTGCTGTGTGCAGTCTGCAGTCCTCCCTCCACTCTATTGCCACCTAATGGAGCTTGCAATTTTCTGTATTCCAGCGGCATGACAACAAGAAAGGAAAGGACAGCACAGGACAGGAAATGACAGAATAAGAAAGGACAGGACAAAAATGGACAGCACGGGACAGGAAAGGGCAAGAGAGAAAAAACAGCACAAGACAGGAAAAGGGCAGGACAAGAAAGGAAAGGACAGGACTAGTGTTGAGCGATACCGTCCGATACTTGAAAGTATCGGTATCGGAAAGTATCGGCCGATACCGGCAAAGTATCGGATCTAATCCGATGCCGATACCCGATACCAATACAAGTCAATGGGACTCATGTATCGGACGGTATTCCTGATGGTTCCCAGGGTCTGAAGGAGAGGAAACTCTCCTTCAGGCCCTGGGAACCATATTAATGTGTAAAATAAAGAATTAAAATAAAAAATATTGCTATACTCACCTCTCCGACGCAGCCTTGACCTCACAGAGGGAACCGGCAGCGTTCTGTGCTTAAAATGCGCGCGTTTCCTTCCTTCCGTGACATCACGGCTTCTGATTGGTCGCGTGCCGCCCATGTGGCTGCGACGCGACCAATCACAGCAAGCCGTGACGTAATTTTGAGGTCCTGGAAGCCTAATTCTAGGCATTCAGGATTTTAAAATTACGTTCCGGCTTGTGATTGGTCGCGTCGCGGTCACATGGGCGACGCGACCAATCACAAGCCGTGACGTCACGGGAGGCAGGAGACGCGCGCATTTTTAAAATTACGTCACCGTTTGTGATTGGTTGCGTGCCGCCCATGTGGCCGCGACGCAACCAATCACAGCAAGCCGTGACATAATTTCAGGTCCTGAATGCCTATTTCTGCATTCAGGACCTGAAATTACGTCACGGCTTGCTGTGATTGGTCGCGTCGCGGCCACATGGGCGGCACGCAACCAATCACAAGCCGTGACGTAATTTTAAAATGCGCGCGTGTCCTGCCTCCCGTGACGTCACGGCTTGTGATTGGTCGCGTCGCCCATGTGACCGCGACGCGACCAATCACAAGCCGGAACGTAATTTTAAAATCCTGAATGCCTAGAATTAGGCTTCCAGGACCTCAAAATTACGTCACGGCTTGCTGTGATTGGTCGCGTCGCGGCCACATGGGCGGCAAGCGACCAATCAGAAGCCGTGACGTCGCGGGAGGCAGGAAACGCGCGCATTTTAAGCAAACAACGCTGCCGGTTCCCTCGGTGAGGTCCAGGCTGCGTCGGAGAGGTGAGTATAGCAATATTTTTTATTTTAATTCTTTACTTTACACATTAATGTTGTTTCGATACCGATACCCGATACCACAAAAGTATCGGATCTCGGTATCGGAATTCCGATACCCGCAAGTATCGGCCGATACCCGATACTTGCGGTATCGGAATGCTCAACACTAGACAGGACAAGAAAGGACAGCACAGGAAAGGGCAGCAAAGGACAGGACAGGAAAGGACAGCACAGGAAAGGACAGGACAGGAAATGACAGGACAAGAAAGGACATGACAAGAAAAGACAGGACAGGAAGGACAGCACAGGAAAGGACAGGACAAGAAAGGACAGCACAGGACAGGACAAGAACGGACAGGACAGGAAAGGACAGGAAATGACAGGACAAGAAAGGACAGCACAAGACAAGAAAGGACAGCATAGAACAGGAAAGGATAGGACAAGAGTGGACAACACAGGAAAGGACAGGACAAGAAAGGACAGCACAGGACAGGAAAGGACAGGACAAGAAAGGACAGAACAGGACAGGAAAGGACAGCACAGGACAGGAAAGGGCAGGAAAGGACAGGACAAGAAAGGACAGCACAGGATAGGACAGTGTTGTGAATTAGACTTTTTTGGCTCCCTCTAGTGGTTACTAGTGATATGTCTCTGGGATTTCCTTCCCTCTGTCTGCACCCAGCTGGGTCGTTACTTCAGGGGTGTTGCTATATAAACCTCCTGGAACCTTAGTCCAGTGCCTGGCATCGGTGTTATCAGACACATTCTGTTTGCTTCTGTTTGCTGGTCCTGGTTCGTGCTAAATTAAGCTAAGTCTTGCTTCTTTGTTTTTTGGGTTATTTGTTTGCTATCATTTTTGTCCAGCTTGTACTAAATGTGATTCCTGTCCTTGCTGGAAGCTCTAGGGGGCTGGTGTTCTCCCCCCGGGCCGTTAGACGGTTCGGGGGTTCTTGAATTTCCAGTGTGGATATTTTTGATAGGATTTTTTTGCTGACCATATAAGTTATCTTTCTATATTCTGCTATTAGCTAGTGGGCCTCTCTTTGCTAAATTCCTAGCTCATTCTTATGTTTGTCTTTTCCTCTTACCTCACCGTTATTATTTGTGGGGGGCTTCTATCCAACTTTTTGGGGTATTTCCTCTGGAGGCAAGAAAGGTCTTTCTTTTCCCTTCTAGGGGTAGTTAGCTCTCCGGCTGGCGCGAGACGTCTAGGATCAACGTAGGAACGTTCCCCGGCTGCTGGTATTTGTGGTGCTAGGATTAGTTATATGGTCAGCCCAGTTACCACTGCCCTATGAGCTGGTTTTCTGTATTTACTGACTTAGCATTATTCCTGAGACTCTCTGCCATTGGGGTCATAACAGGACAGGAAATGACAGGAAAGGACAGCACAGGACAAAAAAGGACAGGACAAGAAAGGACAGCACAGGACAGGGAAGGATAAGAGAAAAAAACAGCACAAGACAGGAAAGGGTAGGAAAGGACTGCACAAGCAAATACAGGAAATAACGGGACAGCAAACTACATCACAGGACAGGAAAGGACAGGACAGGGCAGGAAAGGACGGGACAAGAAAGGACAGCACAGGAAAGGACAGGACAAGAAAGTACAGGACAGGCATGGACTGGAAAGGACAGTTCTTCCAGAACTACAAACTTTTCTGAATTAATCTTGAATTCCCTAATAGGATGGATGGTAATAACTTCTTTAATCTGGAATGAAATCAGTTTTGCTTGAAAATATATTGCAAATATGCAGGTAATACTGACATCATATGTTTTGTGCCACATTGACACCAGTTTACTTTTATACAGTTTTTCAACCTTATTGTCAATCATGTAAGTACATTAAAGTCCTATTATTATTATTATTATTATTATTATTATTATTTATTGTTATAGCGCCATTTATTCCATGGCGCTTTACATGTGAGGAGGGGTATACATAATAATAACAAGTACAATAATCTTAAACCGTACAAGTCATAACTGGTACAGGAGGAGAGAGGACCCTGCCCGCGAAGGATCACAATCTACAAGGGATGGGTGAGGATACAGTAGGTGAGGATAGAGCTGGTCATGCAGCGGTGTATGACCAGCTATGGAAGTAAAGCAGCACGGTGGCTCAGTGGTTAGCACTGCAGCATTTCAGTGCCGGAGTCCTGGGTTCAAATCCCACCAAGGACAATATCTGCAAGGAGTTTGTATGTTCTCCCCGTGTTTGCGTGGGTTTCCTCCGGGTTCTCCGGTTTCCTCCCACATTCCAAAGACATACTGATAGGGAATTTAGATTGTGAGCCCCATTGGGGACAGCGATGATAATGTGTGCAAAACTGTAAAGTGCTGCAGAATATGTTAGCGCTATATAAAAATAAAGATTATTATTATAAAGAACTTGTTAATCACCAAACTATAATACCACTTATAACCAGCAGGGGGATCCAGAATTTGCTTAATATGAAATCAATGTAATTGCTATGTGTATTTTTTATTTTTGCAAAATATGATAAAAAAAGGTGAAAATATCTGAGGAATCCTCCTTTGTGCATCCCTGTCAGTCAGTGATCCCGAGCTCTGCAATGTGCTTGGCACTTTATAGGAACTTTAAGGGCCCGTCAATTGCCAGAGATATGTACCAGTAATGTTTTCCCCTGTGCAGATACCGTTGTTCTCCTGAATCTGGCGTCGTTTTTCTTGTGTTTCTGCTCCTCTCCATTCCTAAGATATGGCCCCTTCATCTCTGTCTATACGTCTAGTGTTTTATAGTCAAGTGGGTGTGGTTTTCAGGTTTTCTTAAATAAATGCATCTAAATAAATGCTTAAAAAAAAATAATTTACATTGTCCCCGTCTTCTATGCTCATGAGGGCTTTGACTAGTCGATGGGGCGTTAGTTGCCCTCTTGTGGGCATGATATCATGATTTGCACGAGCGACGTCATCGCCAGGAAATGCAAATCTAGAGCATGTGCGCCGCTCATTTTGGAGGCGTCACTGCTTCTCTGGAGCCAGGTGTACGCTTACCGGCTTCAGAGGCGCGCACTTCGCATGTCCGAAATCTCAGGAGGTGGCTTCCAGCCATACACAGTGCGTCTCTAAAGCCCCACGACTAGACAAAGCCCTCATTAGCATAGGAAATCGGGACAATATAAAGGCTATTTTAAAGCATTTATTTAACTGAATTATGTTCTGGGCTGGTTAGGCAGGGAGTTTAATCATACATGGGTGAATGCTGTTGGGTTGGAGGGCACGGGGGCCTTAACAAGTTCCCTTAGATAAAAACCACAATACTAACAACACTATTATTACTACCAGTTACATTATACACAGGAGCTTTGTATATAGTATACAGTGTATAGTGGAAATGTACAGGTAACACACTAACTCACCAATGACAATATACACAGGAGCTCTGTACATAGTATACAGTGTCAGTGTAAGTATACAGTACAATACAATGATCACCTGTGATATTATGCACAGGAGCTCTGTATATAGTGTCAGTGTACAGGTAATACAGTGGTCACCGGTGATATTATGCACAGGAGCCAGGAGCTCTGTATATAGTGTATAGGGTACAGGTAATACAGTGATCACCGGTGACATTATACACAGGAGCTCTGTATATAGTGTTAGTGTACAGGTAATACAGGGATCACCAGTGACATTATACACAGGAGCTCTGTATATAGTGTCAGTGTACAGGTAATACAGTGATCACCGGTGACATTATACACAGGAGCTCTGTATATAGTGTCAGTGTACAGGTAATACAGTGATCACCGGTGACATTATACACAGGAGCTCTGTATATAGTGTCAGTGTACAGGTAATACAGGGATCACCAGTGACATTATACACTGGAGTTCTGTATATAGTGTCAGTGTACAGGTAATACAGTGATCACCAGTGACATTATACACAGGAGCTCTGTATATAGTGTCACTGTACAGGTAATACAGGGATCACCAGTGACATTATACACAGGAGCTCTGTATTTAGTGCATAGTGTACAGGTAATACAGTGATCACCAGTGACATTATACACAGGAGCTCTGTATATAGTGTCAGTGTACAGATAATACTGTGATCTCCAGTGATATTATACACAAGAGCTCTGTATATAGTGTACAGGAAACACTGCATACCAGTGACTTTATACACAGGAGCTCTGTATTTAGTGTATAGTGTACAGGTAATACAGTGATCACCAGTGATATTATACACAAAAGCTCTGTATATAGTATCAGTGTACAGGTAATACACAGGAGTTCTGTATATAGTTTCAGTGTACAGGTAAAACTGTGATCACCAGTAACATTGTCATGATTCACACCGTGACTGTCAAGATCCCTTAGCCGCTGCCCACAATATGTCACGGATCGGTGTGACTTTACACCAGCAGACGGCTATCACATGTGCAGGGGGCTTATCCTAGTTATCCCACCGCTGCCACCAATATGTCACGATTCACACCGTGACTGTCAAGATCCCTTAGCCGCTGCCCACAATATGTCACGGATTGGGGTGACTTTAGACCAACAGACGGCTATCACATGTGCAGGGGGCTTATCCTAGTTATCCCTCCACTGCCACAATGTGATGAAAAAAAAATACACACACGAGGCTATTGACCTCTTGTTTACAGCAGGGGCTTATTTTAGGTATCCCACTGCTCTTACGTATACCATGAACTGCAGGGATTTGTGTATATCCCGCTACAGTTCCACTTAAACCTTGCAGCTCTCTGGCGCCCCCCTTACGGTCAGGTCAGATTAGGTACTGCACCTAGGGTGATTAGTCGCCAGAAACGCTGCCTGCTATGTACTGGCTATTGGGTGCCCTGCAGCGACGCGATAACTACTCCCACTCAGGCAGGAACAATAATTATCAAGCCGCAGTCGCTACAGTGACCCCCAAAAGCCGGCACACGGTCGCTGCCACCAGCTCCAATTGAACGGGTCTGGAGCTAACCCCAAACAGTAGCGTAATTCCCTTCAGAGACAGGGTACGGTTTAGGGCAGGAAGAACGAACTAGTATTAAATATTATACCCCATAAATGATTTTTAGGCAGTGTTTATAAAATATTTTACAAAGATGTTACAAATGAGACAATTGCAAATATGTACAAGGTAATTATGAAAATAAAAGGATTAAAGGAAGAAAAGATAACTCACATGTTCTTAGTTCATAACAGTTCAGGCAAACACCATGCTAGGGGGAGGGGCTCCCAAAAATCCCAATGCATGAGGTACAGCTCTTCAGGTCAGACCCACATGTTCTTCCAGCAACAGAGTCACTGCTGGAGTCCGGCCAAAACAGTTATAGCTTAGGTCGGTGACATCACCAAAAAGGCTGGCTATCCCAGACCCTCCTCTCTCTACATTCTGACTAAGTATAAGCTAAATCTTTCTAAGACTTGTAATGCCGCTGCTGAACCTATCATAATCGCACTATACCCCTCATTCATCTCGTATCATCGCCGGCATTCCAGTGAGACCAAACATGTCCCACCTGTCACGCACACTGACAGAGAAATCCCTACCTCTGTACCAGATGGAGCTAGAAACCTGTGTTTCGAGGGATGGGTAGATCCTCCGAGTGTGATTACAAATATATGTTTTCGTGGTCTTAACTTAAACGATTTGCCTAATATCTTCCAAAAACAGAACAAAAGACTTTCATATTCTGGAAGGTTCTAATCTAGTAAAAGCTGGGCACTTTCCCCCACAGGAAATACTGGTCGTAAATACCTTTCGTCAATAAAACTCTCTTCCCCATGTACATTGACAAGGCAGCTCTTGGCTGAGTGAAAGGGAAGGGGGGTTTTTAACCCACAGCATGCTAGCAACAGAACTAAACTTATACCTGTCACGCACACTGACAGAGAAATCCCTACCTCTGTACCAGATGGAGCTAGAAACCTGTGATTCGAGGGATGGGTAGATCCTCCGAGTGTGATTACAAATATATGTTTTCGTGGTCTTAACTTAAACGATTTGCCTAATATCTTCCAAAAACAGAACAAAAGACTTTCATATTCTGGAAGGTTCTAATCTAGTAAAAGCTGGGCACTTTCCCCCACAGGAAATACTGGTCGTAAATACCTTTCGTCAATAAAACTCTCTTCCCCATGTACATTGACAAGGCAGCTCTTGGCTGAGTGAAAGGGAAGGGGGGGTTTTTAACCCACAGCATGCTAGCAACAGAACTAAACTTATATGATATTTCATACCATATCGTGACACCTCCCCCTTTTAGCGTGCGCTACGGCGGCAGAACCTCTCGGTATGCCTCCATGCGCACCTCCGTGGGTTCACCCTGGCGGGAGAGTCCATCTGCATTCCCATGCTCTTTGCCCGCTTTGTGTTTAATGGTGAAGTCAAATTGCTGAAGGGCAAGGCTCCAGCGTAGCAACCTGCCGTTGGTTCCACACATGGTGCTTAGCCAGCGCAGAGGGTTGTGGTCGGTCACCACCGTGAAGGTGCGACCGTACAAGTAGGGCTGCAAGCGCTGCAGGGCCCAGACTATGGCCAGGCACTCCTTCTCGATGGTGGAGTAGGCCACTTCTCTCGGCAAAAGTTTCCGGCTCAGGTACAACACGGGGTGCTCTTGGTCCTCCGAGTCAACCTGGCTGAGCACAGCACCAAGGCCAAACTCGCTGGCGTCGGTCTGTACCAAGAACGGTCGACTGCTGTCGACTGCTTTCAACACAGGGGCGTTGCACAGTGCTGTCTTCAACGCCTGGAAGGCCCCCTCACAGCCATCTGTCCAGTTGACGATGTGGGGTAGCTTCTTCCTGGTGAGGTCCGTCAAAGGTTTTGCCAGGCTACTATAGTGCTGCACGAAGCGCCTATAGTACCCTGCAGTGCCCAGGAAGGACATCACCTGTTTCTTGTTCCTGGGAGTGGGCCAGTTCACGATCACGCCCACTTTGTCAGGCTCTGGCTTTAGGGTGTTTCCACCTACCCGGTGCCCCAGGTAGTGAACCTCCCTCATGCCCATCTGGCACTTTCCCGGCTTGATAGTCAGTCCTGCTCGGTGAATTCGCCCGAGCACCTCCTCGAGATGCTGCAGGTGTTCATCCCAGGAGGGACTGAAGATGGCAATGTCATCTAAGTGCGCCACAGCGTACTTCTCCAGTCCCTGAAGCAGGAGATTGACCATCCGCTGGAAAGTGGCAGGGGCATTCTTCATGCCGAAGGGCATGACCGTGGACTCGTACAGTCCAAAGGGTGTGACAAAGGCGGACTTCTCCTGCGCCTCGGGGCTCAGGGGAATCTGCCAGTATCCGCGACTCAGGTCCATTATTGTCAGGTATTTTGCGCCAGCTAACTTCTCAAGCAGCTCCTCGATGCGCGGCATTGGGTGCGCGTCAGAGGCTGTAATGGCGTTGAGCCCCCTGTAGTCCACGCAGAACCGGGTGGTCCGGTCCTTCTTTGGCACGAGAACTACAGGTGAGGCCCACGCGCTCTTTGACCGTCGAATCACTCCCAGCTGTAACATCTCATCGATCTCCTGGCGCATAATCTGCTGCACCTGGTCAGAGATTCGATAGGGTGTTCGCCGTAGTGGGGCGTGATTCCCGGTGTCCACCTCGTGGACGGCTAACTCAGTCCTTCCAGGCCGGTTGGAGAACAAGACCCGGAAGGGTTCCAGTGTGGTTTGCAACTGCGCTGTGGTTCATCTAGCGAGGCGCTTACCTCCACGTCCTCAATGGACCCACGGGCCTTGGCTTGGGCCAGCATGTCCAGGAGGGTGTCTTCCTCCCCTTCTTCGGGTGTGCTGCAGACCGGTAGGACGAAAGGTTCACGTTCGTGATGAGCCTTCATCATGTTGACGTGAAAGGCCTTTCGCCTACCCCGAGTGTGGTCAAGCGTGACCACGTAGGTGACCGGGTTGAGCTGTTGGTGGACGACGTACTGGCCCTCCCAGGCTGCCTGAAGCTTATCCGTTGGTACTGGAACCAGCACCCACACCTTTTGACCCACGTGGTAGGTCCGCTCTCGGGCGTTCTGGTCGTACCAGTGCTTCTGATCAGCCTGAGCCTGCGTCATGTTGTCATGCACCAACTGCGTCAAGGTCTGCATCTTGTCACGGAAGCGCATGACATACTCCACTATGGACACTTCAGAAGGGTTCGGCTCCCCTTCCCAGGATTCTCTTACCAACCCAAGGGGTCCCCGGACTCGCCTGCCGTACAGGAGCTCGAAGGGGGAGAACCCCGTCGAGGCCTGCGGAACCTCTCGGTAAGCAAATAGCAGGTGTGGGAGGTACCGCTCCCAGTCGCGCCCTTGTGTCTCAACCAGCATGCGTAGCATCTGTTTGAGGGTACCATTGAAGCGTTCACACAAGCCATTGGTCTGTGGGTGATACGCACTCGATACCAGGTGCTTCACCTGCATTTTCTTACAGAGAGCCTCCATTAGGTGAGACATAAATTGGGTCCCTCGATCAGTAAGCATTTCCCTGGGAAATCCTACCCGTGAAAAGATGGCCAACAGGGCATCCGCCACCTTATCTGCCCTAGTTGATGACAGAGCTACTGCCTCTGGGTACCGGGTAGCGTAGTCTACCACAGTTAGAATATATTGCTTTCCAGAGCTGCTGGGGACGGCCAGCGGGCCCACAATGTCCACCAATATGGAGGCTCTCTGTAAGAAAATGCAGGTGAAGCACCTGGTATCGAGTGCGTATCACCCACAGACCAATGGCTTGTGTGAACGCTTCAATGGTACCCTCAAACAGATGCTACGCATGCTGGTTGAGACACAAGGGCGCGACTGGGAGCGGTTCCTCCCACACCTGCTATTTGCTTACCGAGAGGTTCCGCAGGCCTCGACGGGGTTCTCCCCCTTCGAGCTCCTGTACGGCAGGCGAGTCCGGGGACCCCTTGGGTTGGTAAGAGAATCCTGGGAAGGGGAGCCGAACCCTTCTGAAGTGTCCATAGTGGAGTATGTCATGCGCTTCCGTGACAAGATGCAGACCTTGACGCAGTTGGTGCATGACAACATGACGCAGGCTCAGGCTGATCAGAAGCACTGGTACGACCAGAACGCCCGAGAGCGGACCTACCACGTGGGTCAAAAGGTGTGGGTGCTGGTTCCAGTACCAACGGATAAGCTTCAGGCAGCCTGGGAGGGCCCGTACGTCGTCCACCAACAGCTCAACCCGGTCACCTACGTGGTCACGCTTGACCACACTCGGGGTAGGCGAAAGGCCTTTCACGTCAACATGATGAAGGCTCATCACGAACGTGAACCTTTCGTCCTACCGGTCTGCAGCGCACCCGAAGAAGGGGAGGAAGACACCCTCCTGGACATGCTGGCCCAAGCCAAGGCCCGTGGGTCCATTGAGGACGTGGAGGTAAGCGCCTCGCTAGATGAACCACAGCGGTTGCAGTTGCAAACCACACTGGAACCCTTCCGGGTCGTGTTCTCCAACTGGCCTGGAAGGACTGAGTTAGCCGTCCACGAGGTGGACACCGGGAATCACGCCCCACTACGGCGAACACCCTATCGAATCTCTGACCAGGTGCAGCAGATTATGCGCCAGGAGATCGATGAGATGTTACAGCTGGGAGTGATTCGACGGTCAAAGAGCGCGTGGGCCTCACCTGTAGTTCTCGTGCCAAAGAAGGACCGGACCACCCGGTTCTGCGTGGACTACAGGGGGCTCAACGCCATTACAGCCTCTGACGCGCACCCAATGCCGCGCATCGAGGAGCTGCTTGAGAAGTTAGCTGGCGCAAAATACCTGACAATAATGGACCTGAGTCGCGGATACTGGCAGATTCCCCTGAGCCCCGAGGCGCAGGAGAAGTCCGCCTTTGTCACACCCTTTGGACTGTATGAGTCCACAGTCATGCCCTTCGGCATGAAGAATGCCCCTGCCACTTTCCAGCGGATGGTCAATCTCCTGCTTCAGGGACTGGAGAAGTACGCTGTGGCGTACTTAGATGACATTGCCATCTTCAGTCCCTCCTGGGATGAACACCTGCAGCATCTCGAGGAGGTGCTCGGGCGAATTCACCGAGCAGGACTGACTATCAAGCCGGGAAAGTGCCAGATGGGCATGAGGGAGGTTCACTACCTGGGGCACCGGGTAGGTGGAAACACCCTAAAGCCAGAGCCTGACAAAGTGGGCGTGATCGTGAACTGGCCCACTCCCAGGAACAAGAAACAGGTGATGTCCTTCCTGGGCACTGCAGGGTACTATAGGCGCTTCGTGCAGCACTATAGTAGCCTGGCAAAACCTTTGACGGACCTCACCAGGAAGAAGCTACCCCACATCGTCAACTGGACAGATGGCTGTGAGGGGGCCTTCCAGGCGTTGAAGACAGCACTGTGCAACGCCCCTGTGTTGAAAGCAGTCGACAGCAGTCGACCGTTCTTGGTACAGACCGACGCCAGCGAGTTTGGCCTTGGTGCTGTGCTCAGCCAGGTTGACTCGGAGGACCAAGAGCACCCCGTGTTGTACCTGAGCCGGAAACTTTTGCCGAGAGAAGTGGCCTACTCCACCATCGAGAAGGAGTGCCTGGCCATAGTCTGGGCCCTGCAGCGCTTGCAGCCCTACTTGTACGGTCGCACCTTCACGGTGGTGACCGACCACAACCCTCTGCGCTGGCTAAGCACCATGTGTGGAACCAACGGCAGGTTGCTACGCTGGAGCCTTGCCCTTCAGCAATTTGACTTCACCATTAAACACAAAGCGGGCAAAAAGCATGGGAATGCAGATGGACTCTCCCGCCAGGGTGAACCCACGGAGGTGCGCATGGAGGCATACCGAGAGGTTCTGCCGCCGTAGCGCACGCTAAAAGGGGGAGGTGTCACGATATGGTATGAAATATCATATAAGTTTAGTTCTGTTGCTAGCATGCTGTGGGTTAAAAACCCCCCTTCCCTTTCACTCAGCCAAGAGCTGCCTTGTCAATGTACATGGGGAAGAGAGTTTTATTGACGAAAGGTATTTACGACCAGTATTTCCTGTGGGGGAAAGTGCCCAGCTTTTACTAGATTAGAACCTTCCAGAATATGAAAGTCTTTTGTTCTGTTTTTGGAAGGTTCTAATCTAGTAAAAGCTGGGCACTTTCCCCCACAGGAAATACTGGTCGTAAATACCTTTGCTAGCAACAGAACTAAACTTATATGATATTTCATACCATATCGTGACAAACATTATACACTGTCTCTCTACAGGAAGTGGGGGTGGATCTATGTCTCTATATGAAGTGGGGGATGGGTCTTCATCTCTCTACAGGAAGTGGGGGTGGGTCTACGTCTCTCTACAGGAAGTGGGGCGGGTCTATGTGGCTCTACAGGAAGTGGGGGCGGGTCTATGTCTCTACACAAAGTGGTTTGGGTATTTGTCTCTACAGGAAGTGGGTGCGGGTCCTTGTTTCCCTACAGAAAGTAGAGGACGGGTCTTTGTCTCAATACAGGAAGTAGGGGCAGGTGTTTTTTGCTTTACAGGAAGGGAGAGTGGGTGACTTTTGCTCTACAGGAAGGGAGAGTGGGTGACTTTTGCTCTACAGGAAGGGAGGGTGCGTGATTTTTTCTTTACAGGAGGTGGGTGGGTCATTTTTGCTTTACAGGAAGTGACGGGTGGGTGTTTGTCTCTCTACAGGAAGTGGTAGGCAGGTCTTTGTCTCCTGTTTTCCTTTCTGTCAAATTGCTTACATACATGCTTGAGAGAAGAGCTTTCAGTTCATGAAAGGCAAGTGATTGAACAATAGCCAGCATATTGCCTGCTGGGAAATGAGGAAATGGAAGTTCTAGCACTTACACTCACTGGCCACTTTATTAGGTACACCTGTCCAACTTCTTGTTAACACTTAATTTCTAATCAGCCAATCACATGGCGGCAACTCAGTGCATTTAGGCATGTAGACATGGTCAAGACAATCTCCTGCAGTTCAAACCGAGCATCAGTATGGGGAAGAAAGGTGATTTGAGTGCCTTTGAACGTGGCATGGTTGTTGGTGCCAGAAGGGCTGGTCTGAGTATTTCAGAAACTGCTGATCTACTGGGATTTTCACGCACAACCATCTCTAGGGTTTACAGAGAATGGTCCGAAAAAGAAAAAAAATCCAGTGAGCGGCAGTTCTGTGGGCGGAAATGCCTTGTTGATGCCAGAGGTCAGAGGAGAATGGGCAGACTGGTTCAAGCTGATAGAAAGGCAAGTGACTCAAATCGCCACCCGTTACAACCAAGGTAGGCCTAAGAGCATCTCTGAACGCACAGTGCGTCGAACTTTGAGGCAGATGGGCTACAGCAGCAGAAGACCACACCGGGTACCACTCCTTTCAGCTAAGAACAGGAAACTGAGGCTACAATTTGTACAAGCTCATCGAAATTGGACAGTAGAAGATTGGAAAAACGTTGCTTGGTCTGATGAGTCTCGATTTCTGCTGCGACATTCGGATGGTAGGGTCAGAATTTGGCGTAAACAACATGAAAGCATGGATCCATCCTGCCTTGTATGGAGCATCTTTGGGATGTGCAGCCGACAAATCTGCGGCAACTGTGTGATGCCATCATGTCAATATGGACCAAAATCTCTGAGGAATGCTTCCAGCACCTTGTTGAATCTATGCCACGAAGAATTGAGGCAGTTCTGAAGGCAAAAGGGGGTCCAACCCGTTACTAGCATGGTGTACCTAATAAAGTGGCCGGTGAGTGTATAGTGCTGGCAGAATGCTGATGAAAATGTACTGCCCAATGAAAAAAGTGTTCATGGAAATCTAGAGGAGGGGTGATATTGGGACATATGGGACTGGTATGTGCCCCAAAAGCATTTTTACCTATTTGTGAACAATAAAAACAGCTAGACCATGCTTAGCTACAGGTTTTGAAGAAAAGGGCAATTAAAATGATTGCAAAAGTTTACATACCCTTCATCTAAA
Source organism: Ranitomeya variabilis (assembly GCF_051348905.1). Taxonomy (NCBI): domain Eukaryota; kingdom Metazoa; phylum Chordata; class Amphibia; order Anura; family Dendrobatidae; genus Ranitomeya; species Ranitomeya variabilis. Next base: position 206,558,418 of record NC_135239.1, read on the forward strand.
TGCTCAGTGTAGATTATGAATAAATTGCAGGTGACCTGAGATCCTTGAAGCTACTTAGATTGTAAACCACATTTGTCCACATGAGAGGATCCTGAGACATGTCTGTTGGACTCTTTGCACCTCTCTGTCTCCTCTCACCTGTTGCCCTCCTCTCACCTGTCAGCCTCCTCTCACCTGTCAGCTTCCTCTGAGCTGTTGACCTCCTTTCACCTGTCAGCCTCCTCTCACCTGTTGGCCTCCTCGCACCTCTCGGCCTCCTCTTACCTGTCAGCCTCCTCTGAGCTGTTGCCCTCCTCTCACCTGTTGGCCTCCTCGCACCTCTCGGCCTCTTCGCACCTCTCGGCGTCCTCTCACCTGTCGGCCTCCTCTCACCTGTCAGCCTTCTCTCACTTGTCGGCCTCCTTGTACTTGTTGCCCTCCTCTGACCTGTCGGCCTCCTCTGACCTGTCGGCCTCCTCTCACCTGTCAGCCTTCTCTCACTTGTCGGCCTCCTTGTACTTGTTGCCCTCCTCTGACCTGTCGGCCTCCTCTCACCTGTCGGCCTCCTCTCACCTATTGGCCTCCTCTCACCTGTTGGCCTCCTCACACCTCTCGGCCTCCTCTTACCTGTCAGCCTCCTCTGAGCTGTTGCCCTCCTCTCACCTGTTGGCCTCCTCGCACCTCTCGGCGTCCTCTCACCTGTCGGCCTCCTCTCACCTGTCAGCCTTCTCTCACTTGTCGGCCTCCTTGTACTTGTTGCCCTCCTCTGACCTGTCGGCCTCCTCTGACCTGTCGGCCTCCTCTCACCTGTCAGCCTTCTCTCACTTGTCGGCCTCCTTGTACTTGTTGCCCTCCTCTGACCTGTCGGCCTCCTCTGCCCTGTCGGCCTCCTCTCACCTCTCGGCCTCCTCTCACCCATTGGCCTCCTCTCACCTGTCAGCCTCCTCTCACCTATTGGCCTCCTCTCACCTGTCGGCCTCCTCTCACCTATCGGCCTCCTCTCACCTGTTGGCCTCCTCTCACCTATAGGCCTCCTCTCACCTGTCAGCCTCCTCTCACCTGTCAGCCTCCTCTCACCTGTCAGCCTCCTCTCACCTATCGGCCTCCTCTCACCTGTCGGCCTCCTCCCACCTGTCAGCCTCCTCTCACCTGTCAGCCTCCTCTCACCTATTGGCCACCTCTCACCTGTCAGCCTCCTCTCACCTGTCAGCCTCCTCTCACCTATCGGCCTCCTCTCACCTGTCAGCCTCCTCTCACCTATCGGCTTCCTCTCACCTGTCAGCCTCCACTCACCTGTTGGCCTCCTCTCACCTGTCAGCCTCCTCTCACCTATCAGCATCCTCTCACCTGTTGGCCTCCTCTCACCTATCGGCCTCCTCTCACCTGTCGGCCTCCTCTCACCTGTCGGCTTCCTCTCACCTGTCGGCCTCCTCTCACCTGTCGGCCTCCTCTCACCTGTCGGCCTCCACTCACCTGTTGGCCTCCTCTCACCTGTCAGCCTCCTCTCACCTATCAGCATCCTCTGACCTGTTGGCCTCCTCTCACCTATCGGCCTCCTCTCACCTGTCGGCCTCCTCTCGCCTGTTGGCCTCCTCTCACCTGTCGGCCTCCTCTCACCTGTCAGCCTCCTCTCACCTATCAGCCTCCTCTCACCTGTCGGCCTCCTGGCACTTGTCAGCTTCCTCTCACCTGTTGGCCTCCTCTCATCTATCGGCCTCCTCTCACCTATCGGCCTCCTCTCACCTGCCAGCCTCCTCTCACCTATTGGCCTCCTCTGACCTGTCAGCCTCCTCTCACCTGTCGGCCTCCTCTCACCTGTCAGCCTCCTCTCACTTGTCGGCCTCCTCTCACCTATCGGCCTCCTCTCACTTGTCAGCTTCCTCTCACCTGTTGGCCTCCTCTCACCTATCGGCCTCCTCTCACCTATCGGCCTCCTCTCACCTGCCAGCCTCCTCTCACCTATTGGCCTCCTCTGACCTGTCAGCCTCCTCTCACCTGTCGGCCTCCTCTCACCTGTCAGCCTCCTCTCACTTGTCGGCCTCCTCTCACCTATCGGCCTCCTCTCACTTGTCAGCTTCCTCTCACCTGTTGGCCTCCTCTCACCTATCGGCCTCCTCTCACCTATCGGCCTCCTCTCACCTGCCAGCCTCCTCTCACCTATTGGCCTCCTCTGACCTGTCAGCCTCCTCTCACCTGTCGGCCTCCTCTCACCTGTCAGCCTTCTCTCACTTGTCGGCCTCCTTGTACTTGTTGCCCTCCTCTGACCTGTCGGCCTCCTCTCACCTGTCGGCCTCCTCTCACCTATTGGCCTCCTCTCACCTGTTGGCCTCCTCGCACCTCTCGGCCTCCTCTTACCTGTCAGCCTCCTCTCACCTGTTGGCCTCCTCTCACCTGTCAGCCTCCTCTCACCTGTCGGCCTCCTCTCACCTGTCGGCCTCCTCTCACCTGTCGGCACGTCGCTCTCATGCATCTGCTAAACATGAAACAAATAGAAAATAAATGAAAGCGGAGTGGAGACGAGGGAGAGAACAGGAGGACAGATTTGTCAGTTCTGAGGAAGTTCCCGTCAGATGAAAGCTCAGGAGACGACTCGGTGAAGGAGGCGCACGTGCGCTTCAAAGCCTTGTCCCGCTCCGGCCGCGGCTCCTCCTAACACTGCACTGAAGGACGAGGCTATCAGCCGGACTTTGAACTTTTTGCGGTGGGGAGGGGGACGCGATTCATGTCTGCCGACATTTCTGCACGGCCCTTCAGCCAAGATGTCACTTCAGTAGTAAAGGACCATCTCAAAAGGCTTCTGACAGCCGGAGTGATGGCGGCGGGGGCAAGTAATGGGGAGAGGCGGACCTCAGTGGGGGTCGTGTGCTCAGACGTTGATGACTTCCACCAAGACTTTCCCTGAAGTGAGAACTTCATCTGCACGCATCGGCTGGGCACGGTGGGCTTACTGGCATGCCCCCCAGGATGACAATAGGATATGCTACCTGCAGTAGTCCAGTTTTGTGAAACTACAACTCCCAGCATGCCCTGACCCCTGCAGACCCCTGTGCCATGGTAAAATTTCAGTAGCTGGATCCTAAAGTGTAGCTGGAATCCCCGGGCACAAATATGGCGCCGACCCACCATGTGCCAACTTTAATTCTAGTCTCTTTATATTTTGCATAGGGGCACATGGACGCTCCAGGGTGCACCTGCCACCCTCTGTACCCTCTGGAGTGTGAAAAGTTTGGAAAGTACTTTTTTTCCCCCCCTGGATAACTTTTTTCTTCAATCGATGATGATTTCTTACTATGAGCGCAGGTTAGGACTCGAAAGTAATGAGGACCCTTGACTTTGGGTTGCGAGCTTCTCCATTTTGGCCAAAATAGTAACCAATACCTCATTTAATGTATTTATTATATGCATTAATTTTTTTCAGCTTTTTATTGCACTTTTTATCATTTTTTTGCAGGATGCAGCTAGGCCCCTTTATGTTGGCTTGGTGTTTCTGTGTGGTGCATATATATAGCGCTGGGCAGCCCGCCTGCTAATACTATAGGCTGTAATGCAGACACTTTGCATCACACTTACCTGTGTGAATAGCGTCCTATGCAAGCCCTCTCTGGGTGCATTTTTGCTACTAGGCAGCCAACCCCTCCATTATATAGGTGAGTGTAGCTTGTACCTGTGCTGCTCCAGCCTTTATCAGTGGGGGCCCGCTGCATCCTGCTAGTGCATTTGTCATTTGACAAGGTTTTGGTGAGAATACTTTGTATGTGTTTTTTGAGTTATTCTATGTTAGCTGTTTTGTTATAAGCGCAGGTGACACATGAAGGATATGAATGATGGAGGAAACATGGATGTGACCATGACTCAGTGGTACCTCGAGCCTCACACATGAAGATAAGGGACTGGCGCCATCTACTGCACAAAGTGTAAAAGTGCACTACCCAGTACTGGCTTCACTATCTTACAAGTGATGGACAAGTAGTTGGCAGGACGGAGCCAACAGGCAGGAAAATAACATGGATTCCTCCAATGAAACAAGACATTACTCATCCGCTGAAGTGCTCTCCGAACATGGGACTGTTGTTTTACAGGATCCATAAGCACAATCTCGAGGAGGCCTCTGTCCTTATGTCAGGACAACATGGCTGAAGCAAGGGTTTGCAAAAATGAAGAACTTAGCTTATGTCCTTGCAAAACATTTCAGTGGTACTGCAGGAAAGGCCAGCGCTTATTTAGGAGCAGGACCCCCAGTGGGGTCAAATAATTTGCATTCTATAAATCATTAATGAACAGGGCAAAGAGTATGAAATGGCTGATAACAGGGAGTAATAGATTGTATTTAATAGCCCAACAACAGAGGGAGCATAGACTTTAGGCTGAGCAATACGCATGGAACTGAGTCACATTATGAACCATGGTAAAAAAAAATGAAAAATAATAATTTTTCTGATATTTTTTGGTTTGCAATGTCTTGCGTTCCTCTGCAGAGGGCGACACGGTCCTGTCCTGTAGAGATCACTTAGGCCCGGGCCTGTCCCTGGTCATGGGGCCACCAGAAGTCATTTCTCATCTCCCCGCAGGACACAATAACTTCTCCATTCACAGGAGAAATAAATTATGAGAATTAATGACATTCTAGGTTTTCTCCAGGCCCATTTGTCTTCCAGGTTGACACCGAAGAAAACCCCAAATTGTCACCCATATGTGTACAGTTTTACCACAGTATCCTGGCAAAGCATCTGCAAGGGCGCTGATAATACAGACTGAGCGGAGACTGAGGGCTAGAGGACGCTCGTCCGGAAATGTGCGGCTGCCACTGTTCTCCGGCCTGACTCGCACAATCTGTTTTATTGACAGCATTGGACAGGAAACTTCATGGAGCGGAGAGAAGTTACAGCCAATTTCATCACTTGCAGAAAAAGTCGAGTAACAGGCTGCAAAGTACAGGAAGAAAAAAATTATTTTAAGTAAGAAGGCAAAAACTCCTAAAATTAATAATTCAGAATAAAAAGTTGTCGGGTGTATCAAATCCATTATTAAATACTGTTACTAATGGGAGGTCCATCATTTAGGACCTTCATCGATAAACCACGGCGCCTACAAAGAGCGTCTCTCCCCCTGGAGGACACAACTTGTCCATGTGTTATTGCTTACAATGGGAAGGGTGTCATTCCTCTTTTCTCCTGCGGTGGTGCTGCAGGGAAACTGAACACTTGCTGTCTGGATCCTCCCTCGCTGATTACAGATGATCGCCACAGGTCCCAGCAGCACTTTTAATTGTCCAAAGCAGGCACCCATTAATTAGGCAAACTTCACCGAGTCTGGATTTTGGGATGATTCTTATGAGGCAGAAAACTGATGCATCCACATTGGACCCACATGTGTGCCGCAGAGAAAAATGCACCAGGTAGTGACACTAGGAAGGATCCTTATGCTATCTGGTAATGTCCATGCTCTGCATGTAGGCTATATGGTGTCCTTAAAGACTTCACCCCCTCTCCAACAATTTCACTACTCGAGGTTGGCGATCACTAAAGAGACATTTACTGGAGTAATGTTGCATACATGCATAGAGAAAAAGAGAAGATGTCATGTTCTAAGATCTGAAAGTCAATATACTGTTCAGCCACAAGGTGTCTCTTAAACCCTGAGAAATGAGTATAAGAGACTCAGCGGGGCAGGAAACAAATCTAAAAGTCAGGACCAAACCTCAGAAACTGCAGAATAATAGTCCTTAATAATGTCAGTTTCCCAAATCTGGTCCTCAGGGCACCTCCATGGGTCATAACATAATGATAACTGTGCTAAAACCTTGGGATGGTGAGGAGCCGACGATGCTCCTGAAATGGTGCTGTATTCTTCCTGCTCCACCACAGATATTCTCATAGATTCAGATGCTGCTCTACATTATAAGAATGCTATATACATGGGAGTATATAGCAAGATAAGTATGCAGGCTTCCACCTATGCCAGGGCTCGGGGATGGGTGCCAATTGCCGAAATGCACCATGATAACTGTGCTAAAGCCTTGGGATGGTGAGGAGCAGACGATGCTCCTGATATGGTGCTGTGTTTTTCCTGCTCCGGCACAGATATTCTCATAGTTTCAGATGCTGCTCTACATTATAAGAATGTTATATATAGGGGAGTATATAGCAAGATAAGTATGCAGGCTTCCACCTATGCTAGGGCTCGGGGATGGGTGCAACTTGCTGAAATGCACCATAACATAATGACAACTGTGCTAAAGCCTTGGGATGGTGAGGAGCAGACGATGCTCCTGATATGGTGCTGTGTTCTTCCTGCTCCGGCACAGATATTCTCATAGATTCAGATGCTGCTCTACATTATAAGAATGTTATATATAGGGGAGTATATAGCAAGATAAGTATGCAGGAGTCCACCTATGCCAGGGCTCGGGGATGGGTGCCAATTGCCAAAATGCACCATGACATAATGACAACTGTGCTAAAGCCTTGGGATGGTGAGGAGCCAACGATGCTCCTGATATGGTGCTGCGTTCTTCCTGCTCTGGAACAGATATTCTCATAGATTCAGATGCTGCTCTACATTATAAGAATGCTATATACATGGGAGTATATAGCAAGATAAGTATGCAGGCTTCCACCTATGCCAGGGCTCGGGGATGGGTGCCAATTGCCGAAATGCACCATGACATAATGACAACTGTGCTAAAGCCTTGGGATGGTGAGGAGCCAACGATGCTCCTGATATGGTGCTGTGTTTTTCCTGCTCCGGCACAGATATTCTCATAGCTTCAGATGCTGCTCTACATTATAAGAATGTTATATACATGGTAGTATATAGCAAGATAAATAACTAGGCAATGTGGGGAGCACCAAAAAAAGCCTTCAGCAAATGTCAGGGTGCAGGGATGGGGTGCAATTTGCCAAAATGCATCATGATTGTTTATTGCCAGAGTGCACTGAGGATAAGAGCGCATCTCATCCCCATATGCAAAGGTGTTAATGTCATACATTGTTTCCACAAATGATAAATGTCCCAGATTCTTTAAATAGAACATGACGACCTGTGTGGCACCAGATGGGGCAGAGCGACATCAGCAAAATGGAGCCTCACCCGGAAGTGTCATCTCTGAGCAAACCGAGGGCACCACAGATCCAGCATCACCGCCAGCCCAGGGTGCAGCATGGGTGCGGGAGGGCGCTGCAGGAAGCTTTAGGAGGGCTTTGCACAGACATGGCATCAGCTCATATTTGCACTAGAGGATCAGAAGGTTTGTCCTGATTGTTGGGTCCACGGCCATCTGCACCCGCGCTGCTCTCATATCGAGCCGGTCCTGGAGTTTATACAGTCTGCTCCAAATGTGCATCGACTTCATGTTCATTAATGGGAACCTGGATGTGCTCGTGTCCTCCATGTATTTGTAGATACATTTTTTCCTGCCCTCTGGATACTTTTTGATTTCCTCTGTAGCAATAAAGTAACTTATAACAAATCGCATGTTACATTGTTGCTCATCGGAGCAGATACAGGATTGAGGAAGTGAATTCTGAAAGGGAAAAAAGCTGAAAATCTGTTTTGTGAGCCTCCCTGACTACATAGCGAGCAGGACGAGCTTCTCCTGCCGGATGGACAGAGCTCAGGAAGCTGGAAGTCGCTGGGTGGGGAAGGCCAAATGGAGCGTAATAGGGGCCATTGTGGCCTAACAAGAAAGCGAAATGTATCACGACCTGTGGTTTTAGTAAAATGATATATCGGGGCCGCACTGACGGGAGCCGGACTGGTCGTATGCGACCTTCATCAAGGTCAAACAGTCAGTCAGGACTCCTGGCTCTGTCCACGCGAGGGTGACACATTTGGGGACAGGGCCTTAGTGGACGTCTCTGCGGTTGTGACAAGCCAGGACTGGAGTTATTCTCCTAGACACGACTCCTTCCTGGCAGTTGAACATTAATTTTTTTTTTTTACATGTGCAAGACAAGATCAGATTGATCACAGTTCCGTTAAAGACAGGCCATACCTTCCGGTGGCTCAGAATAAGTAGAAAAAGTCCCCTTCCTCCTGTCTAACCTACACTTGGCAAGGTCCTATGAGCCATTTGTCTCATCACCAACAGACTCAAGTCACCCATCGCCCTCCCCACACACACGATATGGAGGTCTTACCACATCAGGATACAGAATCTGCTTCAATTCCGGTCTACAGGCTTATGTTTCAGAACTTTGGTCAACCGCAAATATACAAGCCATACATCATTATAAAAATGTCGGAGCAGGGAACGTGGCATTTAACGGAATCATAAGCAGTATAACCCTTTAATTGCCAGACATTCCTCGAAATAAAAAAAAATACAATTTTTTGTTATAGTGGGCAAGATTGCGGTTGCAAGATTTTTTTTTTTTTTTCTGCTTCTTTTCTTTACTTTTACATTATTGTTCTTTTTTTTGATTATTTTTAATTATTTATTTATAATTTTAAAGTTATTATTATTATTATTATTATTGAATATTACTTTTAAATTATTTTTATGTTTTGTCATTAGTTGTAATTATGTATTTATAATTTTAAAGTACTTATTTATTATTATTATTATTATTATTATTACATATTATTTTTGTTTTGTCATTATTTGTATTTATTTATAATTTTAAAGTATTTCTTTGTTGTTGTTATTATTATTATATATTACCTTTACATTATTCTTATGTTTTGTCATTATTTTTAATTATTTAATTAAAATTATAATTATACATTATTATTATTATTAGATATTACTTTTGTATTATCCTTACCTTTTGTCATTATTTTAAATTATTTATTTATAATTTAAATTATTTATTATTATTACTGCTGCTATTATTATTATTATACATTACGTTTAAATTATTTTTATGTTTTGTAACTATTTTTAATTATTTATTTATAATTTAATTTATTTATTATTATTATTATTGATATTATTATTATTAGAACTTACTTTTACATTATTTTCTGTTTTATGATTATTTTTAATTTATTTATAATTTTAAAGTATTTATTCTTAATGTATTATTTAAATTGTAGCGATTTATTTCAACTATTATTTAGATTTACTATTTCTTTGGGTATTGTGATAGGTCCATTTATTTTCTTCATTTTTTTACACTCTAGTCTTTCTTTTAAAAAAATACATGGATTTATTATTTTATTATTTGTACATTTTATTATTATGCTGTATTTGTCATTTGTAATGATTTTTATGCATTTTAATTTATTTATTGAAGTTAGTGATTCATCGTCATTGTTATTATTGCTACTATTTTGGATTTACTATTATTTTTAATTATTAGCATGGATTTTTTTTTATTTTTTTTGGGTATGGCATAATCTTTTTCAAAGCAGTTATGAGTAATATCTTTTTTATTTTTTATTAGACCTAGAAGTATATTAATCCGGTAAACAAGTAGTTGGCACTTGGATGCAGTCGATAGGTGAAGGGGTCTCATAGTTGGGACTCCCGAATATCAGACATTTGTGCAGTTGCTGTGAACATTCATTGGGCCCGCTGTCCACACATTATCCACTAGGGGCCGCTGCGGGTTCAGGGATTCCTGAATTATTCCTTCTATATAGGAACAACATGAGGCCACATGTGAATGTTAATAATACAGATGATGATAAAAGTCCAGGAACATGTGAATTTAAAGGGGAATGCTCACCATTATCCCTTCCATGCATATGACCCCTATGGATATGAAAGGTCGGGGGTAGTTGCAACACCATTGGCAACACTCTTGTAGGGGAATTATGTACAGTCATGGCCGAGAGTGTTTGCAATGACAATTTGGGTTCTCAAGTCCTCAGACAGTTCTCTTCTCCTCATTCTGTTCTCCATCCTTAGCGTGCCACACACAGACACACAAGGCAAAGATTGAGTCATCTTCTCCCTTTTTATCTGGTTTCAGGTGTGATTTTCATATTGCCCACACCTGTTACTTGCCACAGACGAGTGAGAACGAGCATCACATGCTTGAAACAAAGTTGATTAAGCACAGTTTTGAAAAGATGCCAACAATTTTGTCCGGCCCATTTTTGGAGGGGTTTTTTTGTGAAATAATGTCCAATTTGCCTTTTTCTGTTTTTTTTTTTTTTTAATGTTGTTCCATTCCACACAAAGGAAATAAATATGTGCATAACAAATTGTGTGGAATTCCAATAATTTTCTGGGAGAAATTCTTCACTTTCTGGAACAATTTCAAGGGTGCCAACACTTTAAACTGTGACATTAATATATTATTTCAATCATTAGTAAAAACATACAAGGAATTATTTCCTGGACTGTGCCTTGCATTATGCATCATCTCCATTTAAGTGCTGCAATGCCAAACTCAGCCACTGGACAAAAGAGGCACTGTTTCTGTAAAAGTAAAAAAGGAAGACGAGATGCTAGACAACTCCTTTTAGAAAAGTCAAACATCGGTGAAAAATATGTAAACTTTTCCACCAATTACCTGGTGCTATTTTTAAGACTTCCATCACCATTTATTCTTTCTTCACAGTGTTTTTTCTTTCCTAAATAGTTAAAAAAAAGAGAAATGCCAACTCACAGCTGCCCATATTTATCAAAAAATGCTATAATTTATACTAAATCTTAAATGCACTGCCTTCAACCCTGCTACTTTATACTATCAAATGTCTCCCCGTAATTATAGATTTTCCGCAAATTCCACCAGCGCATCTTTTTAAGCTCTGTACATCACTTTTCAGTGTTAGAAAAGAGCCTGAGACCAACGAGTCAAATGTCCCGAGTCAAGATAAAAAAAATGTTTTTTTTTTCTGATATTGTGAGTTTTTATGCATCCACTTACCAATGTTAGAGCAGGGGACGATGTGTCAAACGTCGCACGGTAATGGCGAACTTAGCAAAGATTGATACTTTTATGCAGGTTAAGAAGAATTGTGGCATCATTGTACTTCCATGCTTTTTTTTTTTAAGACCTGTCTGGAATATGCAACATTTTTGTGAGTTTTATGTAGAAGTGCTTTAGTAAATTCATCACTTTTTAGTTTTTTGCATAAATGGTGCATTAAATGTCATAAAATATTGGCAAATTTGGATTAGGCACTTAGAACAATTAAATGTAATATGCGCTATTTTTGGGGGCACAAATGCAATGATAAAAGTCACCCATTGTGCCACTCTTTCGGCATTTCTAGAGTACATGGGGGTTTATATATAGTATATACCTCTATATACCAAAACGAGAAGTTGCTTAATATTTGTGTCTTCCTATTTTTTTAGAGAGGGCATTTGTGGTACCAGCGCCTGGGTGTGACTGATACTTCTGCACCCTCTATGGCAATGCCCTGAGCCTTGTCCTTGTCTTCTGATGCAGAGAAGTCCCAGAAAAAGTCAAATCTGCAACAAAATAAGTGTCTTCTGTATATCTGCAATTCTGTATGGAATCCTAAATGTCATAGGATGCAGTGGTCAGCCTGCGCACAGCCACGTCCCGGGGTTTTTCTTACAATTTTCTCATCAGACACCTCATCCGTGCAACGTCTATTAATCTGTGCAGCTTTTTAGGAAATCTTTCAAGTCTTCAATGAAGACCGAGTCATTCCAGAAGCCGCAGGAAGCATCATAGAACAGTAGCGTTACTGTAAGATATTAATAGCGGGAGCTGCAAATGACTCAGCCTCCAATCTGATCCCTCAATGGGGCATTATCCCGACCCCTGTGTATTACCTTGCACCTCTGAATACGGTAATATATACAACGCTGTACGCAACAAGCCAGGCCCCAACATCTCAGTGGCACTTCCAGAAGGCTTTCCTGGCATGCTGTTTGGTTGGGCGGCGGGCCAACGTGTGCTGACAGGGCGGTATATAAATCACACGATCGTGTCTTGACATAAGTAGGAATTCCCAGTACAAAAGGAGAGTGTTCCAAGTGGGCACCGATCCAATAATGGATCCTTATTAGTATTACCTACAGGAACTGTTCTGAAGGTGGGGGACGCGGACCCCCAGCAAGTGTCAAGCAAGAGGCAAATCATCCGGGCCGCCGTGCGTGCATAAAATATATCCGGGGTTGTGAAATCCAGAGGCGGCACGTGCAAAACAGAATAATAATAATATAGTGACGAAAATGACCGGAGGCCACAACATCCAAGCGTTATCATTGGCCGATTCGGCCGCTCTTCGCTTTCGATTTTTCCTCCTTCGTCTTCCAAAATATTTTTTTTTGTGGCATTTGCTGGAGTTTTTATTATCACCATTTTCTATTCTCTTTTTAATGTTTTTTCAGTGGGAGGCGAAGTGACCATAAATCAGCGATTCTGTAATATCACTTTCTTTTTTCGTTTCGACATTTACCGTATTAGAAAAAAATGATAGTATTTTTTAAGTTCAGACAGGAAGATGGAAGGTGACATTTTTTTTATTTTTTATTTTTTTATATTTATTATTGGTCCTCTCTGGGGGATTTGCTCCTGCGATGGCTTGTACAGTACACTGCATCTCCTATGAAGCTCAGGTGTACAATCATGGCGGACACCGGGGTTTTCAGTGGTATGATATTGCAGGATGGGGGTGCACGGGTTTTGGAGGAGACACTTTCCTCCAATTTTTCCATAAATGCCACTTTTCCTGTCTAAGAGGTTGAGCTGCGGTGATCGGAGTTCGCTGTGTGGACGGGACACTAGTGGAGGGGGTCGGCGGAAAACATGGAAGCGGTCACATTGTGTCGCTCCACATCTTCTCTAAGTGGAGAAACCGGGTGGGCTTGTGAGACCATTAACCCAACAGTTCTTTGGGGGCCATTTTTGCAGAGCGGTTCTTCACGTCAACCATGGGGCCTTAGCTCCACCAATGTGTGTGAGATAAAAGCCAAATCCTGGCGTCTTCATCTCTATATTGATCATGGCCTTAGAGAAACGTCTTGGAAAACAGATCAATTCTGAGCCGCTGACAGATTTCCAGGAGGCTGAGCAAATTTCTTCCATCAGTTAAAGATTCACCACAAGCCGGAAGTCATTAGCCCCGGCGTGCAGTGATTTTCAGTGGAGGCGCAGACCACAGTATCCTTCCAATGTGACACAAGAACTACCACACTGCAACGTATATGACAGCTGCAGGTCCGGGGGCTCGTACACCTAGTGAGGATGGGGGCACGGTGGAGAGGAAAGTGCAGAAGTGTAGCTGTGGGGCGCACAGGGTATCAGCCAGACCCGCGCCCTCAGGCAATGGCATAACGACAGACCAATGGGCCCACATTCAAAATTTTGACCTAGATAGGCACTCACCGTTCCATGCAAAATAATCCTTTATTGTGGATACATAAATGCCATATTTTTACCTGGGCCCCCACCTGCAAGTTTGGCAGATGTATGGGCCCTTGCAGTGTTCAAGATCACGAGAAGACATATGTTCACTACTCATATAATAATGCAACCCGTCCTGTAATAATGTCCTCCATCCTGGGCCTCCTCCAGTAATAATGTCCTCCATCCTGAGCCTCCTCCAGTAATAATGTCCTCCATCCTGAGCCTCCTCCAGTAATAATGTCCTCCATCCTGAGCCACCTCCAGTAATAATGTCCTCCATCCTGGGCCTCCTCCAGTAATAATGTCCTCCATCCTGGGCCTCCTCCAGTAATAATGTCCTCCATCCTGAGCCACCTCCAGTAATAATGTCCTCCATCCTGAGCCTCCTCCAGTAATAATGTCCTCCATCCTGGGCCTCCTCCAGTAATAATGTCCTCCATCCTGGGCCTCCTCCAGTAATAATGTCCTCCATCCTGAGCCACCTCCAGTAATAATGTCCTCCATCCTGGGCCTCCTCCAGTAATAATGTCCTCCATCCTGAGCCACCTCCAGTAATAATGTCCTCCATCCTGGGCCTCCTCCAGTAATAATGTCCTCCATCCTGGGCCTCCTCCAGTAATAATGTCCTCCATCCTGGGCCTCCTCCAGTAATAATGTCCTCCATCCTGGGCCTCCTCCAGTAATAATGTCCTCCATCCTGGGCCTCCTCCAGTAATAATGTCCTCCATCCTGGGCCTCCTCCTGTAATAATGTCCTCCATCCTGGGCCTCCTCCAGTAATAATGTCCTCCATCCTGGGCCTCCTCCAGTAATAATGTCCTCCATCCTGGGCCTCCTCCAGTAATAATGTCCTCCATCCTGGGCCTCCTCTAGTAATATTGTCCTCCATCCTGGGCCTCCTCCAGTAATAATGTCCTCCATTCTGGGCCTCCTCCAGTAATAATGTCCTCCATCCTGAGCCACCTCCAGTAATAATGTCCTCCATCCTGGGCCTCCTCCAGTAATAATGTCCTCCATCCTGAGCCTCCTCCAGTAATAATGTCCTCCATCCTGAGCCTCCTCCAGTAATAATGTCCTCCATCCTGAGCCTCCTCCAGTAATAATGTCCTCCATCCTGGGCCTCCTCCAGTAATAATGTCCTCCATCCTGGGCCTCCTCCTGTAATAATGTCCTCCATCCTGGGCCTCCTCCAGTAATAATGTCCTCCATCCTGAGCCTCCTCCAGTAATAATGTCCTCCATCCTGGGCCTCCTCCAGTAATAATGTCCTCCATCCTGGGCCTCCTCCTGTAATAATGTCCTCCATCCTGAGCCTCCTCCAGTAATATTGTCCTCCATCCTGAGCCTCCTCCAGTAATAATGTCCTCCATCCTGGGCCTCCTCCAGTAATAATGTCCTCCATCCTGGGCCTCCATCAGTAATAATGTCCTCCATCCTGGGCCTCCTCCAGTAATAATGTCCTCCATCCTGGGCCTCCTCCAGTAATAATGTCCTCCATCCTGGGCCTCCTCCAGTAATAATGTCCTCCATCCTGGGCCTCCTCCAGTAATAATGTCCTCCATCCTGGGCCTCCTCCAGTAATAATGTCCTCCATCCTGAGCCACCTCCAGTAATAATGTCCTCCATCCTGAGCCTCCTCCAGTAATAATGTCCTCCATCCTGGGCCTCCTCCAGTAATAATGTCCTCCATCCTGAGCCTCCTCCAGTAATAATGTCCTCCATCCTGGGCCTCCTCCAGTAATAATGTCCTCCATCCTGGGCCTCCTCCTGTAATAATGTCCTCCATCCTGGGCCTCCTCCAGTAATAATGTCCTCCATCCTGGGCCTCCTCCAGTAATAATGTCCTCCATCCTGGGCCTCCTCCAGTAATAATGTCCTCCATCCTGGGCCTCCTCTAGTAATAATGTCCTCCATCCTGGGCCTCCTCCAGTAATAATGTCCTCCATCCTGGGCCTCCTCCAGTAATAATGTCCTCCATCCTGAGCCACCTCCAGTAATAATGTCCTCCATCCTGGGCCTCCTCCAGTAATAATGTCCTCCATCCTGAGCCACCTCCAGTAATAATGTCCTCCATCCTGAGCCTCCTCCAGTAATAATGTCCTCCATCCTGAGCCTCCTCCAGTAATAATGTCCTCCATCCTGAGCCTCCTCCAGTAATAATGTCCTCCATCCTGGGCCTCCTCCAGTAATAATGTCCTCCATCCTGGGCCTCCTCCTGTAATAATGTCCTCCATCCTGGGCCTCCTCCAGTAATAATGTCCTCCATCCTGAGCCTCCTCCAGTAATAATGTCCTCCATCCTGGGCCTCCTCCAGTAATAATGTCCTCCATCCTGGGCCTCTTCCTGTAATAATGTCCTCCATCCTGAGCCTCCTCCAGTAATATTGTCCTCCATCCTGAGCCTCCTCCAGTAATAATGTCCTCCATCCTGGGCCTCCTCCAGTAATAATGTCCTCCATCCTGGGCCTCCTCCAGTAATAATGTCCTCCATCCTGGGCCTCCTCCAGTAATAATGTCCTCCATCCTGGGCCTCCTCCAGTAATAATGTCCTCCATCCTGAGCCACCTCCAGTAATATTGTCCTCCATCCTGAGCCTCCTCCAGTAATAATGCCCTCCATCCTGAGCCTCCTCCAGTAATAATGTCCTCCATCCTGAGCCACCTCCAGTAATAATGTCCTCCATCCTGAGCCACCTCCAGTAATAATGTCCTCCATCCTGAGCCTCCTCCAGTAATAATGTCCTCCATCCTGGGCCTCCTCCAGTAATAATGTCCCCCATCCTGAGCCTCCTCCAGTAATAATGTCCTCCATCCTGGGCCTCCTCCAGTAATAATGTCCTCCATCCTGGGCCTCCATCAGTAATAATGTCCTCCATCCTGAGCCTCGTCCAGTAATAATGTCCTCCATCCTGGGCCTCCTCCAGTAATAATGTCCTCCATCCTGGGCCTCCTCCAGCAATAATGTCCTCCATCCTGGGCCTCCTCCAGTAATAATGTCCTCCATCCTGGGCCTCCTCCAGTAATAATGTCCTCCATCCTGGGCCTCCT
Organism: Ranitomeya variabilis; assembly: GCF_051348905.1. Classification (NCBI taxonomy): domain Eukaryota; kingdom Metazoa; phylum Chordata; class Amphibia; order Anura; family Dendrobatidae; genus Ranitomeya; species Ranitomeya variabilis. Next base: position 206,574,721 of record NC_135239.1, read on the forward strand.
CCAGTAATAATGTCCTCCATCCTGAGCCTCCTCCAGTAATAATGTCCTCCATCCTGGGCCTCCATCAGTAATAATGTCCTCCATCCTGGGCCTCCTCCAGTAATAATGTCCTCCATCCTGAGCCTCCATCAGTAATAATGTCCTTTATCCTGGGCCTCCTCCAGTAATAATGTCCTCCATCCTGAGCCTCCATCAGTAATAATGTCCTCCATCCTGGGCCTCCTCCAGTAATAATGTCCTCCATCCTGGGCCTCCTCCAGTAATAATGTCCTCCATCCTGGGCCTCCTCCAGTAATAATGTCCTCCATCCTGAGCCCCTTCCTAGTATAATGTCCTCCATTCTGGGTCCCTTTTAGTACTAATCTCTCCAATATTTGGCCCCTTCCAGTTATAATGTCCTCCGTCCTGGGCCCCTTCCTGTATTAATGTCCTCCACTCTGGGCCCCTTCCTGTAATGTCCTCCATTCTGGGCCCCATCCTGTAATAATGTCCTCCATTCTGGGCCCCTTCTTGTAATAATGTCTTCCATTCTGGGCCCCTTCCTGTAATAATGTCCTCCATTCTGGGCCCCTTCCTGTAATAATGTATTCCATTTTGGACCCCTTCCTGTAATAATGTCCTCCATTCTGGGCCCCTTCCTGTAATAATGTCCTCCATCCTGGGCCCCTTCCTATAATAATCTTCTCCATTCTGGGCCACTTTCTGTAATAATGTCCTCCATCCTGGGCCACTTCCTATAATAATCTCCTCCATTCTGGGCCACTTTCTGTAATAATGTCCTCCATTGTGGGCCATTTTCTGTAATGATGTCCGCCATCCTGGACCATTTCCATTAATAATATCCCCCAACCTTGGCCCCTTCCAGGTCTAATATCCCCCATCCTGGTGCCCTTCCAGTAATAATGTCCTCCATACTGGTCCCCTTCCTGGAATAATGTCCCCATACTGGTCCCCTTTCAGTAATAATATCCTCCATCCTGTTCCATTTCCAGTAATAATGTCCTCCATCCAAGGCCCCTTCCTGGTATAATGTCCTCCATCCTGGTCCCCTTCCTGGAATAATGTCTTCCATCCAAAGCCCCTTCCTGGTATAATGTCCTCCATCCTGGGCTCCTTCTTGGTATAATGTCCTCCATCCTGGGCCGCTTCCAGTACTAAAATCCATGTTCTGCTGCTCTTTTCCAACAAATATAAAAGATACCAAACTATTCTTCTTACCTTCCTCCGCTCCCATGGTGGTGGCCTCCATGTCACTGGTCCTGGCCCCATGTCCTTAGTGCTGGCCTCATGTCCCTAGTGCTGGCCCCATGTCCATAGAGCTGGCCTCCATGTCCCTGGTTCTGGCCCCATGTCCCTAGTGCTGGCCCCCATGTCCCTAGTGCTGGCCCCATGTCCCTAGTGCTGGCCCCCATGTCCCTAGTGCTGGCCCCCATGTCCCTAGTGCTGGCCCCATGTCCCTAGTGCTGGCCCCATGTCCATGGTGCTGGCCCCCGTGTCCCTGGTCCTGGCCCCCATGTCACTGGTCCTGCCCCCATGTCCCTAGTGCTGGCCCCCATGTCCCTAGTGCTGGCCCCATGTCCCTAGTGCTGGCCCCATGTCCATGGTGCTGGCCCCCGTGTCCCTGGTCCTGGCCCCCATGTCACTGGTCCTGCCCCCATGTCCCTAGTGCTGGCCCCCATGTCCCTAGTGCTGGCCCCATGTCCCTAGTGCTGGCCCCATGTCCATGGTGCTGGCCCCCGTGTCCCTGGTCCTGGCCCCCATGTCACTGGTCCTGCCCCCATGTCCCTAGTGCTGGCCCCCATGTCCCTGGTCCTGTACCCCATGTCCCTAGTGCTGGCCCCCATGTCCCTAGTGCTGGCCCCATGTCCATGGTGCTGGCCCCCGTGTCCCTGGTCCTGGCCCCCATGTCACTGGTCCTGCCCCCATGTCCCTAGTGCTGGCCCCCATGTCCCTAGTGCTGGCCCCATGTCCCTAGTGCTGGCCCCATGTCCATGGTGCTGGCCCCCGTGTCCCTGGTCCTGGCCCCCATGTCACTGGTCCTGCCCCCATGTCCCTAGTGCTGGCCCCCATGTCCCTGGTCCTGTACCCCATGTCCCTAGTGCTGGCCCCATGTCCCTAGTGCTGGCCCCTATGTCCCTGGTCCTGTACCCCATGTCCCTAGTGCTGGCCCCATGTCCCTAGTGCTGGCCCCCATGTCACTAGTCCTGCCCCCATGTCCCTAGTGCTGGCCCCCATGTCCCTGGTCCTGTACCCCATGTCCCTAGTGCTGGCCCCATGTCCCTAGTGCTGGCCCCCATGTCCCTGGTCCTGTACCCCATGTCCCTAGTGCTGGCCCCATGTCCCTAGTGCTGGCCCCCATGTCACTGGTCCTGCCCCCATGTCCCTAGTGCTGGCCCCCATGTCCCTGGTCCTGTACCCCATGTCCCTAGTGCTGGCCCCATGTCCCTAGTGCTGGCCCCCATGTCCCTGGTCCTGTACCCCATGTCCCTGGTTTTCAGAGGAGAAAAAAAAGGAATTGTATGGGTTGTTTTTTTTTAACATCTTTAAAAACTTTATATTTATATATTGCAATACTGTAAATTGTATGGTCAAAATGACGATCTCCTGTGAAGCACACCGTAGGTGTACCAAGATGGCGGTGGCCGGGGTCTTCAGAAAGCCAATGTAACACGTCAGCGGCCCTCGATTGCGCCACCACTTAGCTGTCAGCGGCATCTAAATGGTTAAACATCATTCGTCCCATACACGATCACCCGACCTGGGATGATAATCTATGTCACCAGGCATTAACAGGTGAAGGAAGCATCGACAGTGGCGCCACCTATAGTTCCGGCTTAATAACTTTTAGAATTTGCACAGTAGGATTTTTTTCTGCGCAAACCCACCCCCCCCATTAAAAATCAGCCCCTTACCTCACCCCATTTCCATGTATAGTGGAAGTTAGCCCTTTTTGCATTCATTATTGTCAGCTTGCCTTTAGTTACAGTAGCCCAAATGAACGGACCAAGCTGCAGTGTAAAGCATGGGGGACGGATTTCATAGACCGCTGATATTTGGAGCGATATTTGGGAATCCGTCCTGCACTATGTGAATATAAGACGTGGTGTAATATCAGGAGATGACAGTCCTGCCGTCCCCTCCAGGCAGCGGCCCAGATGCGCCTCTCTCAATTAACCCATTGTGAGGGCAGGATGATAAGGAATGCCGAAACCCCCCCAGAAAGAGAGGCTAGTCCACATTAAACCCTGATCAAGGAGATTCCAGAACGTCTCTGAGGACAGATAGGAAATATAAAAGGGGCATTCTGCCCCCGAATCTGCAGCGAGGCGTCTGTCAGTGAAGCCGCTTCTTCATCATTTAATAGATCAAGGGACAGACTAATCCGCACAGGCATCCGGTGTTATACGGGCCGCGGAGAGTAACGTCAGGGCCTGTAATCGCCTAATCCTGTGGTATCAGAGGGGATCTGCTCCGACACAGTCAGAGATGGCACCGGCGAAGGCCGAAGCCACAAGCTGCCCTATATGAGGTATATAGGATAACCCTGCACTGATTATAGGCAGTAATGTCCCTGTACTGCCCACCTCACCTGCAGCCCTATATGAGGTATATAGGATAACCCTGCACTGATCATAGGCAGTAATGTCCCTGTACTGCCCACCTCACCTGCAGCCCTATATGAGGTATATAGGATAACCCTGCACTGATTATAGGCAGTAATGTCCCTGTACTGCCCACCTCACCTGCAGCCCTATATGAGGTATATAGGATAACCCTGCACTGATCATAGGCAGTAATGTCCCTGTACTGCCCACCTCACCTGCAGCCCTATATGAGGTATATAGGATAACCCTGCACTGATCATAGGCAGTAATGTCCCTGTACTGCCCACCTCACCTGCAGCCCTATATGAGGTATATAGGATAACCCTGCACTGACCATAGGCAGTAATGTCCCTGTACTGCCCACCTCACCTACTGCCCTATATGAGGTATATAGGATAACCCTGCACTGATTATAGGCAGTAATGTCCCTGTACTGCCCACCTCACCTGCAGCCCTATATGAGGTATATAGGATAACCCTGCACTGACTATAGGCAGTAATGTCCCTGTACTGCCCACCTCACCTGCAGCCCTATATGAGGTATATAGGATAGCCCTGCACTGATTATAGTCAGTAATGTCCCTGTACTGCCCACCTCACCTGCAGCCCTATATGAGGTATATAGGATAACCCTGCACTGATTATAGGCAGTAATGTCCCTGTACTGCCCACCTCACCTGCAGCCCTATATGAGGTATATAGGATAACCCTGCACTGACCATAGGCAGTAATGTCCCTGTACTGCCCACCTCACCTGCAGCCCTATATGAGGTATATAGGATAACCCTGCACTGATTACAGGCAGTAATGTCCCTGTACTGCCCACCCCACCTGCAGTCCTATATGAGGTATATAGGATAACCCTGCACTGATTATAGGCAGTAATGTCCCTGTACTGCCCACCTCACCTGCAGCCCTATATGAGGTATATAGGATAACCCTGCACTGATTATAGGCAGTAATGTCCCTGTACTGCCCACCTCACCTGCAGCCCTATATGAGGTATATAGGATAACCCTGCACTGATTATAGGCAGTAATGTCCCTGTACTGCCCACCTCACCTGCAGCCCTATATGAGGTATATAGGATAACCCTGCACTGATTATAGGCAGTAATGTCCCTGTACTGCCCACCTCACCTGCAGCCCTATATGAGGTATATAGGATAACCCTGCACTGATTATAGGCAGTAATGTCCCTGTACTGCCCACCTCACCTGCAGCCCTATATGAGGTATATAGGATAACCCTGCACTGACCATAGGCAGTAATGTCCCTGTACTGCCCACCTCACCTGCAGCCCTATATGAGGTATATAGGATAGCCCTGCACTGATTATAGTCAGTAATGTCCCTGTACTGCCCACCTCACCTGCAGCCCTATATGAGGTATATAGGATAACCCTGCACTGATTATAGGCAGTAATGTCCCTGTACTGCCCACCCCACCTGCAGCCCTATATGAGGTATATAGGATAACCCTGCACTGATTATAGGCAGTAATGTCCCTGTACTGCCCACCCCACCTGCAGCCCTATATGAGGTATATAGGATAACCCTGCACTGATCATAGGCAGTAATGTCCCTGTACTGCCCACCTCACCTGCAGCCCTATATGAGGTATATAGGATAACCCTGCACTGATTATAGGCAGTAATGTCCCTGTACTGCCCATCTCACCTGCAGCCCTATATGAGGTATATAGGATAACCCTGCACTGACCATAGGCAGTAATGTCCCTGTACTGCCCACCCCACCTGCAGCCCTATATGAGGTATATAGGATAACCCTGCACTGATTATAGGCAGTAATGTCCCTGTACTGCCCACCTCACCTGCAGCCCTATATGAGGTATATAGGATAACCCTGCACTGATTATAGGCAGTAATGTCCCTGTACTGCCCACCTCACCTGCAGCCCTATATGAGGTATATAGGATAACCCTGCACTGATTATAGGCAGTAATGTCCCTGTACTGCCCACCTCACCTGCAGCCCTATATGCTGTATATAGGATAACCCTGCACTGATTATAGGCAGTAATGTCCCTGTACTGCCCACCTCACCTGCAGCCCTATATGAGGTATATAGGATAGCCCTGCACTGACTATAGGCAGTAATGTCCCTGTACTGCCCACCTCACCTGCAGCCCTATATGAGGTATATAGGATAGCCCTGCACTGATTATAGTCAGTAATGTCCCTGTACTGCCCACCTCACCTGCAGCCCTATATGAGGTATATAGGATAACCCTGCACTGATTATAGGCAGTAATGTCCCTGTACTGCCCACCCCACCTGCAGCCCTATATGAGGTATATAGGATAACCCTGCACTGATTATAGGCAGTAATGTCCCTGTACTGCCCACCCCACCTGCAGCCCTATATGAGGTATATAGGATAACCCTGCACTGATCATAGGCAGTAATGTCCCTGTACTGCCCACCTCACCTGCAGCCCTATATGAGGTATATAGGATAACCCTGCACTGATTATAGGCAGTAATGTCCCTGTACTGCCCATCTCACCTGCAGCCCTATATGAGGTATATAGGATAACCCTGCACTGACCATAGGCAGTAATGTCCCTGTACTGCCCACCCCACCTGCAGCCCTATATGAGGTATATAGGATAACCCTGCACTGATTATAGGCAGTAATGTCCCTGTACTGCCCACCTCACCTGCAGCCCTATATGAGGTATATAGGATAACCCTGCACTGACCATAGGCAGTAATGTCCCTGTACTGCCCACCTCACCTGCATCCCTATATGAGGTATATAGGATAACCCTGCACTGACCATAGGCGGTAATGTCCCTGTACTGCCCACCCCACCTGCAGCCCTATATGAGGTATATAGGATAACCCTGCACTGATTATAGGCGGTAATGTCCCTGTACTGCCCACCTCACCTGCAGCCCTATATGAGGTATATAGGATAACCCTGCACTGATTATAGGCAGTAATGTCCCTGTACTGCCCACCTCACCTGCAGCCCTATATGAGGTATATAGGATAACCCTGCACTGATTATAGGCAGTAATGTCCCTGTACTGCCCACCTCACCTGCAGCCCTATATGAGGTATATAGGATAACCCTGCACTGACCATAGGCAGTAATGTCCCTGTACTGCCCACCTCACCTGCAGCCCTATATGAGGTATATAGGATAACCCTGCACTGACCATAGGCAGTAATGTCCCTGTACTGCCCACCTCACCTGCAGCCCTATATGAGGTATATAGGATAACCCTGCACTGACCATAGGCAGTAATGTCCCTGTACTGCCCACCTCACCTGCAGCCCTATATGAGGTATATAGGATAACCCTGCACTGATTATAGGCAGTAATGTCCCTGTACTGCCCACCTCACCTGCAGCCCTATATGAGGTATATAGGATAACCCTGCACTGACCATAGGCAGTAATGTCCCTGTACTGCCCACCTCACCTGCTGCCCTATATGAGGTATATAGGATAACCCTGCACTGATCATAGGCAGTAATGTCCCTGTACTGCCCACCTCACCTGCAGCCCTATATGAGGTATATAGGATAACCCTGCACTGATTATAGGCAGTAATGTCACTGTACTGCCCACCTCACCTGCACCTCTATATGTGGTATATAGGATAACCCTGCACTGATTATAGGCAGTAATGTCCCTGTACTGCCCACCTCACCTGCAGCCCTATATGAGGTATATAGGATAACCCAGCACTGATTATAGGCAGTAATGTCCCTGTACTGCCCACCTCACCTGCAGCCCTATATGAGGTATATAGGATAACCCTGCACTGATTATAGGCAGTAATGTCCCTGTACTGCCCACCTCACCTGCAGCCCTATATGAGGTATATAGGATAACCCTGCACTGACCATAGGCAGTAATGTCCCTGTACTGCCCACCTCACCTGCTGCCCTATATGAGGTATATAGGATAACCCTGCACTGACCATAGGCAGTAATGTCCCTGTACTGCCCACCTCACCTGCAGCCCTATATGAGGTATATAGGATAACCCTGCACTGATTATAGGCAGTAATGTCCCTGTACTGCCCACCTCACCTGCAGCCCTATATGAGGTATATAGGATAACCCTGCACTGATCATAGGCAGTAATGTCCCTGTACTGCCCACCTCACCTGCAGCCCTATATGAGGTATATAGGATAACCCTGCACTGATCATAGGCAGTAATGTCCCTGTACTGCCCACCTCACCTGCAGCGCTATATGAGGTATATAGGATAACCCTGCACTGATCATAGGCAGTAATGTCCCTGTACTGCCCACCTCACCTGCAGCGCTATATGAGGTATATAGGATAACCCTGCACTGATTATAGGCAGTAATGTCCCTGTACTGCCCACCTCACCTGCAGCCCTATATGAGGTATATAGGATAACCCTGCACTGATCATAGGCAGTAATGTCCCTGTACTGCCCACCTCACCTGCAGCGCTATATGAGGTATATAGGATAACCCTGCACTGATTATAGGCAGTAATGTCCCTGTACTGCCCACCTCAACTGCAGCCCTATATGAGGTATATAGGATAACCCTGCACTGATTATAGGCAGTAATGTCCCTGTACTGCCCACCTCACCTGCAGCCCTATATGAGGTATATAGGATAACCCTGCACTGATCATAGGCAGTAATGTCCCTGTACTGCCCACCTCACCTGCAGCCCTATATGAGGTATATAGGATAACCCTGCACTGATCATAGGCAGTAATGTCCCTGTACTGCCCACCTCACCTGCAGCCCTATATGAGGCATATAGGATAACCCTGCACTGACCATAGGCAGTAATGTCCCTGTACTGCCCACCTCACCTGCAGCCCTATATGAGGCATATAGGATAACCCTGCACTGATTATAGGCAGTAATGTCCCTGTACTGCCCACCCCACCTGCAGCCCTATATGAGGTATATAGGATAACCCTGCACTGATTATAGGCAGTAATGTCCTTGTACTGCCCACCTCACCTGCAGCCCGATATGAGGTATATAGGATAACCCTGCACTGACCATAGGCAGTAATGTCCCTGTACTGCCCACCTCACCTGCAGCCCTATATGAGGTATATAGGATAACCCTGCACTGACCATAGGCAGTAATGTCCCTGTACTGCCCACCCCACCTGCAGCCCTATATGAGGTATATAGGATAACCCTGCACTGATTATAGGCAGTAATGTCCCTGTACTGCCCACCTCACCTGCAGCCCTATATGAGGTATATAGGATAACCCTGCACTGACCATAGGCAGTAATGTCCCTGTACTGCCCACCCCACCTGCAGCCCTATATGAGGTATATAGGATAACCCTGCACTGATTATAGGCAGTAATGTCCCTGTACTGCCCACCTCACCTGCAGCCCTATATGAGGTATATAGGATAACCCTGCACTGACCATAGGCAGTAATGTCCCTGTACTGCCCACCCCACCTGCAGCCCTATATGAGGTATATAGGATAACCCTGCACTGATTATAGGCAGTAATGTCCCTGTACTGCCCACCTCACCTGCAGCCCTATATGAGGTATATAGGATAACCTGCACTGATTATAGGCAGTAATGTCCCTGTACTGCCCACCTCAACTGCAGCCCTATATGAGGTATATAGGATAACCCTGCACTGATTATAGGCAGTAATGTCCCTGTACTGCCCACCTCACCTGCAGCCCTATATGAGGTATATAGGATAACCCTGCACTGATCATAGGCAGTAATGTCCCTGTACTGCCCACCTCACCTGCTGCCCTATATGAGGTATATAGGATAACCCTGCACTGATTATAGGCAGTAATGTCCCTGTACTGCCCACCTCACCTGCAGCCCTATATGAGGTATATAGGATAACCCTGCACTGATCATAGGCAGTAATGTCCCTGTACTGCCCACCTCACCTGCAGCCCTATATGAGGTATATAGGATAACCCTGCACTGATCATAGGCAGTAATGTCCCTGTACTGCCCACCTCACCTGCAGCCCTATATGAGGCATATAGGATAACCCTGCACTGACCATAGGCAGTAATGTCCCTGTACTGCCCACCTCACCTGCAGCCCTATATGAGGTATATAGGATAACCCTGCACTGATTATAGGCAGTAATGTCCCTGTACTGCCCACCCCACCTGCAGCCCTATATGAGGTATATAGGATAACCCTGCACTGATTATAGGCAGTAATGTCCTTGTACTGCCCACCTCACCTGCAGCCCGATATGAGGTATATAGGATAACCCTGCACTGACCATAGGCAGTAATGTCCCTGTACTGCCCACCTCACCTGCAGCCCTATATGAGGTATATAGGATAACCCTGCACTGACCATAGGCAGTAATGTCCCTGTACTGCCCACCTCACCTGCAGCCCTATATGAGGTATATAGGATAACCCTGCACTGATTATAGGCAGTAATGTCCCTGTACTGCCCACCTCACCTGCAGCCCTATATGAGGTATATAGGATAACCCTGCACTGACCATAGGCAGTAATGTCCCTGTACTGCCCACCCCACCTGCAGCCCTATATGAGGTATATAGGATAACCCTGCACTGATTATAGGCAGTAATGTCCCTGTACTGCCCACCTCACCTGCAGCCCTATATGAGGTATATAGGATAACCTGCACTGATTATAGGCAGTAATGTCCCTGTACTGCCCACCTCACCTGCAGCCCTATATGAGGTATATAGGATAACCCTGCACTGATTATAGGCAGTAATGTCCCTGTACTGCCCACCTCACCTGCAGCCCTATATGAGGTATATAGGATAACCCTGCACTGACCATAGGCAGTAATGTCCCTGTACTGCCCACCTCACCTGCAGCCCTATATGAGGTATATAGGATAACCCTGCACTGACCATAGGCAGTAATGTCCCTGTACTGCCCACCTCACCTGCTGCCCTATATGAGGTATATAGGATAACCCTGCACTGATCATAGGCAGTAATGTCCCTGTACTGCCCACCTCACCTGCAGCCCTATATGAGGTATATAGGATAACCCTGCACTGATTATAGGCAGTAATGTCCCTGTACTGCCCACCTCACCTGCAGCCCTATATGAGGTATATAGGATAACCCTGCACTGACCATAGGCAGTAATGTCCCTGTACTGCCCACCTCACCTGCAGCCCTATATGAGGTATATAGGATAACCCTGCACTGATCATAGGCAGTAATGTCCCTGTACTGCCCACCTCAACTGCAGCCCTATATGAGGTATATAGGATAACCCTGCACTGATTATAGGCAGTAATGTCCCTGTACTGCCCACCTCAACTGCAGCCCTATATGAGGTATATAGGATAACCCTGCACTGATTATAGGCAGTAATGTCCCTGTACTGCCCACCTCACCTGCAGCCCTATATGAGGTATATAGGATAACCCTGCACTGATCATAGACAGTAATGTCCCTGTACTGCCCACCTCACCTGCTGCCCTATATGAGGTATATAGGATAACCCTGCACTGATTATAGGCAGTAATGTCCCTGTACTGCCCACCTCACCTGCAGCCTTATATGAGGTATATAGGATAACCCTGCACTGATCATAGGCAGTAATGTCCCTGTACTGCCCACCTCACCTGCAGCCCTATATGAGGTATATAGGATAACCCTGCACTGACCATAGGCAGTAATGTCCCTGTACTGCCCACCTCACCTGCAGCCCTATATGAGGTATATAGGATAACCCTGCACTGACCATAGGCAGTAATGTCCCTGTACTGCCCACCTCACCTGCAGCCCTATATGAGGTATATAGGATAACCCTGCACTGATTATAGGCAGTAATGTCCCTGTACTGCCCACCTCACCTGCTGCCCTATATGAGGTATATAGGATAACCCAGCACTGATCATAGGCAGTAATGTCCCTGTACGGCCCACCTCACCTGCAGCCCTATATGAGGTATATAGGATAACCCAGCACTGATTATAGGCAGTAATGTCCCTGTACTGCCCACCTCACCTGCAGCCCTATATGAGGTATATAGGATAACCCTGCACTGATTATAGGCAGTAATGTCCCTGTACTGCCCACCTCACCTGCAGCCCTATATGAGGTATATAGGATAACCCTGCACTGACCATAGGCAGTAATGTCCCTGTACTGCCCACCTCACCTGCAGCCCTATATGAGGTATATAGGATAACCCTGCACTGATCATAGGCAGTAATGTCCCTGTACTGCCCACCTCACCTGCAGCGCTATATGAGGTGTATAGGATAACCCTGCACTGATTATAGGCAGTAATGTCCCTGTACTGCCCACCTCACCTGCAGCCCTACATGAGGTATATAGGATAACCCTGCACTGATTATAGGCAGTAATGTCCCTGTACTGCCCACCTCACCTGCAGCCCTACATGAGGTATATAGGATAACCCTGCACTGATTATAGGCAGTAATGTCCCTGTACTGCCCACCTCACCTGCAGCCCTACATGAGGTATATAGGATAACCCTGCACTGATTATAGGCAGTAATGTCCCTGTACTGCCCACCTCACCTGCAGCCCTATATGAGGTATATAGGATAACCCTGCACTGATTATAGGCAGTAATGTCCCTGTACTGCCCACCTCACCTGCAGCCCTACATGAGGTATATAGGATAACCCTGCACTGATTATAGGCAGTAATGTCCCTGTACTGCCCACCTCACCTGCAGCCCTATATGAGGTATATAGGATAACCCTGCACTGATTATAGGCAGTAATGTCCCTGTACTGCCCACCTCAACTGCAGCCCTATATGAGGTATATAGGATAACCCTGCACTGACCATAGGCAGTAATGTCCCTGTACTGCCCACCTCACCTGCAGCCCTATATGAGGTATATAGGATAACCCTGCACTGATTATAGGCAGTAATGTCCCTGTACTGCCCACCTCACCTGCTGCCCTATATGAGGTATATAGGATAACCCAGCACTGATCATAGGCAGTAATGTCCCTGTACGGCCCACCTCACCTGCAGCCCTATATGAGGTATATAGGATAACCCAGCACTGATTATAGGCAGTAATGTCCCTGTACTGCCCACCTCACCTGCAGCCCTATATGAGGTATATAGGATAACCCTGCACTGATTATAGGCAGTAATGTCCCTGTACTGCCCACCTCACCTGCAGCCCTATATGAGGTATATAGGATAACCCTGCACTGACCATAGGCAGTAATGTCCCTGTACTGCCCACCTCACCTGCAGCCCTATATGAGGTATATAGGATAACCCTGCACTGATCATAGGCAGTAATGTCCCTGTACTGCCCACCTCACCTGCAGCGCTATATGAGGTGTATAGGATAACCCTGCACTGATTATAGGCAGTAATGTCCCTGTACTGCCCACCTCACCTGCAGCCCTACATGAGGTATATAGGATAACCCTGCACTGATTATAGGCAGTAATGTCCCTGTACTGCCCACCTCACCTGCAGCCCTACATGAGGTATATAGGATAACCCTGCACTGATTATAGGCAGTAATGTCCCTGTACTGCCCACCTCACCTGCAGCCCTACATGAGGTATATAGGATAACCCTGCACTGATTATAGGCAGTAATGTCCCTGTACTGCCCACCTCACCTGCAGCCCTATATGAGGTATATAGGATAACCCTGCACTGATTATAGGCAGTAATGTCCCTGTACTGCCCACCTCACCTGCAGCCCTACATGAGGTATATAGGATAACCCTGCACTGATTATAGGCAGTAATGTCCCTGTACTGCCCACCTCACCTGCAGCCCTATATGAGGTATATAGGATAACCCTGCACTGATTATAGGCAGTAATGTCCCTGTACTGCCCACCTCAACTGCAGCCCTATATGAGGTATATAGGATAACCCTGCACTGATTATAGGCAGTAATGTCCCTGTACTGCCCACCTCACCTGCAGCCCTATATGAGGTATATAGGATAACCCTGCACTGACCATAGGCAGTAATGTCCCTGTACTGCCCACCTCACCTGCAGCCCTATATGAGGTATATAGGATAACCCTGCACTGACCATAGGCAGTAATGTCCCTGTACTGCCCACCCCACCTGCAGTCCTATATGAGGTATATAGGATAACCCTGCACTGACCATAGGCAGTAATGTCCCTGTACTGCCCACCTCACCTGCAGCCCTATATGTGGTATATAGGATAACCCTGCACTGATTATAGGCAGTAATGTCCCTGTACTGCCCACCCCACCTGCAGCCCTATATGAGGTATATAGGATAACCCTGCACTGATTATAGGCAGTAATGTCCCTGTACTGCCCACCTCACCTGCAGCCCTATATGAGGTATATAGGATAACCCTGCACTGATTATAGGCAGTAAAGTCCTTGTACTGCCCACCTCACCTGCAGCCCTATATGAGGTATATAGGATAACCCTGCACTGATTATAGGCAGTAATGTCCCTGTACTGCCCACCCCACCTGCAGCCCTATATGAGGTGTATAGGATAACCCTGCACTGACCATAGGCAGTAACGTCCCTGTACTGCCCACCTCACCTGCAGCCATATATGAGGTATATAGGATAACCCTGCACTGATTATAGGCAGTAATGTCCCTGTACTGCCCACCCCACCTGCAGCCCTATATGAGGTATATAGGATAACCCTGCACTGATTATAGGCAGTAATGTCCCTGTACTGCCCACCTCACCTGCAGCCCTATATGAGGCGTATAGGATAACCCTGCACTGATTATAGGCAGTAATGTCCCTGTACTGCCCACCTCACCTGCAGCCCTATATGAGGTATATAGGATAACCCTGCACTGATTATAGGCAGTAATGTCCCTGTACTGCCCACCTCACCTGCAGCCCTATATGAGGTATATAGGATAACCCTGCACTGATTATAGGCAGTAATGTCCCTGTACTGCCCACCTCACCTGCAGCCCTATATGAGGTATATAGGATAACCCTGCACTGATTATAGGCAGTAATGTCCCTGTACTGCCCACCTCACCTGCAGCCCTATATGCTGTATATAGGATAACCCTGCACTGATTATAGGCAGTAATGTCCCTGTACTGCCCACCTCACCTGCAGCCCTATATGAGGTATATAGGATAACCCTGCACTGATTATAGGCAGTAATGTCCCTGTACTGCCCACCTCACCTGCAGCCCTATATGCTGTATATAGGATAACCCTGCACTGATTATAGGTAGTAATATCCCTGTACTGCCCACCTCACCTGCAGCCCTACATGAGGTATATAGGATAACCCTGCACTGATTATAGTCAGTAATGTCCCTGTACTGCCCACCTCACCTGCAGCCCTATATGAGGTATATAGGATAACCCTGCACTGACCATAGGCAGTAATGTCCCTGTACTGCCCACCCAACCTGCAGTCCTATATGAGGTATATAGGATAACCCTGCACTGATTATAGGCAGTAATGTCCCTGTACTGCCCACCTCACCTGCAGCCCTATATGAGGTATATAGGATAGCCCTGCACTGATTATAGGCAGTAATGTCCCTGTACTGCCCACCTCACCTGCAGCCCTATATGAGGTATATAGGATAACCCTGCACTGACCATAGGCAGTAATGTCCCTGTACTGCCCACCTCACCTGCAGCCCTATATGAGGTATATAGGATAACCCTGCACTGATTATAGGCAGTAATGTCCCTGTACTGCCCACCTCACCTGCAGCCCTATATGAGGTATATAGGATAACCCTGCACTGATTATAGGCAGTAATGTCCCTGTACTGCCCACCTCACCTGCAGCCCTATATGAGGTATATAGGATAACCCTGCACTGATTATAGGCAGTAATGTCCCTGTACTGCCCACCTCACCTGCAGCCCTATATGAGGTATATAGGATAACCCTGCACTGATTATAGGCAGTAATGTCCCTGTACTGCCCACCTCACCTGCAGCCCTATATGAGGTATATAGGATAACCCTGCACTGATTATAGGCAGTAATGTCCCTGTACTGCCCACCTCACCTGCAGCCCTATATGAGGTATATAGGATAACCCTGCACTGATTATAGGCAGTAATGTCCCTGTACTGCCCACCTCACCTGCTGCCCTATATGAGGTATATAGGATAACCCTGCACTGATTATAGGCAGTAATGTCCCTGTACTGCCCACCTCACCTGCTGCCCTATATGAGGTATATAGGATAACCCTGCACTGATTATAGGCAGTAATGTCCCTGTACTGCCCACCTCACCTGCAGCCCTAAATGAGGTATATAGGATAACCCTGCACTGATTATAGGCAGTAATGTCCCTGTACTGCCCACCTCACCTGCAGCCCTATATGAGGTATATAGGATAACCCTGCACTGACCATAGGCAGTAATGTCCCTGTACTGCCCACCTCACCTGCAGCCCTATATGAGGTATATAGGATAACCCTGCACTGATCATAGGCAGTAATGTCCCTGTACTGCCCACCTCACCTGCAGCCCTATATGAGGTATATAGGATAAATCTGCACTGATTATAGGCAGTAATGTCCCTGTACTGCCCACCTCACCTGCAGCCCTATATGAGGTATATAGGATAACCCTGCACTGATTATAGGCAGTAATGTCCCTGTACTGCCCAGCTCACCTGCAGCCCTATATGAGGTATATAGGATAACCCTGCACTGACCATAGGCAGTAATGTCCCTGTACTGCCCACCTCACCTGCAGCCCTATTTGAGGTATATAGGATAAATCAGCACTGATTATAGGCAGTAATGTCCCTGTACTGCCCACCTCACCTGCAGTCCTATATGAGGTATATAGGATAACCCTGCACTGATTATAGGCAGTAATGTCCTGTACTGCCCACCTCACCTGCAGCGCTATATGAGGTATATAGGATAGCCCTGCCCTGATTATAGGCAGTAATGTCCCTGTACTGCCCACCTCACCTGCAGCCCTATATGAGGCATATAGGATAACCCTGCACTGACCATAGGCAGTAATGTCCCTGTACTGCCCACCTCACCTGCAGCCCTATATGAGGTATATAGGATAACCCTGCACTGATTATAGGCAGTAATGTCCTGTACTGCCCACCTCACCTGCAGCGCTATATGAGGTATATAGGATAGCCCTGCCCTGATTATAGGCAGTAATGTCCCTGTACTGCCCACCCCACCTGCACCTCTATATGAGGTATATAGGATAACCCTGCACTGATTATAGGCAGTAATGTCCCTGTACTGCCCACCCCACCTGCAGCCCTATATGAGGTGTATAGGATAACCCTGCACTGATTATAGGCAGTAATGTCCCTGTACTGCCCACCTCACCTGCAGCCCTATATGAGGTATATAGGATAACCCTGCACTGATTATAGGCAGTAATGTCCTGTACTGCCCACCTCACCTGCAGCCCTATATGAGGTATATAGGATAACCCTGCACTGATTATAGGCAGTAATGTCCCTGTACTGCCCACCTCACCTGCAGCCCTATATGAGGTATATAGGATAACCCTGCACTGATTATAGGCAGTAATGTCCCTGTACTGCCCACCTCACCTGCAGCCCTATATGAGGTATATAGGATAACCCTGCACTGACCATAGGCAGTAATGTCCCTGTACTGCCCACCTCACCTGCAGCCCTATATGAGGTATATAGGATAACCTGCACTGATTATAGGCAGTAATGTCCCTGTACTGCCCACCTCACCTGCAGCCCTATATGAGGTATATAGGATAACCCTGCACTGATTATAGGCAGTAATGTCCCTGTACTGCCCACCTCACCTGCAGCCCTATATGAGGTATATAGGATAACCCTGCACTGACCATAGGCAGTAATGTCCCTGTACTGCCCACCTCACCTGCAGCCCTATATGAGGTATATAGGATAACCCTGCACTGATTATAGGCAGTAATGTCCCTGTACTGCCCACCTCACCTGCAGCCCTATATGTGGTATATAGGATAACCCTGCACTGATTATAGGCAGTAATGTCCTGTACTGCCCACCTCACCTGCAGCCCTATATGAGGTATATAGGATAACCCTGCACTGATCATAGGCAGTAATGTCCCTGTACTGCCCACCTCACCTGCAGCCCTATATGAGGTATATAGGATAACCCTGCACTGACCATAGGCAGTAATGTCCCTGTACTGCCCACCCCACCTGCAGCCCTATATGAGGTATATAGGATAACCCTGCACTGATTATAGGCAGTAATGTCCCTGTACTGCCCACCTCACCTGCAGCCCTATATGAGGTGTATAGGATAACCCTGCACTGATTATAGGCAGTAATGTCCCTGTACTGCCCACCTCACCTGCATATGAGGCATATAGGATCAGGACCAGGACAATGTATTTTCGTGCCCTAGGCAGATGTAGCCAATTTGCCCCCCGTCTGCCCCTATGAACCCTTAGTACCAGTCCTATATTTTATATAGCGGACCCAGGGACGGTCATGGAAACTAATAATACTTAACTGTAATGGGGGCCAATTGGTTTCAATTAAGGTGTTCAGCATTTGACGGATAACCTAATGGAAGCTAAACAATCAGTATTATAGATTAAGGGATAATTATGATGGTTTTTACATTTGTCATGTGGCAAATACAGTTTGCAAGAAAACTGATTGGGGTTCTGGTGCCATATTCCTGTACTAATGTTGCTAGTTGGGCCACATTTATGTGCTGATGGCGGTTCTTGTGTCGTATTCTTGTACTGATGGTGCTTGTGAGGCCATATTTACATACTGATGGTGGTTCTTGTGTCATATTCCTGTACTGATGGTGCTTGAGGGGCCGTATATACAGTATGTACTGATGGTGGCTCTTGTGTCATATTCCTGTACTGATGGTGCTTGTGGGGCCATATTTATGTACTGATGGTGGTTCTTGTGTTGTATTCCAGTTCTGATGGTGCTTGAGGGGCCGTATATATGTACTGATGGTGGTTCTTGTGTCGTATTCCTGTACTGATGGTGCTTGTGAGGCCATATTTATATACTGATGGTGGTTCTTGTGTCGTATTCCTGTTCTGATGGTGCTTGAGGGGCCGTATATATGTACTGATGGTGGTTCTTGTGTCATATTCCTGTACTGATGGTGCTTGTGATGCCATATTTATATACTGATGGTGGTTCTTGTGTTGTATCCCTATTCTGATGGTGCTTGAGGGGCCGTATATATGTACTGATGGCGGTTCTTGTGTCGTATTCTTGTACTGATGGTGCTTGTGGGGCCATATTTATGCACTGATGGTGGTTCTTGAGTTGTATTCCTGTACTGCTGGTGCTTGTGGGGCAATATTTATGTACTGATGGTGATTCTTGTGTCGTATTCCTGTTCTGATGGTTGTTATGGTGCTGTATTCTTATACTATTGATGGCTCTGGTCATGTGTTCATATAGTGATGATGGTTCTTGCAGTCACCTGACGATGCTGGAAGTGGAGAACAGACCTGAATCCCATCAGTGTCTGCATTACACACACATTCAGGATTCGGCAAGCTGCAGCACTGACTGAAGATTCCACCAGGGGTGGACTTCCCCTTTCAGAAGACAAGATCATAGACTTAGATACAACATCCCAAGAAGCATCAGTATGTAACAGATAAAGCTGAAGAGATGGAGAATAATCTAGAAATCAGCCTTTAGCTGCTCATTGGCCACTTACAGATTTATGGTGGTGTAATCCCACCGGTGCCACCTCTTGTAAAGATGATGGGGGTTATTATTGACCTAAGCGCTAAGAAAGGCAGCATTGGTCCATGTGAAGGAAATGGATATTTATTTGCTTGTGTAGCGCCATCATATTCCGCAGTTCTGCCTCACTGTACCCATTGGGGCTCACAATCTGAATTCCTTATCAGTATGTCTTTGGAGTGTCGGAGGAAACCGGAGGAAACTCACACAAACACGGGGAGAACATACAAACTCAGTAATAGTGTTATGTCTTGGCAGAACTTCCACCTCCTGTTTGGCTGCGGACCTGATAATTTAGATTTTTCTTCTGATGACTGTATTTACAATTTCCTCCACTAGAGGGCACTGCTGGTTAATAGACCATATACACCAGCACCTGGGGTGGGGGTCTTGTGCCCCTTACTGCCCCCTCTGGAGCCGGAGGAGACTGCAGCTATCTCATGTGTTTGGTCATAGGTGCTTCCTCCTGAGAGGTGATGATGAATATTGGGGAATTTGCTATTCCAGGGCCTATATCACACCATTATTAAAACAAGACACTAGGGGGCGCTGTGACCCATCATAAATGGGCAGCCAATCTATGTGGGATGCATCAGGCTGCAGCCAGCACCTCACGTTCTTCGCTGGGTTTCCTATTTGCAGTTGACTTTTACTTTTGCTTCTTCGGATACTTTTGGTGACAGAAGTCGACCAGCGAATTCCCCAGAGATAACGCACTTTGTATTAAGTCTCTAAAGTTCTTTTAAAAAGTAAAAAAAAGTTACAAATGAAAGAAAGTAAAATACATAAGGATAGTGTCTCCTCAGGAGGACAGATTGTTTCAGAGGTCGATACAATGTAACAATCATCGGCTGTAATTATTGTCTGGTTACATTTTACCAAATGTTTCATTACTCACCGTCCTCACATGATAATAGGGGGCTATCACTCGCCTCAGCAGCCGGAAGCCAACTGAAGACCCCCATGTCTACCTTGTTAGAACGCCTATGGGTCACATAAAAGATCGTCAATATCACAAAAATATTGAATAAGCGATCAAATCCCCCAAGAGACTCATTAAAAATGTTTTTAACAATTGTTTAAAAAAAATTATATATGTAAAAGTTTATATTATCCAATTTTCCCCCCAAATATAAATATCATAAAAAAGTGTATATTTGTTATAGCCGCGTGTGTAATATTACCCAAAGTAATACAATATAAACAATATTTATCTCACATTTATTAAAAGCCAAAACATTAAAAAAAGAACTGTCAGAAATGCCATTTTTGGTTGCTTCAATTCCCCAAAAATACAATTTAAACATTGTATGAACCCCAAAATGGCACCAATAAAAACGACAGCCTAACGTATAAAAAAACATGACCTCATTCAGCTCCATCAACTCAAAAATTAAAAAAATTATGGATCTTAAAAAATGGTGACACAAACAATTTTTTTTTTCAAAATTTGAAATGATTACAAATATGAAATTATTTTTCACCACTAAAATCTGAAAAAAAAAGTCTTAGAAGTTTGATATAATTGTATCGACCGAGGGAATCGTTTTACCGGGACATTTTTATCACACACTAAACGTTGTAAAAGCAAAACCCAATAAACAATGGTGAAATGTGTTTTTTTTTTTTACCATTTCACCTCACATGGACATTTTTTTTCTCCAGTTTTTCGGTACATTAAAATGAACGGACTACAACTCGTCCTGCAAAAAATATTAGAAAAATGAAAAAATCACTCTAAGGCAAGAGAAAATCACAGATATGTGAATGGCCCCATAGACTATCACAGGTATGAGTCCTGTCCATGAAAAACCTGAAAATTGGACGTGTGAATGAGCCCTAAGAAGGGAGCTGCAGTGCACATGTGCCACCGCTGCACCACTCGTGGTCTATGGGAGAAAGCCAAGTACGGTGGTCCGGCCATCCCATTGGAAACAGATGCCCCTTCTGCCCGTTCCTCCGTTGCCCCCACAGTTCCAGTAGTTATAGATAGGTGGTCCGTGTAGTATAACCATGGACTGTGCTGCGTAACCTATGTGTGATACATTGTATCTGACCCACTGTCAAACAAACTGATAGAATCTTTATTAATGGAGTGTGCACAAATTTTCTAACTTTTTTTTTATTTGATTTTTTTTACCGAATCCCCTCCCTAAATCTCGGCGTGTCCCGCTCCTGGCATGTGGGGCTGTGCCTGCGCAGCTGCGTGCTCTCAGTGGTGAATGCTCGCTGTCACTGCGGCCGCTTCCCTCCATTTGAAGTGTCGTGCCCGGCTATCTCTCTGTGACATGTTTCTTTCAGCGAGAATGATTTTCCCCGGCTTCTGTCAGTGCTCGTCTTCTCCCTCCCGTCTCCGCTCTATTCTCTCTGCCCTAACATCCACGCTCTGCTACGTCCAAGCAGGTGTGAGGACAGGCTGCCCCTTTGTGCCGCCGCTGGTGCCCGTCCAGCCCTGTCACTTCTGCCTCTGTCTTTCTTTCTGGCGGAGCAGGAGGCGAGCTCGCTGTCACCTGGGCCGTGTGACTGTGCGCCTGCTGTAATCTCACTCTATAAAGGCCATTATTGTCAGGCAGGAGAGAATGGGCTCCGAGCTCGAAGCAGAGGCGCGGGCGGCCATTAATGAGCTCAGGTACAATTAAAAAGAACCCCCACCAGAAGAAACTTCCCTCCTGATTACAAAGTGGAAACTTTTCTGCTGAGTGTGAAGAAGGGGCGCCGCTCTGTCAGAACGTATCACTAACTCCGCAGGGACTCGGATCAATGTGCAGCTTAGGTGGAAAGTTAGTGTTCCCTGTTATCAGCCAGTTCAGGCTGGGGGGAGGCTGACTATGGTGCTCCTGCTTAGAGTACATGGTATTATTACCGCTCCAGTCACGGCCATCCAATCGCTTTTCGATTCTTCCCTTAGGTTCTTAATCTACAGTTTTCAGAGCTGAAATCTCCTAGGATCCCCTACTTGTTCAGTGTCTGCACTGCGCTATCTATGGTAGCACAGGCTCTGCAGTATTCTCATGGAAGAGATACCAACTGCCTCTTTGCATTGTAGTAGCTGTCAGGGGAGAATCCGCCAACATGTTGACTATATCCATAGGTACATAGGTTGGAAAAAGACCCAGTTCCATCAAGGTTGGAAAAAGACCCAGGTCCATGAAGGGTGGAAAAACACCCTGGTCCATAAAGGTTTGATAAAGACCCAGGTCCATCAAGGTTGGATAAAGACTGAGGTCCATAAAGGTTGGAAAAAGACTCAAGCCCATAAAAGTTGGATAAAGACCCAGGCCCATCAAGGCTGGATAAAGACCCAGGTCTATCAAGGTTGGAAAAAGACTCAGGTCCATCAAGGTTTTAAAAAGATCCATGTCCATCAAGGCTGGATAAAGACCCAGGTCTATCAAGGTTGGATAAAAACCCAGGACAATAAAGGTTGGGTAATCACCCAGGTCCATCAAGGTTGGAAAAAGACCCAGGTCCAACAAGGTTGGATAAAGACTCAGGTCTATCAAGGTTGAAAAAAGACCCATGTCCGTCAAGGCAGGATAAAGACCCATGTCCATCAAGGTTAGATAAAGACCTAGGTCTATCAAGGTTGGATACAGACCCAGGTCCATCAGGGTTGTATAAAGACCCAGATCCATCAAGGTTGGAAAAAGACCCAGGTCCATCAAGGTCCAACGTTCTCCTCCTACATTCCATATCATTAGATTATTTTTTATCCACGAAAGCATCTGCCCTTCTATAAATGCATAGTGTCAGCCATTACTACCTCTTGTGGTCGTCTTTACACAGTCTGACTGCTCTAACTGTAAAGAACCCTTTCCAGTTAAGATGCTAGAATCACTTTTTCTCCACACGTAATTAATGCCCACCTGTCCTTTGACAGGATAACTCACGTGCCGGTCCTTTGTATTGACCACACATATAAATGAGATTGGAGCCTTTTTTTCTAACCTAAACAAGTCCAACTTCTCTACCAGATCATCATATGAGAAGCCTGCATCTCATGTAATAACAACCATCAGAACAGTGAGTGCAGTACTGGATCAGTAATGTAATGTATGTACACAGTGACTGCACCAGCAGAATAGCGAGTGCAGCTCTGGAGTATAATACAGGATGTAACTCAGGATCAGTAATGTAATGTATGTACACAGTGACTGCACCAGCAGAATAGCGAGTGCAGCTCTGGAGTATAATACAGGATGTAACTCAGGATCAGTAATGTAATGTATGTACACAGTGACTGCACCAGCAGAATAGTGAGTGCAGCTCTGGAGTATAATACAGGATGTAACTCAGGATCAGTGATGTAATGTATGTACACAGTGACTGCACCAGCAGAATAGCGAGTGCAGCTCTGGAGTATAATACAGGATGTAACTCAGGATCAGTAATGTAATGTATGTACACAGTGACTGCACCAGCAGAATAGTGAGTGCAGCTCTGGAGTATAATACAGGATGTAACTCAGGATCAGTGATGTAATGTATGTACAAAGTGACTGCACCAGCAGAATAGTGAGTGCAGCTCTGGGGTATAATACAGGATGTAACTCAGGATCAGTAATGTAATGTATGTACACAGTGACTGCACCAGCAGAATAGTGAGTGCAGCTCTGGGGTATAATACAGGATGTAACTCAGGATCAGTAATGTAATGTATGTACACAGTGACTGCACCAGCAGAATAGTGAGTGCAGCTCTGGAGTATAATACAGGATGTTACTCAGGATCAGTAATGTAATGTATGTACACAGTGACTGCACCAGCAGAATAGTGAGTGCAGCTCTGGGGTATAATACAGGAGGTAACTCAGGATCAGTAATGTAATGTATGTACACAGTGACTGCACCAGCAGAATAGTGAGTGCAGCTCTGGAGTATAATACAGGATGTAACTCAGGATCAGTAATGTAATGTATGTACACAGTGACTGCACCAGCAGAATAGTGAGTGCAGCTCTGGGGTATAATACAGGATGTAACTCAGGATCAGTAATGTAATGTATGTACACAGTGACTGCACCAGCAGAATAGTGAGTGCAGCTCTGGAGTATAATACAGGATGTTACTCAGGATCAGTAATGTAATGTATGTACACAGTGACTGCACCAGCAGAATAGTGAGTGCAGCTCTGGGGTATAATACAGGAGGTAACTCAGGATCAGTAATGTAATGTATGTACACAGTGACTGCACCAGCAGAATAGTGAGTGCAGCTCTGGAGTATAATACAGGATGTAACTCAGGATCAGTAATGTAATGTATGTACACAGTGACTGCAGCAGCAGAATAGGGAGTGCAGCTCTGGAGTATAATACGTGATGGTACTCAGGATCAGTACAGGACAGATCACACAGTACATAGTGTCTGACCATTATGCAGATTGTATCTCTGTACATGTATTCAGGGGGCACACAGCATATAAGTGACTGTGATTTATCGGATTGTGCAGACATTGGATGGATGACGTCTCTGGTGATAAGAGCGGCTCAGTGACAATCTGGGGGGCCGTTGTGGACACAATGTGGCTCTCGGGGGTCCGGGGCTTGTGCTGCTTGTTACTTACAATGAAACACTGGAGCGATGAGGAAATAAAATGTCAGTTCTCGCTGCTCATTGTTCGCACTGATGGTTCCATGCGATAACTCGTCGGCTCAAACAAAATGGCGCGTGATGTCGTGTTTCACGTACGGACACAATGTGCAATCAGTCTCTGCAAGAAGAAAGATTTCTGGGTTTGTAAGCGATGGATCAGTCGTCCAGTAAATCACCATTACAGCCCTGGCACGGAGCCTGAGATGAATGATCGGCCGCAGGAGACGGGGACGTCAGGGGAAATGGCTGCTTGATCGTTGCTGATATTTTCTGCTTCCAGCCCCTCGGACGCTGATATTAATGTCTTCGTGCACAAAGGTCCCTGTAACGCAGGTTGTCAGAAATCATTGTTCCTGCCCAGAAATAATGAGCCCATTTGTCCTCGCCGTGGTCTCCATCAGGTCAGATTTCCTTTTTAGTCTCATGTTTAGATTGTAACATACAGCGATGATCTTATGTCATTAAAGGGACGGCCAGGATTAGAAAAACATGGCTGCCTGCTTCTAAAAACAGAGCTCCCCTTGTTCACAATGAGCTGCAGTACCAAACACAGCCCATGGGCAGAGGAGGCGCTGTTTTCAGAAGAAGTCAATCAGCCATGTTGTTCTAATCATGAATAATACAGTAGTGGTCATAATGGGGTGCAAGGGGTGAGGCCGGCCACAAGGGGGCGCTGTTTTAAATAAAAGTTAATTTTATGCATTATTAGTTTTATAATTATAAATTACCCCCCTTTTTTAGGGGGGTAATTTATCAGCTTTACTTGTGTGGCAAAAGTGACTTCCCCGGTCGGTCTGATTATGGCAATACACAACTTGAGAGGTTTTTTTTTCATATTTTAGTGGTTAAAAAAAAAATCTGAAACTTGTAAAAATAATTTTAAAAAATCTCGCCATTTTATGACACAGAACTTTTTTATTTTTTCCTGGCAATTTAGCTGGTTGATGGTGTAATTTTTTGTGACAAGTTACCATCACTTTTTCTTTGAGGGACCAAAAATAAAGGCAATTCTGGTGTTCTAAATTCTTTCTCCTTATGGAGCTTTCCCTATGGCTCAATAACTTTTATGTGTTGATAGATCGGATTTTTATGGACTCAATAATGACATTTTTTTTGTCTTTATTTTTAAGCTGGAATTCAGAGTGTAAGTAGAATATTTTTTTTTTTACATTTTTTTTATATCTAATTTTTTTTTATCTTTTATTCCTATTAGGGGACTTAACCTTTTCCCCCTTGATTCCTCATTCTATACACAGTGATTCCACAGTATATAATGTATATCATGGTCTTCCATGAAGCCCTGGTTCAGCAACTTATCTTGTTAAATGTCCGTTCTTAATTGGCAGCAGCATCTAAATGGTTAACAGAATCAATCTGGTCACTGTTGCTATAAGCAGATATCGGCTGTATAACACAGCCACCATGTGCCACATGCGGACCCCAGTGTGGATGTGCAGGTACGTCCAACTGCATCAAATGGTTAATGGTTATCTTGTTAATTGTCCGTTCTTAATTGGCAGCAGCATCTAAATGGTTAACAGAATCAATCTGGTCACTGTTGCTACAAGCAGATATCGGCTATATAACACAGCCACCATGTGCCACATGCGGACCCCAGCGTGGATGTGCAGGTACGTCCAACTGCATCAAATGGTTAATGGTTATCTTGTTAAATGTCCGTTCTTAATTGGCAGCAGCATCTAAATGGTTAACAGAATCAATCTGGTCACTGTTGCTACAAGCAGATATCGGCTGTATAACACAGCCACCATGTGCCACATGCGGACCCCAGCGTGGATGTGCAGGTACGTCCAACTGCATCAAATGGTTAATGGTTATCTTGTTAAATGTCCGTTCTTAATTGGCAGCAGCATCTAAATGGTTAACAGCAGCAATCTGGTCACTGTTGCTACAAGCAGATATCGGCAGTATAACACAGCCATCATGTGCCACATGCGGACCCCGGCATGGATGTGCAGGTACGTCCAACTGCATAAAATGGTTAAATATAAAAACCGTCCATAGACATTGGTTGAAAGCCACCCAAACCCAATGATTTTGGTGTTGTGTATGGTGTATGGGGGAGTTTCCAATCCTTCTTCAGTGGAAGGACAAAGAAAGATCAGGCATGTTCAATTCCAGCATGTCCAATCATTTGCTATTAAGGTTGATAAACCACTGCCAGATGCCACCTATAGAGGTCACGTATGGGCACTGGCGCCACTTTCCCTTTGCGGATCTGAAGACACTCGGTACATTAGATACGATTTTGCACGCACGGCGTGATCCCAGCTCTGACTTTTCCCTTTATCTGTCCCATCAGTCTATATTCTGCAACGCACCAGACCTGCGAAATAAAAGAGCCATTTGGGTGACTCAGGAGCTTCCCATTGCCCTATTCCAGCATCCTCTACTCTTAAAGCTGAGAGCTTTTCACGTCCTATTTGGAACTGATAGGAAGCTCGTCCATTGTTTCACGAGATGGATATTAGCGCCGATGAAGGAAATGCCTCATCTGATAAGAGAAGCGTTGAAAAGAGTACAATTTCCAAATCAGTGAACTTTCAGACACTGGGTTCCTGCTTCTTCCACGCTGGGACATCTCTGCAGATGAGGACTGTAAGGACCGTGTTAACAACCACCCAGACCAAACAATCCACCGGTGTTCACACCAGCTGCAGGACAGGGACCAGAGAACACACGAGCGTCCGCTCACTGACCGTGCGCTTTACTCCCACCCACCCCGCCAAAGGCAATACCAGACATTTATGAGGGTCCTTTATAAATGTTTATCTATCTAGGGAAGTGTCTGGATTCTGTATATTAGTTTTTCGTTGTTATATGCATCCAGTAATGGGCCGGGACTCCTTGGACTTGCCGGAGAAGATGATTCTGAGCGCCCAACCACCATTTATATACAACGCTCAGATCTTATAGTAATTTCATCATAAAGTATAATAGGACATTTTTGGGTTATCCCACAGAAAATAAACCCAAGGACGATGTTCACCAATTAGGGCTCAGGATCTTGATGGGGCTGTCCGGCTCTGTGCATGAGGCTATATAGCTTTTGGGAACTGCCAAAACTAATTTGCATTATTGGCCTCACAGGGGTGATAATATTGCAAGAACTTGGTGGTAGGGTCACCATATTACTGGCTACAATGTCAGCTCCAGAAAGGAGTCCAGTGTTGTGTTAGAGCCTGGAGCCATTGGCGGATACTCTTTTAATTTGGTGGTTCAGCTCAACCAGGAACACAAAGATGTTTCATGTTAAAAAAAAACTCTCAAAAGAAAAAGACACTCCTGGAAAAGAAAGGTTCACTCTCCAGAGGATACAAGAAAGGAAGGTTCAATCTCCAGAGGATACAAGAGAGGAAGGTTCAATCTCCAGAGGATACAAGAAAGGAAGGTTCAATCTCCAGAGGATACAAGAAAGGAAGGTTCAATCTCCAGAGGATACAAGAAAGGAAGGTTCAATCTCCAGAGGATACAAGAAGGGAAGGTTCACTCTCCAGAGGATACAAGAAAGAAAGGTTCAATCTCCAGAGGATACAAGAAAGGAAGGTTCAATCTCCAGAGGATACAAGAAAGAAAGGTTCAATCTCCAGAGGATACAAGATAGAAAGGTTCAATCTCCAGAGGATACAAGAAAGAAAGGTTCACTCTCCAGAGGGTACAAAGCTTTTATACCATGAGATCTATTAATCTATAGAGCAGCCAACGTCAGCAAGAACTATCAATGGTTACAGAAAAGGTTCAGATACTTTTCAGAAGAGAATAATATAAATATTTATGTAAATGTGTAAAGTTCTTGTTCTGAATGTTGATCCAGTCAATCGACACTCGGGATCAGGAAGAAAGAATCTGCCTTTAAGGGCGGACAGGATCATGCCATGTGATAATGGTTATGGACTGGGAAGTGGTCCGGATCCCCATGTGATACTGGTTATGAGTCTTTTTCATTTATACACAAGGGCTGTGAGCCTCCTCCTCAAATGATCAGATTTTCTTTCCTAATTGCTAATTTGCCGTAATTTTTTCTCTTTTTGTCTTTTGGGGTTCACTAACCAAATTCCTCACCTTATCTAAAGCCCCCCCGTGTGCTTTAGAGTTAATGTTGGGTGAGATTAGGATCCGGCATGGCTGATTTCGGGTTACCGATCCTTTTGTTCTCGCCGCCGGAGCAGGCTGATAGAAAACGCAGGAGCATTCGGCAGAGCGCGCGTTCCTGTGTATGGAGGAGTTGGGAGAGATATCTGCACTGGTCGCACCATCGTTCTGCTGGCAGCGGTCTGCCTTGTGGGGGCTGTAGCCCCATATACAGTATCAGACGCAGATAATATAACTGCGATCACTTCAGTCCCAGTACTACATGTGCAGCTATTAACTGTCACAATGGAAACTTCCAGCCCTCTAGTAGTTAATCATCTACCTATTAGCTCTGATTTTTATTATTTTTTTTCTGCCAAATAGTAATTTCCTATTGTGGCGCCCACCCCTAATGACTTGGTGGTGAGGTCTGTGAATATCCAGGCACACCCAGACATCCTCCGCGCGAAAAATAGTAAACTCCTGACTATCGGGGCGGCTGTGTAGGATGCGGCTGTGTAGGATGCGGGTGTTGGTGGCTCATAAACACGCAGTAGGGGAACCTCTGACCGTTCCCTAATCTGCCCTGTGTTGTTCCAGCCACCTCCCGTTCTTTTTTTAATGATTTGGGTGGATTAACCAAAAGGCGTCCTACGGTGCCCAGAGATTGTATCAGACCACGTACGACATGTCCACTGTAACGACTGGTGGCCGCACAATCTGCAGATCTCACCTGTATTGTGGGATGTTTATTTGTTGATCTGTGGCAAAGTATTCACAACCCGAGGCTGCAAATGTAACAAAGTATCAGGAAGTCCCATGTTATAATGTAAAGGGAAAATGGAATGGAAAATCTCCCATATATCAGCAACATTATCCTGTACCCCGAGTGTCAGTGTCATCATCCTGTACCCCGAGTGTAAGTGTCATTATCCTGTACCCCGAGTGTCAGCGTCATTATCCTGTACCCCGAGTGTCAGTGTCATCATCCTGTACCCCGAGTGTCAGTGTCATTATCCTGTACCCCGAGTGTCATCGTCATTATCCTGTACCCCCAGTGTCAGTGTCATCATCCTGTACCCCAAGTGTCAGTGTCATTATCCTGTACCCCGAGTGTCAGTGTCATTATCCTGTACCCCGAGTGTCAGTGTCATTATCCTGTACCCCAAGTGTCAGCGTCATTATCCTGTACCCCAAGTGTCAGTGTCATTATCCTGTACCCCCAGTGTCAGTGTCATTATCCTGTACCCCGAGTGTCAGTGTCATTATCCTGCACCCCGAGTGTCAGTGTCATTATCCTGTACCCCCAGTGTCAGTGTAATTATCCTGTACCCCCAGTGTCAGTGCCATTATCCTGTACCCCAGTGTCAGTGTCATTATCCGGTACCCCCAGTGTCAGTGTCATTATCCTGTACCCCCAGTGTCAGTGCCATTATCCTGTACCCCAGTGTCAGTGTCATTATCCGGTACCCCCAGTGTCAGTGTCATTATCCTGTACCCCGAGTGTCAGTGTAATTATCCTGTACCCCGAGTGTCAGCGTCATTATCCTGTACCCCAAGTGTCAGCGTCATTATCCTGTACCCCAAGTGTCAGTGTCATTATCCTGTACCCCCAGTGTCAGTGCCATTATCCTGTACCCCAGTGTCAGTGTCATTATCCGGTACCCCCAGTGTCAGTGTCATTATCCTGTACCCCAAGTGTCAGTGTCATTATCCTGTATAGGGTTGAGCGACTTTCATTTTTTTAAGATCGAGTAGGGTTTTGGGAAACCCGATTTTGTCCAGAGTCGAGTCGAGTGCAGTCGGCCGATTATCGCTAAAAGTCGGGGATCGACCGAAACACGAAACCCAATGCAAGTCAATGGGGAAGCATAGTCGGCAGTGAGTGGAGGCCAGGAAAACACCTACAGTGCCCATTTTAATGCCAAAAACATCCATTCTTGTTTCTGAAGCTTGCCAATCTTAATTAACTGTATAATAATAGTTGGGCATAGGGAATTGGGTGAAAGTTGTGGGGGGAGTAGGGCTGGCTCAAGTTTTTCGTGGGCCCAGGAAATGCGGACTACGTCACGGCGGTGTTGCAGGGAAAGGTAAGTATTTAAAAGTTGCAAGTGCTGTGATCCTGAGCAAGCAGGGGGGGGGCCCACTCGTTCGCATTGCCACTGGCACAGGGCCCCTCAAAGTACGGCGGTGTGTTTGCATGGCGGGGGCGCCTCCCACCAGCAGCGACACTTTTGCGTACTCTGAGGGGCCCTGTGCCAGTGACGTCGCCAACGAGTATGCCCCCCCACCTGATGAAGGAACCTGCACTTTCATCTGCACCTTCCTCTTTGTCCCTGTGTAAGGTGGTATAACATGCGGGAAGGGGAACCTTACTTTCAGCAGGGACAGATTCTGGCTGTGTAGAGTACAAGGGGAATGTAGTGGTCTAGGTCAATGTACCAGCAGACTCATTTAGCAGTGGCTGGGCAATGGGCAGGATGAGGAGGAAACAGATATAGGGCCAAAGAATAAAGTAGGCTACATGCAGTTCAAAATTGGTAACAGGACTAAACAGGCGGCATTGCTTTGTTCAGTGGAGTAGCAAACCCAAGAGCAGCAGACACTGTTTCAAGGGCCTAACCACACTAGTAGGCCAAATGCAGTTTAATATCTGATAGTATAGGGCGAAAGCCAGAATGTGGAAGCTCAGCTTTGTTCAGTTGAGGACAACACCAGGGAGGGGCAGACACCTTTAGTAGGCCGGAAAAGCCTATTGCATTTTTTAAAATGGTAATTTGGAGCAGAAGGTTGAAGCTCAGCTTTATTTACTTGAGGGCAACACCAGGGAGGGGCAGAAGCCGTTAGTAGGCCCTAACCACCATTTTTTTTTTTAAAACCACATAATGAGAGCCGGAAGGTTGAAGCTCAGCTTTATTTAGTTGAGGACAACACCAGGGAGGGGCACACAGACAGACACCTTTAGTAGGCCTGAAAAGCCTATTGCATTTTTTAAAATGGTAATTTGGAGCAGAAGGTTGAAGCTCAGCTTTATTTAGTTGAGGGCAACACCAGGGAGGGGCAGAAGCCGTTAGTAGGCCCTAACCACCATTTTTTTTTTTTAAACCACATAATGAGAGCCGGAAGGTTGAAGCTCAGCTTTATTTAGTTGAGGGCAACACCAGGGAGGGGCAGAAGCCGTTAGTAGGCCCTAACCAAAGTTGAAGGCCAAATGCAGTTTAATTTCTGATACTATAGGCCGAAAGCCAGAAGGTGGAAGTTCCGATTTAGACAGTGGAGGACAATTTGAATTAGGGACTGCAGACAGACTTAGTAGGCTGTCCCCTGTGGACCATGCATCCACCACATTAACCCATTGCGCCGTAATGGACACGTAATCTTCCGTGGCCATGCCTACAGGTCCATGCGTCTGTTGTCAGGTGCACCTTTGTACTCACAGATTGCCAGAGTGCATGGACAATGCGGTCTTCTACATGCTGGTGGAGGGTTGGGATGGCTTTTCTCGCAAAAGAAGTGTCGACTGGTTAGCTTGTAGCGTGGTACAGCGTAGTCCATCATGGCCTTATTAATAGTAAATAAAATATATAACTAGGCTCTATGAACTTTTAAATAGGTTCCAGGGGTACACGGGCAGCATTGGTGTGGTCAGTGGAGGAGTATTGCAAGTAGGGGCTGCAGACAGGCTATCAAAGGCCTAAAATAACAAACAGTAGGCAGTCATGGCAGTTTTACATCGGTTACATGGATACACAGGCAGGCACTCCAGGCAGCATTGTGGTCAGTGGAGGAGTATTGCAAGTAGGGGCCGCAGACAGGCTATCAAAGGCCTAAAATAACAAACAATAGGCTCATGGCAGTTTTACAGCGGTTACATGGATACACGGGCAGGCAGCTTGGTGGTCAGTGGAGGAGTATTTAAAGTAGGGACCGCAGACAGGCTTCAAAGGCCTAACATAAGAAAATGGGCTGGCTGTAGGCACTTTATAATTGGTTCCAGGGGTACACGGGCAGCAGTGGTCTGGTCAGTGGAGGAGTATTTAAAGTAGGGACCGCAGACAGGCTATCAAAGGCCTAACATAACAAACAATAGGCTCATGGCAGTTTCACAGCGGTTACATGGATACACGGGCAGGCAGCTTGGTGGTCAGTGGAGGAGTATTGCAAGTAGGGGCTGCAGACAGGCTATCAAAGGCCTAAAATAACAAACAGTAGGCAGTCATGGCAGTTTTACATCGGTTACATGGATACACAGGCAGGCACTCCAGGCAGCATTGTGGTCAGTGGAGGAGTATTGCAAGTAGGGGCCGCAGACAGGCTATCAAAGGCCTAAAATAACAAACAATAGGCTCATGGCAGTTTTACAGCGGTTACATGGATACACGGGCAGGCAGCTTGGTGGTCAGTGGAGGAGTATTTAAAGTAGGGACCGCAGACAGGCTTCAAAGGCCTAACATAAGAAAATGGGCTGGCTGTAGGCACTTTATAATTGGTTCCAGGGGTACACGGGCAGCAGTGGTCTGGTCAGTGGAGGAGTATTTAAAGTAGGGACCGCAGACAGGCTATCAAAGGCCTAACATAACAAACAATAGGCTCATGGCAGTTTCACAGCGGTTACATGGATACACGGGCAGGCAGCTTGGTGGTCAGTGGAGGAGTATTGCAAGTAGGGGCTGCAGACAGGCTATCAAAGGCCTAAAATAACAAACAGTAGGCAGTCATGGCAGTTTTACATCGGTTACATGGATACACAGGCAGGCACTCCAGGCAGCATTGTGGTCAGTGGAGGAGTATTGCAAGTAGGGGCCGCAGACAGGCTATCAAAGGCCTAAAATAACAAACAATAGGCTCATGGCAGTTTTACAGCGGTTACATGGATACACGGGCAGGCAGCTTGGTGGTCAGTGGAGGAGTATTTAAAGTAGGGACCGCAGACAGGCTTCAAAGGCCTAACATAAGAAAATGGGCTGGCTGTAGGCACTTTATAATTGGTTCCAGGGGTACACGGGCAGCAGTGGTCTGGTCAGTGGAGGAGTATTTAAAGTAGGGACCGCAGACAGGCTATCAAAGGCCTAACATAACAAACAATAGGCTCATGGCAGTTTCACAGCGGTTACATGGATACACGGGCAGGCAGCTTGGTGGTCAGTGGAGGAGTATTGCAAGTAGGGGCTGCAGACAGGCTATCAAAGGCCTAAAATAACAAACAGTAGGCAGTCATGGCAGTTTTACATCGGTTACATGGATACACAGGCAGGCACTCCAGGCAGCATTGTGGTCAGTGGAGGAGTATTGCAAGTAGGGGCCGCAGACAGGCTATCAAAGGCCTAAAATAACAAACAATAGGCTCATGGCAGTTTTACAGCGGTTACATGGATACACGGGCAGGCAGCTTGGTGGTCAGTGGAGGAGTATTTAAAGTAGGGACCGCAGACAGGCTTCAAAGGCCTAACATAAGAAAATGGGCTGGCTGTAGGCACTTTATAATTGGTTCCAGGGGTACACGGGCAGCAGTGGTCTGGTCAGTGGAGGAGTATTTAAAGTAGGGACCGCAGACAGGCTATCAAAGGCCTAACATAACAAACAATAGGCTCATGGCAGTTTCACAGCGGTTACATGGATACACGGGCAGGCAGCTTGGTGGTCAGTGGAGGAGTATTGCAAGTAGGGGCCGCAGACAGGCTATCAAAGGCCTAAAATAACAAACAATAGGCTCATGGCAGTTTTACAGCGGTTACATGGATACACAGGCAGCTTGGTGGTGAGTGGAGGAGTAGTGCAAGGAGTGTCTGTCCCAGTACTCCCAAAATATAAATAGATGTTAATGTCTCGCAAAACAACCAAAACAAAAAAAAAAGGTGGCATACTTAGGTACAGGGGTGGGCTCATCTACTGAGTTTCTGACATAGTAATTTGGCAGTAACTATTTAATGGTGCCAATATAGGACACAGACACAGACTACTTTAAGTTGCATCATAGATGTCTACAAATTTGTATTGTCAGTGCCAGACATTGAATGATGTCAGCGAATAGACTAAAGATTGGTGGAGCTGTGCGACATAATTTTGCACGTGGTAGAGCACATTTTGAGCTGGGGTAGGGGGGAACTCTCTTGAGGCCGGCGGGACCGCCCCAGGGCCCCTCATGTTACAACGGTGTGTCTGACGTTGGGTGCGCACCACCACCGCCAGAGACACTACATTGTACTATGAGGGACCCAGTAGCAATGCCGTCAACCAAAAGCGAGCACACCCACCTCTTCAGACAAACAGCAGTCTCACGGGTGCTTGCGCCAAGTCGCGATACCACGGCCCCGTGTGGGGAGTTTTGCCATTTAGGGAGGTGTAAACATGTCGTATGCTGTACAATCAGCTGCAGCAAATTAGACATTAGAAAAGTAATTCACAGGCAAGAGCTTTTCATAGGAAAGCTAGGTGTCGGCCGGGCAAGGTGGGGCAAAAGATTTCGAAATCCAGTTGTGGTTCATTTTAATGAATGTTAGATCGTCAACATTTTGGGTAGCCAGACGAGTCCTTTTTTCGGTTAATATTGAACCTGCAGCACTGAATACTCTTTCTGATAGGACACTTGCTGCCGGGCAAGCAAGCTCCTGCAATGCATATTCTGCCAATTCTGGCCAGGTGTCTAATTTGGAGGCCCAGTAATCAAATGGGAATGACGGTTGAGGGAGAACATCGATAAGGGATGAAAAATAGTTAGTAACCATACTGGACAAATGTTGTCTCCTGTCACTTTCAATTGATGCAGCAGTACCTGTCCTGTCTGCGGTCATAGCAAAATCACTCCACAACCTGGTCAGAAAACCCCTCTGTCCAATGCCACTTCTGATGTGTGCACCCCTAACACTCCTAGTCTGCTGCCCCCTGGAGCTCGTGTGAGAACGATCACGTGCGCTGTGTGCTGGGAATGCCTGAAGCAAACGGTCAACAAGAGTTGATTGTTTGGTTGCTAATATTAGTTCCAAGTTCTCATGTGGCATAATATTTTGCAATTTGCCTTTATAGCGTGGATCAAGGAGGCAGGCCAACCAGTAATCGTCATCGTTCATCATTTTCGTAATGCGTGTGTCCCTTTTTAGGATACGTAAGGCATAATCCGCCATGTGGGCCAAAGTTCCAGTTGTCAAATCTCCGGTTGTGATTGGTTGAGGGGCAGTTGCAGGCAAATCTACGTCACTTGTGTCCCTCAAAAAACCAGAACCCGGCCGTGACACGCAACCAAATTCCTGTGCCCCCGGGAAAGGTTCGGCATTAAAAATATACTCATCCCCATCATCCTCCTCGTCCTCCACCTCCTCTTCGCCCGCTACCTCGTCCTGTACACTGCCCTGACCAGACAATGGCTGACTGTCATCAAGGCTTTCCTCTTCCTCTGGTGCAGACGCCTGCTCCTTTATGTGCGTCAAACTTTGCATCAGCAGACGCATTAGGGGGATGCTCATGCTTATTACGGCGTTGTCTGCACTAACCAGCCGTGTGCATTCCTCAAAGCACTGAAGGACTTGACACATGTCTTGTATCTTAGACCACTGCACACCTGACAACTCCATGTCTGCCATCCTACTGCCTGCCCGTGTATCCTCCCACAAATAAATAACAGCACGCCTCTGTTCGCACAGTCTCTGAAGCATGTGCAGTGTTGAGTTCCACCTTGTTGCAACGTCTATGATTAGGCGATGCTGGGGAAGGTTCAAAGACCGCTGATAGGTCTGCATACGGCTGGCGTGTACAGGCGAACGTCGGATATGTGAGCAAAGTGCACGCACTTTGAGGAGCAGGTCGGAGAACCCAGGATAAGTTTTCAATAAGCACTGCACCACCAGGTTTAAGGTGTGAGCCAGGCAAGGAATGTGTTTCAGTTGGGAAAGGGAGATGGCAGCCATGAAATTCCTTCCGTTATCACTCACTACCTTGCCTGCCTCAAGATCTACTGTGCCCAGCCACGACTGCGTTTCTTGTTGCAAGAACTCGGACAGAACTTCCGCGGTGTGTCTATTGTCGCCCAAGCACTTCATAGCCAATACAGCCTGCTGACGCTTGGCAGTAGCTGGCCCATAATGGGACAACTGGTGTGCAACAGTGTCATCTGCCGATGGAGTGGTTGGCAGACTGCGTTCTGTGGAAGAGCTGTAGCTTCTGCAGGAGGACGAGGAGGAGGAGGAGGAGGGGGTGCGAACGCCTACAGCCAACTGTTTCCTAGACCGTGGGCTAGGCACAACTGTCCCTAAATTGATGTCGCCTGTGGACCCTGCATCCACCACATTCACCCAGTGTGCCGTGATGGACACATAACGTCCCTGGCCATGCCTACTGGTCCATGCATCTGTAGTCAGGTGCACCTTTGTACTCACAGATTGCCTGAGTGCATGGACGATGCGCTGTTTAACATGCTGGTGCAGGGCTGGGATGGCTTTTCTGGAAAAAAAGTGTCGACTGGGTAGCTCGTATCGTGGTTCAGCGTACTCCATCAGGGCTTTGAAAGCTTCGCTTTCAACTAACCGGTAGGGCATCATCTCTAACGAGATTAGTCTAGCTATGTGGGCGTTAAAACCCTGTGTACGCGGATGCGAGGATAAGTACTTCCTTTTTCTAACCAGAGTCTCATGTAGGGTGAGCTGGACTGGAGAGCTGGAGATCGTGGAACTTTCGGGTGTGCCGGTGTACATGGCAGACTGAGAGACGGTTGGAGACGGTATTGTTTCCGCCGGTGCCCTAGATGCAATATTTCCTCCTACAAAACTGGTGATTCCCTGACCCTGACTGCTTTTGGCTGGCAAAGAAACCTGCACAGATACTGCCTGTGGTGCGGAAAATGGTGGCCTTACAGTGACGGAAGGGATGTTGCGTTGCTGACTAGCTTCATTGGCCGAGGGTGCTACAACCTTGAGGGACGTTTGGTAGTTAGTCCAGGCTTGAAAATGCATGGTGGTTAAGTGTCTATGCATGCAACTAGTATTTAGACTTTTCAGATTCTGACCTCTGCTTAAGCTAGTTGAACATTTTTGACAGATGACTTTGCGCTGATCAGTTGGATGTTGTTTAAAAAAATGCCAGACTGCACTCTTCCT
This sequence comes from Ranitomeya variabilis, assembly GCF_051348905.1. NCBI lineage: Eukaryota > Metazoa > Chordata > Amphibia > Anura > Dendrobatidae > Ranitomeya > Ranitomeya variabilis. The sequence continues at coordinate 206,612,776 of NC_135239.1, forward strand.
AGACTCGGATCCCTTTTCAGGGATTGCAGACTGAGCTTTAACCGGATGGCAACGCTGTGCTCCAACAGGTTTTGGCTTTGACACGCGTTTTGGGCCAGATACGGGCCCGGCAGATGTAACCTGTTGCGATGTTGATGCCTGCTGCGGCCCCTCCTCCACCTCCGCTTCTGAACTACTGCCGCCTGCACCCTGTTCCCCCAATGGCTGCCAATCGGGGTCAATAACTGGGTCATCTATTACCTCCTCTTCGAGCTCGTGTGCAACTTCGTCTGTGTCACTGTGTCGGTCGGTGGTATAGCGTTCGTGGCGGGGCAACATAGTCTCATCAGGGTCTGATTGTGGATCTGTACCCTGAGAGGGCAATGTGGTGGTCTGAGTCAAAGGAGCAGCATAGTACTCTGGCTGTGGCTGTGCATCAGTGCACTCCATGTCAGAATATACTTGTAATGGGCATGGCCTGTTAAATGTTTCACTTTCTAAGCCAGGGACGGTATGTGTAAAGAGCTCCATGGAGTGACCCGTTGTGTCGCCTGCTGCATCCTTCTCTCTTGTTGTAGTTTTTGCTGAGGAGGACAAGGAAGCGACTTGTCCCTGACCGTGAACATCCACAAGCGACGCGCTGCTTTTACATTTACCAGTTTCGGAAGAGGAGGCAAAAGAGCTAGAGGCTGAGTCTGCAATGTAAGCCAAAACTTGCTGTTGCTGCTCCGCCTTTAAAAGCGGTTTTCCTACTCCCAGAAAAGAGAGCGTTCGAGGCCTTGTGTAGCCTGACGACGAAACTGGCTCCACAGCTCCAGACTTAGGTGGAATATTTTTATCCCCACGACCACCTGATGCTCCACTACCACTACCATCATTACCAGCTGACAATGAACGCCCACGACGACCTCTTGCACCAGACTTCCTCATTGTTTTAAAATCTTAACCAAAGTAACTTTATTTGTTGCTGTCAAACAACTTACACGGTGAGCTATAACTTCAGTATGATTTCAATATCCCTTAACAGGTTGGTGAGACCACAAGGAAAATCAGGCACAATGTTACACACTCTGTTTTCTGTGGCACAAAATCACAGAGATGACACACACGCAGGACTGTCACTCAAGCACTAATGTCAATATTAATCTCCCACCTAATTTATTTTTTTTTTTTTCTCAGGGAGACTTTAGAAACCAAATAATATTAAAAAAAAAAAAAAAAAAGGCTTTCTATGGCCCACAATTAGAGAGAGAGAGGTGGCACACCCAGGAGTCAAGACTGGCACACAAGCTGAGAGGGCAATATTACTCTCCCACTGTTTTTTTATGTATTTTTTGTTTTTTCAGGGAGACTTTAGAAACCCAATAATATTTTAAAAAAAAAATAAATAGGCTTTCTATGGCCCACTGAATGAGAGGGAGAGAGGTGGCACACCCAGGAGTCAAGACTGGCACACAAGCTGAAAGGGCAATATTACTCTCCCACTGTTTTTTTAGGTTTTTTTTTTTTTTTCAGGGAGACTTTAGAAACCCAATAATATTTAAAAAAAAAAATAAATAGGCTTTCTATGGCCCACTGAATGAAAGGGAGAGAGGTGGCACACCCAGGAGTCAAGACTGGCACACAAGCTGAAAGGGCAATATTACTCTCCCACTGTTTTTTTATGTATTTTTTGTTTTTTCAGGGAGACTTTAGAAACCCAATAATATTTAAAAAAAAAAATAAATAGGCTTTCTATGGCCCACTGAATGAGAGGGAGAGAGGTGGCACACCCAGGAGTCAAGACTGGCACACAAGCTGAAAGGGCAATATTACTCTCCCACTGTTTTTTTAGGTTTTTTTTTTTTTTTCAGGGAGACTTTAGAAACCAAATAATATAAAAAAAAAAAAAAAAATAGGCTTGCTATAGCCCACTGAATGAGAGATAGCACACACAGCAGTGGCACACAAGCCCTGACTGAGGCCAATATTTTTCTCCCACTGATTGATGTAGTGTTTTTGTGTTGAGGTAGAATTTAGAACACAAATCACGGAAAAAATAAATAGGCTTTCTATGGCCCACTGAATGAAAGGGAGAGAGGTGGCACACCCAGGAGTCAAGACTGGCACACAAGCTGAAAGGGCAATATTACTCTCCCACTGTTTTTTTATGTATTTTTTGTTTTTTCAGGGAGACTTTAGAAACCCAATAATATTTAAAAAAAAAAATAAATAGGCTTTCTATGGCCCACTGAATGAGAGGGAGAGAGGTGGCACACCCAGGAGTCAAGACTGGCACACAAGCTGAAAGGGCAATATTACTCTCCCACTGTTTTTTTAGGTTTTTTTTTTTTTTTCAGGGAGACTTTAGAAACCAAATAATATAAAAAAAAAAAAAAAAAATAGGCTTGCTATAGCCCACTGAATGAGAGATAGCACACACAGCAGTGGCACACAAGCCCTGACTGAGGCCAATATTTTTCTCCCACTGATTGATGTAGTGTTTTTGTGTTGAGGTAGAATTTAGAACACAAATCACGGAAAAAATAAATAGGCTTTCTATGGCCCACTGAATGAAAGGGAGAGAGGTGGCACACCCAGGAGTCAAGACTGGCACACAAGCTGAAAGGGCAATATTACTCTCCCACTGTTTTTTTATGTATTTTTTGTTTTTTCAGGGAGACTTTAGAAACCCAATAATATTTAAAAAAAAAAATAAATAGGCTTTCTATGGCCCACTGAATGAGAGGGAGAGAGGTGGCACACCCAGGAGTCAAGACTGGCACACAAGCTGAAAGGGCAATATTACTCTCCCACTGTTTTTTTAGGTTTTTTTTTTTTTTTTCAGGGAGACTTTAGAAACCCAATAATATTTTAAAAAAAAAATAAATAGGCTTTCTATGGCCCACTGAATGAGAGGGAGAGAGGTGGCACACCCAGGAGTCAAGACTGGCACACAAGCTGAAAGGGCAATATTACTCTCCCACTGTTTTTTTAGGTTTTTTTTTTTTTTTCAGGGAGACTTTAGAAACCCAATAATATTTAAAAAAAAAAATAAATAGGCTTTCTATGGCCCACTGAATGAAAGGGAGAGAGGTGGCACACCCAGGAGTCAAGACTGGCACACAAGCTGAAAGGGCAATATTACTCTCCCACTGTTTTTTTATGTATTTTTTGTTTTTTCAGGGAGACTTTAGAAACCCAATAATATTTTTTAAAAAAAATAAATAGGCTTTCTATGGCCCGCTGAATGAGAGGGAGAGAGGTGGCACACCCAGGAGTCAAGACTGGCACACAAGCTGAAAGGGCAATATTATTCTCCCACTGTTTTTTTAGGTTTTTTTTTTTTTTTCAGGGAGAATTAGAAACCAAATAATATTAAAAAAAAAAAATAAATAGGCTTTCTATGGCCCACTGAATGAGAGGGAGAGAGGTGGCACACCCAGGAGTCAAGACTGGCACACAAGCTGAAAGGGCAATATTACTCTCCCACTGTTTTTTTAGGTTTTTTTTTTTTTTCAGGGAGACTTTAGAAACCAAATAATATTAAAAAAAAAAAAAAAAAATAGGCTTGCTATAGCCCACTGAATGAGAGATAGCACACACAGCAGTGGCACACAAGCCCTGACTGAGGCCAATATTTTTCTCCCACTGATTGATGTAGTGTTTTTGTGTTGAGGTAGATTTTAGAACACAAATCACGGAAAAAATAAATAGGCTTTCTATGGCCCACTCAGTGAGAGATGGCACACACAGGGATGGCACTGTAGCAGAAATGCCAATCTTAATCTCCCACAAAAAAAAAAAAAAAAAAAAAAAAAAACTGTCCTACAATTACTATCTCCCTGCAGTAATGTAAGCCAGGTATGGCAGGCAGCAATAGGAGTGGACTGATGCACAAATTAAATAAAAAGTGTGGACAAACAAAAAAGATAGCTGTGCAGAAAGGAAGGAACAAGAGGATATGTGCTTTGAAAAAAGCAGTTGGTTTCCACAGTGGCGTACACACAGCAATACAGCTATCACGGAGCCTTCTAGGGCAGCCCAATGAGCTACAGCGCTGAGGGGAAAAAAAAAAAAAAATAGCTTCCACAGTCCCTGCACACCGAAGGTGGTGTTGGACAGTGGAAATCGCTGCAGCACAAGCGGTTTGGTGGTTAGTGGACCCTGCCTAACGCTCTCCCTGCTTCTGACGAAGCGGCAGCAACCTCTCCCTAAGCTCAGATCAGCAGCAGTAAGATGGCGGTCGGCGGGAACGCCCCTTTATAGCCCCTGTGACGCCGCAGACAGCAAGCCAATCACTGCAATGCCCTTCTCTAAGATGGTGGGGACCAGGATCTATGTCATCACGCTGCCCACACTCTGCGTTCACCTTCATTGGCTGAGAAATGGCGCTTTTCGCGTCATTGAAACGCGACTTTGGCGCGAAAGTCGCGTACCGCATGGCCGACAAGCACAGGGGTCGGATCGGGTTTCATGAGACGCCGACTTAGCCAAAAGTCGGCGACTTTTGAAAATGATCGACCCGTTTCGCTCAACCCTAATCCTGTACCCCGAGTGTCAGTGTCATTATCCTGTACCCCGAGTGTCAGTGTCATTATCCTGTACCCCGAGTGTCAGTGTCATTATCCTGTACCCCGAGTGTCAGTGTCATTATCCTGTACCCCGAGTGTCGGCGTTATTATCCTGTACCCGAGTGTCAGTGTCATCATCCTGTACCCCGAATGTCAGTGTCATTATCCTGTACCCCGAGTGTCAGTGTCATTATCCTGTACCCCGAGTGTCAGTGTCATTATCCTGTACCCCGAGTGTCAGTGTCATTATCCTGTACCCCGAGTGTCGGCGTTATTATCCTGTACCCGAGTGTCAGTGTCATCATCCTGTACCCCGAATGTCAGTGTCATTATCCTGTACCCCAAGTGTCAGTGTCATCATCCTGTACCCTGAGTGTCAGTGTCATTATCCTGTACCCCGAGTGTCAGTGTCATCATCCTGTACCCCGAGTGTCAGTGTCATTATCCTGTACCCCAAGTGTCAGTGTCATCATCCTGTACCCTGAGTGTCAGCGTCATTATCCTGTACCCCAAGTGTCAGCGTCATTATCCTGTACCCCGAGTGTCAGTGTCATTATCCTGTACCCCGGGTGTCAGTGTCATTATCCTGTACCCCGAGTGTCAGCGCCATCTCTCTGGGGTCCAGGACACTTGGGCTCATGTGTTTCACATGATACATTGAGATCCAATAGAATCACATGTGAGTAGATGTACTACCCCCAATATTTGGGTTTCTGGCGCTGACGTTCTCGCACCTCCCGGCTGATACAGTAACTTGTGTCAATCATTTCCACAAAACCAAATAATAATGGAAAAGTAAGAACATTTTGTAATAAATCCAGCGCAGCGTTTCCAGAGAGTTTGTTATTGCCTCTCCGCCGTATATTTGGCTCATTGTTTTCTGGCCTCCACCCAGGAGATGAACGTTTCACACATGACCGCGGCTCATGGAAAATCTGCGATGGACGGCATTTACCCCCTGCAGAATGTGAGACCCATGACAAACACAAGCTGCCATTTTTCCTGCTCTGGACTGGAAAACAAGGCAGGGAGCCCCGAGGGGAGCGATGGCCGAGCGCCAGCTTTACGCAATCCAGGTGAGAAATGGATAAACTTCTGGTGCGGCGCGCGCGGTTTACCTTGGCTTGGGCGCTCGGATTTTCCAGAAATCCTGTGATATTTTCCCCTGCTATCAGCACCAGAATGTCATCGCTTTGGAAAGAGCGGAGTAAACGGGTCCGAGGGGTCAAAGCTATTCATGTCCTTTCGATTATTATTCCGAGTGTTATGAAGATAACAATAGATTAGATACAATGTAACAATGTAATGTAAGGGATAATGAGCGTAAACATCGGAGTCTTAAAGGGGACTTGACGTCATCTATCTCCCGAGCGTCCTGTGTATTATAGGGGGAGAGGAGACCCTCTTCAGGCAGCGACTGATCTCCCCCCCAAAAAAAATAAAAGATCATATGGTAAAATTCCAACATACCCGATTGTTCTATCTCCTGACATCATCTGTGGGGGGAAAATCTGGAGGCCCCCATACACATCAGATGCTCAGCTGACGACTTACATCTAGTGCCCTATGTCATGTAGAAGTCAAAGATTCTGATTACTTCCCCAGTCCCCGCTGGTCTCGTCTTCCTGGTCCAATCTACTGGAGAACCCCCTTTTAGAAGGAATCTATCAACAGGTTTTTTGCTACCCCCATCTGAGAGCAGCATGATGTAGGGGCAGAAACCCTGATTCCAGCAATGTGTCACTTACTGGGCTGCTTGCTGCAGTTTTGATTAAAAACAGATCTAGCAGTTCTCTAAATGCTGAGCTGTGTATAACCCCGTCCATTGATTGGCCACTTTCTGTGTGCGCACTGTGCATAGGCAGAAAGTTGCCAATCAGTGGTGGAAGGGACATTGGACGTCATGGCAGCAAGTTTAGTGATTTTATCAAACCTACAGCAAGTAACCCAGCAAGTGACACATAGCTAGAATCAAGGGTCCTGCCCCCACATCATGCAAAAACCTGATGACAGAGTCCCTTTAAGACACATTTAAAGCTGTGTGCTGCCACCACAACTAGTAGGACCTGAAGTATGCAGTCGGCTCCAAAGCTCCCCCTAGTGGTGACTGCAGGCGGGCAGAGGATTTGACACTTTGTATCAGTACTGAATCCTGAGTAATTAATCAGTAATGAATAATCGGATTATTTAAATTACAAAAATGATGATAGAGGATGAATATTCAATTGTAGGTTATAAATTTACTAAAAACGTTACAGCTTCAATATGAGATTGGGTAACCTGTCTCTGAGCAGCTCATGATACGACGGCTTCCAGGGAGAATGAGAATCCATATAACAGTGGAGCAGTCGACATCCAGGCCGAGAGGTAAGAGTAAGAACATCATGTAATAAACCACAGCGTGCAGCTCACACCTGACAACAGGTAGCACACAAAAACACAGCTGACAACTGCAAGCAACCCAAGAAGGTTAGAGATGCTTCATCTGGTGAACAGCTCAGTGCAAACTCTTTTTTTTTTTCACAAAACCATCATCTTTCCATTCAACTGGAGAGAAACCCCATCTGTTGCCTTGAAAATAACAGATAATTTAAAAAAAGAGATCATGAGCGACAGCGAAGCGAGCAGGAAACATTCCCAGCAACACCTGCTTCCTGAAGGCAGCCATTATTTGATCCCTAGGCTCCATATGTGCCGTGCCCCGAGCCCTGTGTGCGATGCCCGAGGTCCACGCCGCCCCCAACTGATGACTCTTTAAGACTTTTAACTTTGCGGAGCTGATTAACCCTTCCTCTCCTGAGATTTCGGGGACGTTTAGACTCCGTCATGGCTTTTGTTTCTCCGTTACTTCCCTTGGGTATAAAGAGAAGACAATCAGGACTTCATGATCAGTAACTTTCTTTTCTCTTCTCCCCAAAAATATAGAAAGACGTTCTTGGAGCGCCCGCAAGGACCGTGGGGTACTCGGGCCGGGTCCGACGGTTCTTCGGGGGGGTGAGGAGGATGTCATGGCAGCAGTGGCCCTGGACATCCAGGAAAATTAGTATAAAGGGTAAATAAAGTGTATGGGGGATTAGTTCATGACGCCACCCGTGGTGTTCGGCAATAAGGAAAATGGCCAACGCTGCGGTTCAGGTCCACTGGGGCGGTTGGTGATGTAGCTTAGATGTTACAGCTCTCCACCGGTAGAGCTGGGCCCCAGGGCAGTTAAAGTGTTAAAGTCAATGATGGTGAATGTTGTAGTGGAGGACGGGTGGCGCAGTAATAATTCTGAGGACACAGCAGGGTGCAGTTTTCTCACTTTACTCACAGTTCTCAAGTACAATCACCAGCCGGGCGCTGTGCCCTCCAGGTCCGTGGTCCAGCCAGCTCTCAGGTAATTTGGGTGCACTTTACCGAGACTCCCTTTCTTGTGTACCTTTCCAGGCCATCTCTCTGCGCTGGCTTCGCCCTCCTGCCCTGCGCCTCACGCACAGTGTCCCAAGCCAGCAGCCTCAAGTCCTGTCGGGCGACGTCCTCTTGGTCCCATTGACCCTATGTGGCTGCCTTTTCGGTGATTATGTGTGGATGTGGCTATGGCGACACCACAGCTTCGGTTTGCTAGCTGAGTCTTGCAGTTCTCCACTAGTCTGAGGGCCGGTCCCCCACTGCGACCTGATCCTTCCACCTGAATATGGTCGGCGTGGATTCAGGTGCCAGGGTGGATTCTTCACTATCCGTGCCCTTTGGACCCCTTCTCTCTCTCTCTCTCAGGAGCTCCTTTCTGCACGTCTGCTCCCATCAACTCCTCTCCACCAACTCCTCACTTTTTCCCTCCAGAATCTTTCTGACTCCTCCCTACTTCCTCCACCCACACCCTCTACCTAATCCCCCTCCAGCCTGAGATGGGGCCCTCCCTAAACGGGGTCCACCCAGATCCCCTGGCCTGGAGTGGTATGGTGTTGAATGCTAGTGTGTGAGTCTATGATAGTGCCCCCCTCCTTACCCGAGAGTGGGATACCACACCTCTGGCTGAAGTGCAGTACCTCTGTGGCGACTGGACCTTCAGGGGCGCCACATTCTCATCGTTACATTTTTTCTAATTCTTTTCATCTCACTCGTCAATTCCTAGACCTAGTTTATACATATATGTAATGGCCATAAATGAAGACCTTACCAGTTGGTAAGTTTTTCTGAGTCCTGTGAATGGTGACAGAGGGTAAGCTGTGTGCGAGCCGGAAGGATCCATCCTACAGAAGAAACTAAGAAGGGAATCCAGGAGAGAGCAGTCACAGCACATTTCCACGACATTGCACCCTCGGGTCACATGTGCATTCAATGGACGCCAAGAAATGGCCATTACTAACAAGTGACGCATTCTCCTAATACCTGGGGAGGAGGACGCAGGGAATGGAGCCTCAAGCAGCTGCGACACCTGTATACAAACGTATAGAAAGCAATAGATCTGCAGTTATTTCTGCTGTCAGTCACAGACAGGGGACAAATATTCTTCTCAATTCCCTGCGTTATGGGGGGATATTCTGTCCTACAGAAGAGATTTAAAGGGGTTGTCTATTTGCACAAGATAAGTTGGTCACATAGTGCCCCATTTCTGGGATCAGCAGCAATCAGCTGTACTCCATGGAGAACTCAGAGCTAAGCATCCCATTCCCCAGCAGCGCCCCCACAGGAGAATCTAAGCATTACACTATTTCCAGCAGAATCAGTCTGTGTGATGCCGTGTGGTTAATGCATGGGATCTCGAATGATGGACTCTTCTCCTATTACTGGTGACTTCTTCCATCAGTAGAACAGACGAGCCCCTATGTTATATATCACATTGCTGACGACACAAGTTCAATATCTGTCACACTCGGATCCCCTATACACATGCACACTTGCTTTGGCAGAGTAGATACGGGAAGGTGGGTGAGCCGTTGTCAAACTCCAGACGGGGCGATGGCATTCAACATGCCCGATCCTTCTTTTTGGGGATGTTTATCTCACCCCCATCCTTATTTACCAGCTGCGGCTCCTTGAGGGGCTCGATGACTTTTCTCTTTCCTGTACAGACGTTTAATATAAAGCCCTGATGCCGCTATTTCCCGGGTTTCCTTCTTCCTCCTCGTCCTCATTTACCACTTTCTGTTCATTAAGCTCATTAAAAGCAATAAGAACAATGCTGGAAGGTGCAGAGAGAAGAGGTCACCGTGCGAGTCCTCCGAGGGTCATCCAAGGAACAACAAATATTCCAAGCAGCAGCAGGAAGAAAGCCTCAAATTTCCAGGGGCTGGGAACATTCTGCAGCTACTTCCTGGGGCGCTGAGACGCTTCCTGCCGTCTTCCTGCCACTTTCTGCAAGAGATCTGAGAAGTGACTGCAGTTAGTGATGGCTTCCCGGTCCACCTGCAGACGCTGAACTCTTCGTCACTGGACTCAGATTTTTGGGCCTTAAGCAGAGGCGTAGCGAGGGTTTTGGTTCAGAAACTTCTGAGTGGGCCCTTAACCAGGTAACCTTGATTACAACTCGGTGACGCACCTTAAGGCCGGCGTCACACTGGCGAGTTTTACGGACGTAAGAGCGCAGAAACTACGTCCGTAAAACTCGCATAACATACGGCACAATTATTCTCAATGGGGCTGCTCCTATTAGCCGTATATTACGGTTCAGTATTATACGGCTTTCTACGGCTGTACAAAATCGCAGCATGCTGCGTTTGTCAGCGTATTGCGCAAAAAAATCGCTAATGAAAGTCTATGGGGGCGAGAAAAATACGGATTCCACACGGACCAGCAGTGTGACTTGCGAGAAATACGCAGCGGTGTTAGTGAAAAGTCGGTAATTCAATTGCCGGCTTTTCATTTCTCCTGCACAAACCCGACAGGATATGAGACATGGTTACATACAGTAAACCATCTCATATCCCCTTTTTTTTTGCATATTCCACACTACTAATGTTAGTAGTGTGTATGTGCAAAATTTCAGCGCTGTAGCTGCTGAAATAAAGGGTTAAATGGGGGAAAAAATTGGCGTGGGCTCCCGCGCAATTTTCTCCGCCAGAATGGTAAAGCCAGTGACTGAGGGCAGATATTAATAGCCAGGAGAGGGTCCATGGTTATTGGCCCCCCCGTGGCTAAAAACATCTGCCCCCAGCCACCCCAGAAAAGGCACATCTGGAAGATGCGCCTATTCTGGCACTTGGCCTCTCTCTTCCCACTCCCTGTAGCGGTGGGCTATGGGGTAATGAAGGGATAATGCCACCTTGCTATTGGAAGGTGACATTAAGCCAGATTAATAATGGAGAGGCGTCAATTATGTCACCTATCCATTATTAATCCAATTGTTGGAAAGGGTTAAAAAACACACACACACATGATTTAAAAGTAGTTTAATGAAATAAACACAGCGGTTGTTGTAATAATTTATTGTTCTCTCAATCCATCAGGAACACCCTCGCTTGGAAAAATAATAAACGCACAAGATACATACCTTCTGGTGAACCGTCTCGTCCCACGAAGTAATCCATCTGAAGGGGTTAACTAATATTACAGGCAGGAGCCCTGCTAAATGCAGCTGTGCTCCGTGCCTGTAATCCCCGGCGAATGAATGAAATGTAGGTCATTGACCTACATTTCCTTCAGTCGCGGTGAGGCGCCCTCTGGTGGATGTTCTCATGAACTGCAGCCTGGGAACTTTTTCCCACGCTCCAGGTCATATGAGGACATCCACCAGGGGGCGCATCACCGCGACTGAAGGAAATGTAGGTCAATGACCTACATTTCATTCATTCGCCGGGGATTACAGGCACGGAGCACAGCTGCATTTAGCAGGGCTCCTGCCTGTAATATTAGTTAACCCCTTCAGATGGATTACTTCGTGGGACGAGACGGTTCACCAGAAGGTATGTATCTTGTGCGTTTATTATTTTTCCAAGCGAGGGTGTTCCTGATGGATTGAGAGAACAATAAATTATTACAACAACCGCTGTGTTTATTTCATTAAACTACTTTTTAATCATGTGTGTGTGTGTTTTTTAACCCTTTCCAACAATTGGATTAATAATGGATAGGTGACATAATTGACGCCTCTCCATTATTAATCTGGCTTAATGTCACCTTCCAATAGCAAGGTGGCATTAACCCTTCATTACCCCATATCCCACCGCTACAGGGAGTGGGAAGAGAGTGGCCAAGTGCCAGAATAGGTGCATCTTCCAGATGTGCCTTTTCTGGGGTGGCTGGGGGCAGATGTTTTTAGCCACGGGGGGGCCAATAACCATGGACCCTCTCCTGGCTATTAATATCTGCCCTCAGTCACTGGCTTTACCATTCTGGCGGAGAAAATTGCGCGGGAGCCCACGCCAATTTTTTCCGCCATTTAACCCTTTATTTCAGCAGCTACAGCGCTGAAATTTTGCACATACACACTACTAACATTAGTAGTGTGGAATATGCAAAAAAAAAGGGGATATGAGATGGTTTACTGTATGTAATCATGTCTCATATCCTGTCGGGTTTGTGCAGGAGAAATGAGAAGCCGGCAATTGAATTACCGGCTTTTAACACATATCGCGCTGAATGAAATCTAAATACAGAATATATATATATATATATGTCTCAATGACATATATATATATATATATATATATATATATATATATATATATATATATATATACTGTATATATGTTTTCCCGAACATTTGAGCACATAAATCCATTAGATGTCGGTTTTGCAAGCCTGCGCAAAAATCTCGCAGTACGGATGCCATACGGATTACATACGGAGGATGCCATGCGCAAAATACGCTGACACACCCTGACTACGGATCAATATTTTGGGAACATTTCTCCGTATTACGGCCGTAGTACGGACGTATAATACGTGGCGTATTGTCTTACGCCCAGTGTGAGGCCGGCCTAATACTGGAGGAGAACCTCAGCAGATGACCGCGCTATTACTGAAGATAATCTCTATATAACGACCAACATGGATATTACCGCCATATGGTCAGTGGTAGATACCAGCCCTACAGAACATATAAGAGATCACAGCACAGTTACAGATAATGTCTTACCACTGACGTTCTCTGATGGAATCGTTCACTTTTCCCATCTTTTCCATCTGGCCCAGACCGACATGACAACTTCTTCCAGCCAGGACTCGTCTGCAGAGATTACAACAAAGACACATTTCACATCTCATATTCCAGCCACATCGCCATCTATTCCCAACCTGCACAAACTCCTCATCCTGCTGATTCCCCAATACTGAGCCGCTGCTGCTCTATATGTCCCTATTACTGCACCTGATACCCCAATACTGAGCCGCTGCTGCTGTATGTGTCCCTATTACTCCACCTGATACCCCAATACTGAGCCGCTGCTGCCATGTGTCCCTATTACTGCCCCTGATACCCCAATACTGAGCCGCTGCTGCCGTATGTATCCCTATTACTGCCCCTGATACCCCAATACTGAGCCGCTGCTGCTGTATGTGTCCCTATTACTGCCCCTGATACCCCAATACTGAGCCGCTGCTGCCGTATGTATCCCTATTACTGCCCCTGATACCCCAATACTGAGCCGCTTCTGCCATATGTGTTGTGAAATTGGATTTTGGGCTCCCCCGGTGGCCACTGGTGGAATTGAACTGGTGTGCATCATCCTCTCTGTTCACCTGTTTCCATCAGGATGTGGGAGTCGCTATTTAGCCTTGCTCCTCTGTCACTTCCATGCCGGTCAACATTGTAATCAGAAGCCTTTCTGTGCATGTTCCTGCTGCTAGACAACTCCCAGCTAAGTTGGACTTAGTCCTTGTTTGTTTTTGCATTTTGTTCCAGTTCACAGCTGTAGTTTCGTTTCTGTGTCTGGAAAGCTCTTGTGATCTGAAATTGCCACTCTGATGTTATGAGTTAATACTAGAGTCTTAAAGTAATTTCAGGATGGTATTTTGATAGGGTTTTCAGCTGACCATGAAAGTGCCCTTTCTGTCTTCCTGCTATCTAGTAAGCGGACCTCAATTTTGCTAAACCTATTTTCATACTACGTTTGTCATTTCATCTAAAATCACCGCCAATATTTGTGGGGGCCTCTGTCTGCCTTTCGGGGAAATTTCTCTAGAGGTGAGCCAGGACTATATTTTCCTCTGCCAGGATTAGTTAGTCCTCCGGCCGGCGCTGGGCGTCTAGGGATAATACGCAGGCTACGCTACCCGGCTACTGTTAGTTGTGCGGCAGGTTTAGTTCATGGTCAGTTTAAGTTTCCATCCTTCCAAGAGCTAGTTCGTATGTTTGCTGGGCTATGTTCTCTTGCCATTGAGAACCATAACAGTTTGACCGGCCTAAAAGGGTTAAATTAATTGACAGAGAAAGGAGAGAAAGGAGAAGTCTGCTGAAGATTTTTTTTTTTTTTTTTTCTCAGTTCTGAGTGTGCTTGTAATTGAATCTCTTGCAAGTCTGCCTATATTGCAGCCTTTCTCTCTCTCTCTCCTTCTAATCCTGGAATGGCTCTGTGTTCACCTGTTTAAAATGGATATTCAGAGTTTAGCTGCAGGTTTGAATAATCTCACCACGAAAGTTCAAAACTTACAAGATTTTGTTGTTCATGTTCCTATATCTGAACCTAGAATTCCTTTGCCTGAATTTTTCTCAGGGAATAGATCTTGCTTTCAAAATTTCAAAAATAATTGCAAGTTGTTTTTGTCCCTGAAATCTCGCTCTGCTGGAGATCCTGCTCAGCAGGTCAGGATTGTGATTTCTTTGCTCCGGGGCGACCCTCAGGATTGGGCTTTTGCGTTGGCTCCAGGGGATCCTGCGTTGCTCAATGTGGATGCGTTTTTTCTGGCCTTGGGGTTGCTTTATGACGAACCTCAGTTAGAACTTCAGGCGGAAAAGGCCTTGATGTCCCTATCTCAGGGGCAAGACGAAGCTGAAATATACTGCCAGAAATTCCGTAAATGGGCTGTGCTTACTCAGTGGAATGAGTGCGCCCTGGCGGCGAATTTCAGAGAGGGTCTCTCTGATGCCATTAAGGATGTTATGGTGGGGTTCCCTGTGCCTGCGGGTCTGAATGAGTCCATGACAATGGCTATCCAGATCGATAGGCGTCTGCGGGAGCGCAAACCTGTGCACCATTTGGCGGTGTCTACTGAGAAGACGCCAGAGAATATGCAATGTGATAGAGTTCTGTCCAGAAGTGAACGGCAGAATTTTAGACGAAAAAATGGGTTGTGCTTCTATTGCGGTGATTCGACTCATGTTATATCGGCATGCTCTAAGCGTACTAAGAAGCTTGATAAGTCTGTTTCAATTGGCGCTTTACAGTCTAAGTTTATTCTATCTGTGACCCTGATTTGTTCTTTATCATCTATTACCGCGGATGCCTATGTCGACTCTGGTGCCGCTTTGAGTCTTATGGATTGGTCCTTTGCCAAACGCTGTGGGTATGATTTGGAGCCTCTTGAAACTCCTATACCCCTGAAGGGGATTGACTCCACCCCATTGGCTAGCAATAAACCACAATACTGGACACAAGTAACTATGCGGATTAATCCGGATCACCAGGAGATTATTCGCTTTCTTGTGCTGTATAACCTACATGATGTGTTGGTGCTTGGATTGCCATGGCTGCAATCTCATAACCCAGTCCTTGACTGGAAAGCTATGTCTGTGTTAAGCTGGGGATGTAAGGGGACGCATGGGGACGTACCTGTGGTTTCCATTTTATCATCTATTCCCTCTGAGATTCCTGAATTCTTGACTGAATATCGTGACGTTTTTGAAGAACCTAAGCTTGGTTCATTACCTCCGCACCGGGAGTGCGATTGTGCCATAGATTTGATTCCGGGTAGTAAATACCCTAAGGGTCGTTTATTTAATCTGTCTGTGCCTGAACATGCTGCTATGCGAGAATATATAAAGGAGTCCTTGGAAAAGGGACATATTCGTCCTTCGTCATCTCCCTTAGGAGCCGGTTTTTTCTTTGTGGCTAAGAAAGATGGCTCTTTGAGGCCGTGTATTGATTATCGGCTTTTGAATAAAATCACGGTTAAATATCAGTATCCGTTGCCACTGCTGACTGATTTGTTTGCTCGCATAAAGGGGGCCAAGTGGTTCTCTAAGATAGATCTTCGTGGGGCGTATAATTTGGTGCGAATTAAGCAGGGGGATGAGTGGAAAACCGCATTTAATACGCCCGAGGGCCACTTTGAGTATTTGGTGATGCCTTTTGGTCTTTCAAATGCCCCTTCAGTCTTTCAGTCCTTTATGCATGACATTTTCCGTGATTATTTGGATAAATTTATGATTGTGTATCTGGATGATATTTTGATTTTTTCGGATGACTGGGACTCTCATGTCCAGCAGGTCAGGAGGGTTTTTCAGGTTTTGCGGTCTAATTCCTTGTGTGTGAAGGGTTCTAAGTGCGTTTTTGGGGTTCAAAAGATTTCCTTTTTGGGATATATTTTTTCCCCCTCTTCCATCGAGATGGATCCTGTCAAGGTTCAGGCTATTTGTGATTGGACGCAACCCTCTTCTCTTAAGAGTCTTCAGAAATTTTTGGGCTTTGCTAACTTTTATCGTCGATTTATTGCTGGTTTTTCTGATGTTGTTAAACCATTGACTGATTTGACTAAGAAAGGTTCTGATGTTGCTAATTGGTCTCCTGCGGCCGTGGAGGCCTTTCGGGAGCTTAAGCGCCGCTTTTCTTCCGCCCCTGTGTTGCGTCAGCCTGATGTTGCTCTTCCTTTTCAGGTTGAGGTCGACGCTTCTGAAATCGGAGCTGGGGCGGTTTTGTCGCAGAGAAGTTCCGATTGCTCCGTGATGAGACCTTGTGCTTTTTTCTCGCGTAAATTTTCGCCCGCCGAGCGGAATTATGATGTTGGGAATCGGGAGCTTTTGGCCATGAAGTGGGCTTTTGAGGAGTGGCGTCATTGGCTTGAGGGGGCTAGACATCAGGTGGTGGTATTGACTGACCACAAAAATCTAATTTATCTTGAGTCCGCCAGACGCCTGAATCCTAGATTTGTCTTTTTCGTCTGCTTTCCATCCTCAGACTAATGGCCAGACCGAGCGGACGAATCAGACCTTGGAGACATATTTGAGGTGTTTTGTGTCTGCAGATCAGGATGATTGGGTTGCTTTTTTGCCTTTAGCGGAGTTTGCCCTCAATAATCGGGCCAGCTCTGCCACCTTGGTGTCTCCCTTTTTCTGTAATTCGGGGTTTCATCCTCGATTTTCTTCTGGTCAGGTGGAATCTTCGGATTGTCCTGGAGTGGATGCTGTGGTGGAGAGGTTGCATCAGATTTGGGGGCAGGTAGTGGACAATTTGAAGTTGTCCCAGGAGAAGACTCAGCTTTTTGCCAACCGCCGGCGTCGGGTTGGTCCTCGGCTTTGTGTTGGGGACTTGGTGTGGTTGTCTTCTCGTTTTGTCCCTATGAGGGTTTCTTCTCCCAAGTTTAAGCCTCGGTTCATCGGCCCGTACAAGATATTGGAGATTCTTAACCCTGTGTCCTTCCGTTTGGACCTCCCTGCATCTTTTTCTATTCATAATGTTTTTCATCGGTCATTATTGCGCAGGTATGAGGTACCGGTTGTGCCTTCCGTTGAGCCTCCTGCTCCGGTGTTGGTTGAGGGCGAGTTGGAGTACGTTGTGGAAAAAATCTTGGACTCCCGTGTTTCCAGACGGAAACTCCAGTATCTGGTCAAATGGAAGGGATACGGTCAGGAGGATAATTCTTGGGTGACTGCCTCTGATGTTCATGCCTCCGATTTGGTCTGTGCCTTTCATAGGGCTCATCCTGATCGCCCTGGTGGTTCTGGTGAGGGTTCGGTGCCCCCTCCTTGAGGGGGGGGTACTGTTGTGAAATTGGATTTTGGGCTCCCCCGGTGGCCACTGGTGGAATTGAACTGGTGTGCATCATCCTCTCTGTTCACCTGTTTCCATCAGGATGTGGGAGTCGCTATTTAGCCTTGCTCCTCTGTCACTTCCATGCCGGTCAACATTGTAATCAGAAGCCTTTCTGTGCATGTTCCTGCTGCTAGACAACTCCCAGCTAAGTTGGACTTAGTCCTTGTTTGTTTTTGCATTTTGTTCCAGTTCACAGCTGTAGTTTCGTTTCTGTGTCTGGAAAGCTCTTGTGATCTGAAATTGCCACTCTGATGTTATGAGTTAATACTAGAGTCTTAAAGTAATTTCAGGATGGTATTTTGATAGGGTTTTCAGCTGACCATGAAAGTGCCCTTTCTGTCTTCCTGCTATCTAGTAAGCGGACCTCAATTTTGCTAAACCTATTTTCATACTACGTTTGTCATTTCATCTAAAATCACCGCCAATATTTGTGGGGGCCTCTGTCTGCCTTTCGGGGAAATTTCTCTAGAGGTGAGCCAGGACTATATTTTCCTCTGCCAGGATTAGTTAGTCCTCCGGCCGGCGCTGGGCGTCTAGGGATAATACGCAGGCTACGCTACCCGGCTACTGTTAGTTGTGCGGCAGGTTTAGTTCATGGTCAGTTTAGTTTCCATCCTTCCAAGAGCTAGTTCGTATGTTTGCTGGGCTATGTTCTCTTGCCATTGAGAACCATAACACATATGTGTCCCTATTACTGCACCTGATACCCCAATACTGAGCCGCTGCTGCCATATGTGTACCTATTACTGCACCTGATACCCCAATACTGAGCCGCTGCTGCCATATGTGTCCCTATTACTGCACCTGATACACCAATACTGAGCCGCTGCTGCCGTATGTGTCCCTATTACTGACCCTGATACCCCAATACTGAGCCGCTGCTGCCGTATGTGTCCCTATTACTGCACCTGATACCCCAATACTGAGCTGCTGCTGCCGTATGTGTCCCTATTACTGCCCCTGATACCCCAATACTGAGCCGCTGCTGCCGTATGTGTCCCTATTACTGCCCCTGATACCCCAATACTGAGCTGCTGCTGCCATATGTGACCCTATTACTGCACCTGATACCCCAATACTGAGCCGCTGCAGCCGTATGTGTCCCTATTACTGCCCCTGATACCCCAATACTGAGCCACTGCTGCCGTATGTGTCCCTATTACTGCACCTGATACCCCAATACTGAGCCGCTGCTGCCGTATATGTGTCCCTATTACTGCCCCTGATACCCCAATACTGAGCCGCTGCTGCCGTATGTGACCCTATTACTGCCCCTGATACCCCAATACTGAGCCGCTGCTGCCGTATATGTGTCCCTATTACTGCACCTGATACCCCAATATTGAGCCGCTGCTGCCGTATGTGTCCCTATTACTGCACCTGATACCCCAATACTGAGCCGCTGCTGCCATATGTGTCCTTATTACTGCCCCTGATACCCCAATACTGAGCCGCTGCTGCCATATGTGTCCCTGTTACTGCACCTGATACCCCAATACTGAGCCGCTGCTGCCGTATGTGTCCCTATTACTGCACCTGATACCCCAATACTGAGCTGCTGCTGCCGTACGTGTCCCTATTACTGCCCCTGATGTCCCAATACTGAGCCGCTGCTGCCGTATGTGTCCCTATTACTGCACCCGATACCCCAATACTGAGCCGCTGCTGCCATATGTGTCCCTATTACTGCACCTGATACCCCAATACTGAGCCGCTGCTGCCATATGTGTCCTTATTACTACACCTGATACCCCAATACTGAGCCGCTGCTGCCATATGTATCCCTATTACTGCACCTGATACCCCAATACTGAGCCGCTGCTGCCATATGTGACCCTATTACTGCACCTTATACCCCAATACTGCGCCTCTGCTGCCGTATGTGTCCTTATTACTGCACCTGATACCCCAATACTGAGCCGCTGCTGCCGTATGTGTCCCTATTACTGCCCCTGATACCCCAATACTGAGCCGCTGCTGCCATATGTGACCCTATTACTGCACCTGATACCCCAATACTGAGCCGCTGCTGCCGTATGTGTCCCTATTACTGCCCCTGATACCCCAATACTGACCGCTGCTGCCGTATGTGTCCCTATTACTGCCCCTGATACCCCAATACTGAGCCGCTGCTGCCGTATGTGTCCCTATAACTGCACCTGATAGCCCAATACTGAGCCGCTGCTGTCGTATGTGTCCCTATAACTGCACCTGATAGCCCAATACTGAGCCGCTGCTGTCGTATGTGTCCCTATAACTGCACCTGATAGCCCAATACTGAGCCGCTGCTGCCATATGTGTCCCTATTACTGCCCCTGATACCCCAATACTGAGCCGCTGCTGCCGTATGTGTCCCTATTACTGCCCTTGATACCCCAATACTGAGCCGCTGCTGCCGTATGTGTCCCTATTACTGCACCTGATACCCCAATACTGAGCTGCTGCTGCCATATGTGACCCTATTACTACACCTGATACCCCAATACTGAGCCACTGCTGCCGTATGTATCCCTATTACTGCACCTGATACCCCAATACTGCGCCTCTGCTGCCGTATGGTGCCCTATTACTGCACCTGATACCCCAATACTGAGTCGCTGCTGCCATATGTGTCCTTATTACTGCACCTGATACCCCAATACTGAGCCGCTGCTGCCGTATGTATCCCTATTACTGCCCCTGATACCCCAATACTGCGCCTCTGCTGCCATGTGTGACCCTATTACTGCACCTGATACCCCAATACTGAGCCACTGCTGCCACATGTGTCCCTATTACTGCCCCTGATAACCCAATACTGAGCCTCTGCTGCCGTATGTGACCCTATTACCCTATTAGATCCTGTAGTATAAGGCAGCACCCCATAGGCAGACCCTGTAGTATAAGGCAGCAGTCCCATAGGCAGATCCTGTAGTATAAGGCAGCACCACATAGGCAGACACTGTAGTATAAGGCAGCACCCCCATAGGCAGATCCTGTAGTATAAGGCAGCACCCCCATAGGCAGACCCTGTAAGTATAAGACAGTACCCCAAAATACAGACCCTGTAGTACAAGTCAGCACCACATAGGCAGACCCTGTAGTATAAGACAGTACCCCTGTAGGCAGACCCTGTAAGTATAAGACAGTACCCCCAAAGGCAGACCCTGTAGTATAAGACAGTACCCCTATAGGCAGACCCTGTAGTATAAGGCAGCCCCCATAAAAAAACAATAGATACTCACCTCTCTTCCTCCAGTGATGCTCCGAGCTCCCGCTCATCTTCTGACAGCGGGCGCCGGGTGGTGACATCACCGCGCCAACTGTCAGTGTCGGTGACGTCAGACGCTGACAGGGGGGGTGATGGGAGAAGGAGCGCGCGCTCCTTCCTTCTTCAATGCGGTCACGTCACCTGTATCGGCTAAATGCCGATACAGCTGACCTTGCAGTGACGGGCGGGGGGCCCACTGCTGGCATCGGGGCCCCCCGTCTGCTCAGGGGCTCCATAACGGCCGGGCGGCAAAGCAGGGAGACCGATTCTCCCTGCTCTGCCGCAGAATGTAACTGTAGCGGCGCTTTGCGCCCCGATACAGTTACAGTAGCGTAGCTCCGGGTGGGCCCCTCTGATCTCCGGGCCCGGGGAGTTCGCACCCTCTGCCCCCCCGGTAGCCACACTACTGGCCTTAAGTGGTGGCAAATTAAAGGGAAATATGCAGAATAAATAATGAGAGGCATCAATAAGCGAAGATGGAGTCCGAATATGTTTGGCTTATATGTATCTATTCTGTATGACTGTATCACGCGGATCAGATGCTGACTGTGGCCAGATTTATCACTTCCCCTGCGAGGTGGCGCGGCCCCATTTTACGAATATGGAACTATTTCAGTGACACGGTGCTCGGACTGGCCCACAGGCCAGCAGGAGAATCCTCTGGTAGGCCGCTCCAGTGAAGCATTGCTGATGAGCAGCGCTATTACACTTGATTCACAATTTGTAGAAAAAGGTATAATGTAATCAATGTTAGTTGTGGGCCTCTGCCAACCCAGTCCGACACTGTATATGACCCAACTGTAACAGGACCGATGGGACAGGTCTGACATTGGGCGAAATCTCATCACTTTAAGGGCTCGTTCAGACATATTAAACGTCCGTAGGCAAAACTGCTAGCACGTACGTACAGCACGCCGACCAATGCAACTCAATGGGCCAGTGCATATGATTGTTATTACACACGGCTGACGGTCGTCGCATAAAAAAAAAATTCAGCGAGCGCTACTGTGATTCTGGATCAGATTCCCCCATTATAAGGCCGGGTTCACACGAGCGTACGCCAAATCATCCGTTTCCCGTTTCAGGGGAAAAAATTACTATTTTTCATCCGTGCTGTCGTCTGTTTTTTTGCATGCACAATTTAATAAATAATAAAGGAAAACTTTGTGTATAATTATTATTATTTATTTTTATAGCACTACTGATTCCATGGTGCTGTACATAAGAAGGGGTTACATACAAGTTACAGATATCACTTACAGTAAGCAAACTTCCAATAACAGACTGATAAAGAGGGGCGAGGACCCTGCCCTTGCGGAGTTACATTCTACAGGATGGTGGGGAAGGAGACAGTAGGTTGGGGGTTGCAGGAGCTCTGGTGTTGGTGAGGCGGTAGCTTCAGTAGTGATGAGGAGGCAGCGGGGTCAGTGCAGGCTGTAGGCTTTCCTGAAGAGATGAGTTTTCAGGTTCCGTCTGAAGGATCCGAATGTGGTTGATAGTCGGACGTGTTGGGGCAGAGAGTTCCAGAGGATGGGGGATATTCTGGAGAAGTCTTGGAGGTGGTTGGGTGAGGAGCGAATAAGTGTGGAGGAGAGAAGGAGGTCTTGGGAGGACCGGAGATTACGTGAGGGAAGATATCGGGAGATTAGTTCAGAGATATATGGAGGAGACAGGTTATGGATGGCTTTGTAGGTCAGTATTAGTAATTTGAACTGGATACGCTGAGGGAATGGGAGCCAGTGAAGAGATTTGCAGAGGGGGAAGCGGAGGAGTAGTGAGGAGAGAGATTAATTAGTCGGGCAGCAGAGTTAAGGATGGACTGGAGAGGTGCAAGGATGTTAGCAGGGAGGCCACAGAAAAGGATGTTGCAGTAGTCAAGGCGGGAGATGATGAGGGCATGCACAAGCATTTTAGTAGATTGAAGGTTGAGGAAAGGACGGATTCTGGAGATATTTTTGAGCTGGAGGCGACAGGAGGTGGAAAGAGCTTGGATGTGCGGTTTGAAGGACAGGGCAGAGTCTAAGGTTACTCCGAGGCAGCGGACTTCGGGTACGGGGGAAAGCATGGTGTCATTGATTGCGATAGATAGGTCAGGTAAGGAAGATCTATGAGATGGAGGAAAGATGATTTGTCCACATTGAGTTTGAGGAAGCGAGAGGAGAAGAAGGAGGATATGGCTGATAGACACTCCGGGATTCTGGACAGCAGAGAGGTGACGTCTGGGCCAGAGAGGTAGATCTAAGTGTCATAAGCATAAAGGTGGTACTGGAATCCATGGGACTTTATGAGTTGTCCCAGGCCAAGTGTATAGATTGAGAAGAGTAGGAGTCCTAGAACAGAGCCTTGGATGACTCCAACAGAGAGAGGGTGGGATGAGGAAGTAGTGTGGGAGTGGGAGACGCTGAGTGTGCGGTTGGAAAGGTACGAGGAGATCCAGGATAGGGCGAGGTCTTTGATGCCAAAGGAGGAGAGGATCTGTAGTAGGAGGCAGTGGTCAACTGTGTCGAAAGCAGAGGACAGGTCTAGAAGGAGGAGTACAGAGTAGTGTCCATTAGCTTTGGCGGTAAGTCGGTCGTTAGTGATTTTGGTCAGGGCTGTCTCAGTTGAGTGATGGGGGCGGAAACCAGATTGTAATAATTGTAATGTATCCATGGAAAACGCACAATGTATCCGCACGGGATCCATTTTTATGCGCCAATCGACTTATAATGGGTGAATCTGGTCCAGAATACGCAGGATGCGATTTTGTACAGTGTCATATATGGACGGCACCGGATGTTTGATACGTTTGTGTGAATGAGCCCCAAGGCACAATACAAGTCTATGGGGTCATATTACAACCCCGGGGTACAACAATCACACTGACGCAACTACAATCGGCCATTGTTCTCCTCCTTGTATTTCTCCTTTAATGTCCAGGATGAGCTGCGCTGCTCACATATACGGGGCACGCAGGAGTCATCGGCCGTCATAGCCTGTGCCGTGCGCCAGAGACATCAGCCCTGGACCTTATATTCCATTTGAACGTTTTATGACCGAGCTACAACTCTCATACTAACTCACTGCGCCATCTGCAGGGCTGTGTGTGTGCTTGGCCCAAGGGGCCCGACGCCAGTGATTGTCCCCATTTGGTGATAGCGTGTCACCACGATGTGTGATAGCATGTCACCACCATATGTGATAGCATGTCACCACCATGTGTGATAGCATGTCACCACCATGTGTGATAGCATGTCACCACCATGTGTGATAGCATGTCACCGCCATATGTGATAGCATGTCACCACCATGTGTGATAGCATGTCACCGCCATATGTGATAGCATGTCACCACCATATGTGATAGCATGTCACCGCCATGTGATAGCATGTCACCGCCATATGTGATAGCATGTCACCGCCATATGTGATAGCATGTCACCGCCATATGTGATAGCATGTCACCACGATGTGTGATAGCATGTCACCACCATATGTGATAGCATGTCACCACCATGTGTGATAGCATGTCACCGCCATATGTGATAGCATGTCACCGCCATATGTGATAGCATGTCACCACCATATGTGATAGCATGTCACCACCATGTGTGATAGCATGTCACCACCATGTGTGATAGCATGTCACCGCCATACGTGATAGCATGTCACCACGATGTGTGATAGCATGTCACCGCCATATATGATAGCATGTCACCACCATATGTGATAGCATGTCACCGCCATGTGATAGCATGTCACCGCCATATGTGGTAGCATGTCACCACCATGTGTGATAGCATGTCACCGCCATATGTGATAGCATGTCACCGCCATATGTGATAGCATGTCACCACGATGTGTGATAGCATGTCACCGCCATACGTGATAGCATGTCACCGTCATATGTGATAGCGTGTCACCACGATATGTGATAGCATGTCACCGCCATACGTGATAGCATGTCACCGCCATACGTGATAGCATGTAACCGCCATATGTGATAGCATGTCACCGCCATATGTGATAGCATGTCACCACCATGTGTGATAGCATGTCACCACCATGTGTGATAGCATGTCACCGCCATACGTGATAGCATGTCACCACGATGTGTGATAGCATGTCACCGCCATACGTGATAGCATGTCACCGCCATATGTGATAGCATGTCACCGCCATATGTGATAGCATGTCACCACCATACGTGATAGCATGTCACCACAATATGTGATAGCAAGTCACCGCCATATGTGATAGCATGTCACCGCCATGTGTGATAGCATGTCACCGCCATATGTGGTAGCATGTCACCGCCATATGTGATAGCATGTCACCACCATGTGTGATAGCATGTCACCGCCATACGTGATAGCATGTCACCACCATACGTGATAGCATGTCACCACAATATGTGATAGCAAGTCACCGCCATATGTGATAGCATGTCACCACCATGTGTGATAGCATGTCACCACCATACGTGATAGCATGTCACCACCATACGTGATAGCATGTAACCGCCATATGTGATAGCATGTCACCACCATGTATGATAGCATGTCACCGCCATGTGATAGCATGTCACCGCCATATGTGATAGCATGTCACCACCATGTGTGATAGCATGTCACCGCCATACGTGATAGCATGTCACCGCCATACGTGATAGCATGTCATCGCCATGTGATAGCATGTCACCGCCATGTGTGATAGCATGTCACCACAATATGTGATAGCATGTCACCACCATACGTGATAGCATGTCACCGCCATGTGATAGCATGTCACCGCCATACGTGATAGCATGTAACCGCCATATGTGATAGCATGTCACCACCATGTGTGATAGCATGTCACCGCCATACGTGATAGCATGTAACCGCCATATGTGATAGCATGTCACCACCATGTATGATAGCATGTCACCGCCATATGTGATAGCATGTCACCGCCATATGTGATAGCACGTCACCGCCATACGTGATAGCATGTCACCGCCATATGTGATAGCATGTCATCGCCATACGTGATAGCATGTCACCGCCATGTGATAGCATGTCACCGCCATACGTGATAGCATGTAACCGCCATATGTGATAGCATGTCACCACCATGTGTGATAGCATGTCACCGCCATACGTGATAGCATGTAACCGCCATATGTGATAGCATGTCACCACCATGTATGATAGCATGTCACCGCCATATGTGATAGCATGTCACCGCCATATGTGATGGCATGTCACCGCCATATGTGATAGCATGTCACCGCCATATGTGATAGCATGTCACCGCCATATGTGATAGCATGTCACCACCATGTGTGATAGCATGTCACCGCCATATGTGATAGCATGTCACCGCCATATGTGATAGCATGTCACCACCATGTGTGATAGCATGTCACCGCCATATGTGATAGCATGTCACCGCCATATGTGATAGCATGTCACCACCATGTGTGATAGCATGTCACCGCCATATGTGATAGCATGTCACCGCCATATGTGATAGCACGTCACCGCCATACGTGATAGCATGTCACCGCCATATGTGATAGCATGTCACCACCATGTGTGATAGCATGTCACCGCCATATGTGATAGCATGTCACCGCCATATGTGGTAGCATGTCACCGCCATACGTGATAGCATGTCACCGCCATACGTGATAGCATGTCACCGCCATACGTGATAGCATGTCACCGCCATATGTGATAGCATGTCACCGCTATGTGTGATAGCTTGCACTAATGCAACTTCTGTCTGTGATGGGCAGAGCCAAAATCCAATCCGGGAGCAGCCGATCCTCCAGGGTGTTTCCTGGTGACTGCGTTATAATGGCTGACAATATAAAGACTTACTTGTGAGCAGAAGAGCGGAGGAGAATGGAAGAATATTGCCAGATATGATATTTGTTACATGGACATGGCAGGGAGGCGAGATGTCTATTTTTTATGAAAGTGAATTCAGATACAGTACAGACCAAAAGTTTGGACACACCTTCTCATTTAAAGATTTTTCTGTATTTTCATGACTATGAAAATTGTACATTCACTCTGAAGGCATCAAAACTATGAATTAACCCCTTCACCCCCAAGGGTGGTTTGCACGTTAATGACCGGGCCAATTTTTACAATTCTGACCACTGTCCCTTTATGAGGCTATAACTCTGGAACGCTTTGACGGATCTTGGTGATTCTGACATTGTTTTCTCGTGACATATTGTACTTCATGTTAGTGGTAAAATTTTTTCGATATAACTTGCGTTTATTTGTGAAAAAAATGAAAATTTGGCGAAAATTTTGAAAATTTTGCAATTTTCCAACTTTGAATTTTTATGCCCTTAAATCACAGACATATGTCACGCAAAATACTTAATAAGTAACATTTCCCACATGTCTACTTTACATCAGTACAATTTTGGAACCAAAATTTTTTTTTGTGACGGAGTTATAAGGGTTAAAAGTTGACCAGCAATTTCTCATTTTTACAACACCATTTTTTTTTAGGGACCACATCTCATTTGAAGTCATTTTGAGGGGTCTATATGATAGAAAATACTCAAGTGTGACACCATTCTAAAAACTGCACCCCTCAAGGTGCTCAAAACCACATTCAAGAAGTTTATTAACCCTTCAGGTGTTTCACAGGAATTTTTGGAATGTTTAAATAAAAATGAACATTTAACTTTTTTTCACACACAATTTATTTCAGCTCCAATTTGTTTTATTTTACCAAGGGTAACAGGAGAAAATGGACCCCCAAAGTTGTTGTACAATTTGTCCTGAGTACGCTGATACCCCATATGTGGGTGTAAACCATTGTTTGGGCGCATGGCAGAGCTTGGAAGGGAAGGAGCGCCATTTGACTTTTCAATGCAAAATTGACTGGAATTGAGATGGGACGCCATGTTGCGTTTGGAGAGCCCCTGATGTGCCTAAACATTGAAACTCCCTACAAGTGACACCATTTTGGAAAGTAGACCCCCTAAGGAACTTATCTAGATGTGTGGTGAGCACTTTGACCCACCAAGTGCTTCACAGAAGTTTATAATGCAGAGCCGTAAAAATAAAAAATCATATTTTTTCACAAAAATGATCTTTTCGCCCCCAATTTTTTATTTTCCCAAGGGTAAGAGAAGAAATTGGACCCCAAAAAATGTTGTGCAATTTGTCCTGAGTACGATGATACCCCATATGTGGGTGTAAACCATTGTTTGGGCGCATGGCAGAGCTTGGAAGGGAAGGAGCGCCATTTGACTTTTCAATGCAAAATTGACTGGAATTGAGATGGGACGCCATGTTGCGTTTGGAGAGCCCCTGATGTGCCTAAACATTGAAACTCCCTACAAGTGACACCATTTTGGAAAGTAGACCCCCTAAGGAACTTATCTAGATGTGTGGTGAGCACTTTGACCCACCAAGTGCTTCACAGAAGTTTATAATGCAGAGCCGTAAAAATAAAAAATCATATTTTTTCACAAAAATGATCTTTTTGCCCCCAATTTTTTATTTTCCCAAGGGTAAGAGAAGAAATTGGACCCCAAAAAATGTTGTGCAATTTGTCCTGAGTACGATGATACCCCATATGTGGGTGTAAACCATTGTTTGGGCGCATGGCAGAGCTTGGAAGGGAAGGAGCGCCATTTGACTTTTCAATGCAAAATTGACTGGAATTGAGATGGGACGCCATGTTGCGTTTGGAGAGCCCCTGATGTGCCTAAACATTGAAACTCCCTACAAGTGACACCATTTTGGAAAGTAGACCCCCTAAGGAACTTATCTAGATGTGTTTTGAGAGCTTTGAACCCCCAAGTGTTTCACTACAGATTATAACGCAGAGCCGTGAAAATAATTTTTATTTTTTTTCTCAAAAATGATTTTTTAGCACCCAGCTTTGTATTTTTACAAGGGTAACAGAATAAATTGGACCCCAAAATTTGTTTTCCAATTTGTCCTGAGTACGCTGATACCCCATATGTGGGGGGGAACCACTGTTTGGGCGCATGACAGAGCTCGGAAGGGAAGGAGCGCCATTTGGAATGCAGACTTAAATGGATTGGTCAGCAGCCGTCACGTTGCATTTGCAGAGCCCCTGATGTACCCAAACAGTACAAACCCCCCACAAGTGACCCCATATTGGAAACTAGACCTCCCAAGGAACTTATCTAGATGTGTTTTGAGAACTTTGAACCCCCAAGTGTTTCACTAAAGTTTATAGCGCAAAGCCGTGAAAATAAAAATTCTTTTTTTTCTTCACAAAAATGATTTTTTAGCCCCCAGTTTTGTATTTTCACAAGGGTAACAGGATAAATTAGACCCCAAAAGTTGTTGTCCAATTTGTCCTGAGTACGCTGATACCCCATATGTGGGGGGGAACCACTGTTTGGGTGCATGACAGAGCTCGGAAGGGAAGGAGCGCCATTTGGAATGCAGCCTTAAATGGATTGGTCTGCAGGCGTCACGTTGCATTTGCAGAGCCCCTGATGTACCCAAACAGTACAAACCCCCCACAAGTGACCCCATATTGGAAACTAGACCTCCCAAGGAACTTATCTAGATGTGTTGTGAGAACTTTGAACCCCCAAGTGTTTCACTACAGTTTATAACGCAGAGCCGTGAAAATAAAACATCTTTTTTTTCCCACAAAAATGATTTTTAGCCCCCCAAATTTTTATTTTCCTAAGGATAACAAGAGAACTTGGACCCCAGAAGTTGTTGTTCTATTTGTCCCGAGTACGCTGATAACACATATGTTGGGGTAAACCCCTTTTTGGGCGCACGGGAGAGCTCGGAAGGGAAGGAGCACTGTTTTACTTTTTCAACGCAGAATTGGCTGGAATTGAGATTGGACGCCATGTCGCGCTTGGAGAGCCCCTGATGTGCCGGGACAGTGGAAACTCCCCAATTCTACCTGAAACCCTAATCCAAACACACCCCTAACCCTAATCCCAACGGTAACCCTAACCACACCCCTAGCCCTGACACACCCATAATTCTAATCCCAACCCTAATCCAAACGTAAATGTAATCCAAACCCTAACCCTAACTTTAGCCCCAACCCTAACTTTACCTCCAACCCTAGCCCTAACCCTAAACCTACCCCTAACCCTAAACGTGACTGAAATACGTGGCACTGAAATACGTGGCACTGAAATACGTGGCACTGAAATACGTGGCACTGAAATACGTGATACGTGGCACTCAAATACGTGGCACTGAAACACGTGGCACTGAAATACGTGATACGTGGCACTGAAATACGTGGCACTGAAATACGTGGCACTGAAATACGTGGCACTTAAATACGTGGCACTTAAATACGTGGCACTGAAATATGTGATACGGGGCACTTAAATACGTGGCACTGAAATACGTGGCACTGAAATACGTGGCACTGAAATACGTGGCACTGAAATACGTGGTACTAAAATATGTGGCACTGAAATACGTGATACGTGGCACTGAAATACGTGATACGTGGCACTGAAATACGTGATACGTGGCACTGAAATACGTGGCACTGAAATACGTGGCACTTAAATACGTGGCACTGAAATATGTGATACGTGGCACTTAAACACGTGGCACTGAAACACGTGGCACTGAAATACGTGGCACTGAAATACGTGGCACTGAAATACGTGGCACTGAAATACGTGCAACTGAAATACGTGGTACTAAAATATGTGGCACTGAAATACGTGATACGTGGCACTGAAATACGTGATACGTGGCACTGAAATACGTGATACGTGGCACTGAAATACGTGGCACTGAAATACGTGCAACTGAAATACGTGGTACTAAAATATGTGGCACTGAAATACGTGATACGTGGCACTGAAATACGTGATACGTGGCACTGAAATACGTGATACGTGGCACTGAAATACGTGGCACTGAAACACGTGGCACTGAAATACGTGGCACTGAAATACGTGGCACTGAAATACGTGGCACTGAAATACGTGGCACTGAAATACGTGGCACTATGACTGTCAGAAAATGTTCATTAAACGGTTAGGGGTGAGGTTAGGGGTAGAGTTAGGGTTAGGGTTTGGATCCCTTTATCACCTTGATGGTGGTGGGTGGCTTTTCAGTGTGTTTTCTGTTTTTTTTCGATAAAAATGCATGCGTTTTTAACGCAAACGCATGTGCTTAAAAACGCAAGAAAATACTGCAGGTTGTATTTCTGAAAATGAACGCATGCAGAAAAAAACCGCATGCGTTTGAAAACGCGACCAAACGCGTACAAAAAAACCGCATGCGTTTTCAATGTTAAATATAGGGAAAAAACGCATGCGTTTTTTTGTGCAAAAAACGCTGCAGACAAAAACGCAAGTGTGAAACCAGCGACGCTTTTTATAGCAAAAAAGTTTTTGCGTCTCCACATTTTGAGACCTATAATTTTTCCACATTTTGCTCCACAGAGTCATGTGAGGTCTTGTTTTTTGCGGGACGAGTTGACGTTTTTATTGGTAACATTTTCGGACACGTGACCGTTTTTGATCGCTTTTTATTCCGATTTTTGTGAGGCAGAATGACCAAAAACCAGCTATTCATGAATTTCTTTTGGGAGAGGCGTTTATACCGTTCCGCGTTTGGTAAAATTGATAAAGCATTTTT
Source organism: Ranitomeya variabilis (assembly GCF_051348905.1). Taxonomy (NCBI): domain Eukaryota; kingdom Metazoa; phylum Chordata; class Amphibia; order Anura; family Dendrobatidae; genus Ranitomeya; species Ranitomeya variabilis. The sequence continues at coordinate 206,644,057 of NC_135239.1, forward strand.
ATTCGTCGGGTCAGTATGATTACAGCGATATCTCATTTATATCATTTTTTTATGTTTTGGCGCTTTTATACGATAAAAACTAAAATATAGAAAAAATAATTATTTTGGTATCGCTTTATTATCAGGACTATAACTTTTTTATTTTTTTGCTGATGATGCTGTATGGCGGCTTGTTTTTTGCGGGACAAGATGACGTTTTCAGTGGTACCATGGTTATTTATATCAGTCTTTTTGATCGCGTGTTATTCCACTTTTTGTTCGGCGGTATGGTAATAAAGCGTTGTTTTTTGCCTCGTTTTTTTTTTTTTTTTCTTACGGTGTTTACTGAAGGGGTTAACTAGTGGGGCAGTTTTATAGGTTGGGTCGTTACGGACGCGGCGATACTAAATATGTGTACTTTTATTGTTTTGTTTTTTTTATTTAGATAAAGAAATGTATTTATGGGAATAATATATTTTTTTTTTATTATTTATTTAGGAATTTTTTTTTTTTTTTTTTTTTTACACATGTGGAAAAAATTTTTTTTACTTTTTTACTTTGTCCCAGGGGGGACATCACAGATCATTGATCTGGCAGTGTGCACAGCACTCTGCCAGATCGACGATCTGCTGTGCAGGGCTGCAGGCTTACCAAGTGTCTGCTCTGAGCAGACACTCGGTAAGCCACCTCCTTCCCTGCAGGATCCGGATGCCGCGGCCATCTTGGATCCGGGACCTGCAGCCAGGAAGGAGGTAGGAGACCCTCGCAGCAACGCGATCACATCGCGTTGCTCCGGGGGTCTCAGGGAAGCCCGCAGGGAGCCCCCTCCCTGCGCGATGCTTCCCTATACCGCCGGTACACTGCGATCATGTTTGATCGCGGTGTCCCGGGGGTTAATGTGCCGGGGGCGGTCCGTGACCGCTCCTGGCACATAGTGCCGGATGTCAGCTGCGATATGCAGCTGACACCCGGCCGCGATCGGCCGCGCTCCCCCCGTGAGCGCCGCTGATCGGTGATGACGTACTATCCCGTCGGCGGTCATATGGGCCCACCCCACCTCGACGGGATAGTACGTCTGATGTCAGGAAGGGGTTAATACATGTGGAATTATATACTTAACAAAAAAGTGTGAAACAACTGAAATTATGTCTTATATTCTAGGTTCTTCAAAGTAGCCACCTTTTGCTTTGATGACTGCTTTGCACACTCTTGGCATTCTCTTGATGAGCTTCAAGAGGTAGTCACTGGGAATGGTCTTCCAACAATCTTGAAGGAGTTCCCAGAGATGCTTAGCACTTGTTGGCCCTTTTACCTTCACTCTGCGGTCCAGCTCACCCCAAACCATCTCGATTGGGTTCAGGTCTGGTGACTGTGGAGGCCAGGTCATCTGCGTAGCACCCATCACTCTCCTTCTTGGTCAAATAGCCCTTACACAGCCTGGAGGTGTGTTTGGGGTCATTGTCCTGTTGAAAAATAAATGATGGTCCAACTAAACGCAAACCGGATGGAATAGCATGCTGCTGCAAGATGCTGTGGTAGCCATGCTGGTTCAGTATGTCTTAAATTTTGAATAAATCCCCAACAGTGTCACCAGCAAAGCCCCCCCACACCATCACACCTCCTCCTCCATGCTTCACGGGGGGAACCAGGCATGTAGAGTCCATCCGTTCACCTTTTCTGCGTCGCACAAAGACACGGTGGTTGGAACCAAAGATCTCAAATTTGGACTCATCAGACCAAAGCACAGATTTCCACTGGTCTAATGTCCATTCCTTGTGTTCTTTAGCCCAAACAAGTCTCTTCTGCTTGTTGCCTGTCCTTAGCAGTGGTTTCCTAGCAGCTATTTTACCATGAAGGCCTGCTGCACAAAGTCTCCTCTTAACAGTTTTTGTAGAGATGTGTCTGCTGCTAGAACTCTGTGTGGCATTGACCTGGTCTCTAATCTGAGCTGCTGCTAACCTGCGATTTCTGAGACTGGTGACTCGGATAAACTTATCCTCAGAAGCAGAGGTGACTCTTGGTCTTCCTTTCCTGGGGCGGTCCTCATGTGAGACAGTTTCTTTGTAGCGCTTGATGGTTTTTGCCACTGCACTTGGGGACACTTTCAAAGTTTTCCCAATTTTTCGGACTGACTGACCTTCATTTCTTAAAGTAATGATGGCCACTCGTTTTTCTTAGCTGCTTTTTTCTTGCCATAATATAAATTCTAACAGTCTATTCAGTAGGACTATCAGCTGTGTATCCACCAGACTTCTGCACAACACAACTGATGGTCCCAACCCCATTTATAAGGCAAGAAATCCCACTTATTAAACCTGACAGGGCACACCTGTGAAGTGAAAACCATTCCCGGTGACTACCGCTTGAAGCTCATCAAGAGAATGCCAAGAGTGTGCAAAGCAGTCATCAGAGCAAAAGGTGGCTACTTTGAAGAACAGAAATATAACCAAGAACTAATTTTAAACAATATCTTTATTTTAACAGTAGGATAACTAAACCAACACAACCCCTTAAAAGACCCTTCTATTAAGACAGGGTTACTCAGTATGTATACACATGGGCAGAGGGGTAGGGTATCTATATAAATACTGGCACCTATGTGTCCCTGTATTGTCCCCTACCTATTTGCGGAGGTTGGCACCCTCTTGAACGCAATGTGGCGCCCCCGCTCCTCGACGACTAACCCTCAATGCCCTTATGAATCCCTAGTGCACCGTAATTGAAAATACCTAACGGCTGCCCACACCTAGGGTCCACACCTAAAAACACATACCAACTGAAATTTTCACCAAAACACCACAATGTCCAAAAGTATGCCGTAAAAGAGGTTGATTATATACGGCACCATGAACAACCTATTCTAAGCCTCCTTCACCGGCTATTATGCCCTTATGCGTCCCTCTCCGCACTGCCCTGCCTGACAGCGGAGGTTGGCACCCTCTTGGTCGCAAAATGGCGCCCCCGCTCCTCGGCGGCTGTCCCTTGGATGCCCTTAATAGGTCCCTACAGATAGTTGAGTCCCCCTAGGGAAGTGTGCCTATGGGGCTATATTAGTGGGCTATGCTCTAAGCACAAGGTAGTTGTAATATCAAAAGGCACATTGAAGGAGACCTAGGATCCATATATACCAGCTATACTATTATTTTATCCACACAAAACCAAAATTTAACAGTGTTCTCTATGTACCAGAAATACATGTATATATCAATGGCATTGCTATATCAGATTATATATGGTGAAAAGATCAAAACATTAAATAATTAAAAATCTGGTGCACTTATCTGTGCCCGGATCTCGCCTCTACGCGTTTCCCCCCCATGATATGGTTCCTCAGGAGGCACATGGGAAAAAGAACCGTGTGTTACCACATCGGTGATATGCTGTGCCCGGTTGTAGGTGCAGGGATAACACTGATACAGACTAGCTTATATAGCTTCTACCACTCCCACCCACCTTCCGGCGTGGAGGGAGTTAATCAAAAACTTACGAACATGTGGGTTCAAGCGCTAATCATAGCGCACATATCCAATGGAAGCCCCAGTCCATAATTTCATACTGCACATTGCGGTCGCCATTACTCCTCCATTATTTCCGGCGTGCCTGTACAGCGCATGCGCCGTTTTCGGACCCTAGAGGTCCATCTTACCCCTTCAAGCGGCGCAGGCGCTCACTAAAGCGTCCATTTTCTTATGGCACACATAGCGGCCGCCATCATTCCTATACTGGTCTCAGGCGTGCCCGCAGTGCGCATGCGCCACTTTCGGGCTCTAGAGGTCTATCCACTCCTTAGTATAGCGCTGGTGCTAGCAGGAATCTCCATTTTCTTGTGGTACACATAATAGTTATTACGACTTATACCAGCATTACCACTATGGGCCCCATAGGAGGGATCCAAGGCACCGCATAGATGTAGACACAAATTAACAAGGTAGACACATATTTACATGTAATCTCTAATATGTGCTATAACCTCATATTCATATCGCTATTAAGCAGTCATATCTCAAATCAAGTACCAGTTTGTCTACAGACAAGACATGCTTATCAGGGAGCGGTACCTAAAGCACCAGATCCCCCGATCTAGAATATTATCTGAATATACTCTGCTAAACAGACCACCTCACACAATATTCAGAAACTTTTTATAATCATGGCTGTATAGTCCCATATAATAAAGGGAGCAGCTAAATCCCACACCTACATTTATCTTATCCTTCAACCCATCACTGGCAAAGACTTAAAGTTACATTCTTCAGTAACCATCTATTATTATATATTGTGAACCATCTAATAGATCCACACAGCCTCTACAATCATGTCAGGGAAACGGGGAAGCTCAGATCTGTGTAAACAGTTCACACGAAGCACCTATAGGTTAGACGTTCATTAAGTCCCTTAGGGGCGACTGACTCCATTCTAAATATCCACTGGGTCTCTTTTTGTAGGATGACCCAGTGGATATTTAGAAGTCATATTCTAGATCGGGGGATCTGGTGCTTTAGGTACCGCTCCCTGATAAGCATGTCTTGTCTGTAGACAAACTGGTACTTGATTTGAGATATGACTGCTTAATAGCGATATGAATATGAGGTTATAGCACATATTAGAGATTACATGTAAATATGTGTCTACCTTGTTAATTTGTGTCTACATCTATGCGGTGCCTTGGATCCCTCCTATGGGGCCCATAGTGGTAATGCTGGTATAAGTCGTAATAACTATTATGTGTACCACAAGAAAATGGAGATTCCTGCTAGCACCAGCGCTATACTAAGGAGTGGATAGACCTCTAGAGCCCGAAAGTGGCGCATGCGCACTGCGGGCACGCCTGAGACCAGTATAGGAATGATGGCGGCCGCTATGTGTGCCATAAGAAAATGGACGCTTTAGTGAGCGCCTGCGCCGCTTGAAGGGGTAAGATGGACCTCTAGGGTCCGAAAACGGCGCATGCGCTGTACAGGCACGCCGGAAATAATGGAGGAGTAATGGCGACCGCAATGTGCAGTATGAAATTATGGACTGGGGCTTCCATTGGATATGTGCGCTATGATTAGCGCTTGAACCCACATGTTCGTAAGTTTTTGATTAACTCCCTCCACGCCGGAAGGTGGGTGGGAGTGGTAGAAGCTATATAAGCTAGTCTGTATCAGTGTTATCCCTGCACCTACAACCGGGCACAGCATATCACCGATGTGGTAACACACGGTTCTTTTTCCCATGTGCCTCCTGAGGAACCATATCATGGGGGGGAAACGCGTAGAGGCGAGATCCGGGCACAGATAAGTGCACCAGATTTTTAATTATTTAATGTTTTGATCTTTTCACCATATATAATCTGATATAGCAATGCCATTGATATATACATGTATTTCTGGTACATAGAGAACACTGTTAAATTTTGGTTTTGTGTGGATAAAATAATAGTATAGCTGGTATATATGGATCCTAGGTCTCCTTCAATGTGCCTTTTGATATTACAACTACCTTGTGCTTAGAGCATAGCCCACTAATATAGCCCCATAGGCACACTTCCCTAGGGGGACTCAACTATCTGTAGGGACCTATTAAGGGCATCCAAGGGACAGCCGCCGAGGAGCGGGGGCGCCATTTTGCGACCAAGAGGGTGCCAACCTCCGCTGTCAGGCAGGGCAGTGCGGAGAGGGACGCATAAGGGCATAATAGCCGGTGAAGGAGGCTTAGAATAGGTTGTTCATGGTGCCGTATATAATCAACCTCTTTTACGGCATACTTTTGGACATTGTGGTGTTTTGGTGAAAATTTCAGTTGGTATGTGTTTTTAGGTGTGGACCCTAGGTGTGGGCAGCCGTTAGGTATTTTCAATTACGGTGCACTAGGGATTCATAAGGGCATTGAGGGTTAGTCGTCGAGGAGCGGGGGCGCCACATTGCGTTCAAGAGGGTGCCAACCTCCGCAAATAGGTAGGGGACAATACAGGGACACATAGGTGCCAGTATTTATATAGATACCCTACCCCTCTGCCCATGTGTATACATACTGAGTAACCCTGTCTTAATAGAAGGGTCTTTTAAGGGGTTGTGTTGGTTTAGTTATCCTACTGTTAAAATAAAGATATTGTTTAAAATTAGTTCTTGGTTATATTTCTGTTAAATACTAATTTGGGGTTAATACCTTATTAATTTTTACTACTTTGAAGAACCTAGAATATAAGACATATTTTCAGTTGTTTCACACTTTTTTGTTAAGTATATAATTCCACATGTGTTAATTCATAGTTTTGATGCCTTCAGTGTGAGTGTACAATTTTCATAGTCATGAAAATACAGAAAAATCTTTAAATGAGAAGGTGTGTCCAAACTTTTGGTCTGTACTGTATATTAATTCCTTTATATGTTTTATGATTCAATATTTTGCACTAATCCATTTTTTAAGAATAGCTATTTGTTTCAACCCCCTGTGAAAAAAATAAAATAAAAAATAAGGAAAGAATGTTGGCTTCCTGCAGCCACCACTAGGTGGAGCTAGCTGTACACTGTTTTTGTGTTGTATTTGAATGTGAAAGGTGTATGCAGTGAGCGCCCTCTAGAGATGGATTTGGTGCTCTGCATCAGAATAATGTAGCTCTGGCGCACTCTCAAGATATTCATCATTTCAGGGTTTTTTTAAAGGCACTGTACTTATAAATCAGATATAAAAATCAGAGAACTAAACAGAAAAAAAAACTTTATAAAAAAAAAAGGCACAAATCGTTTGATGATTTTGTGGCAAATCTAAATGTCATTAATTTGAAGTCGTTCATGGCAAAAACTGTCAGAAATGTGATGATGAAAGGAGTCCGTAGTGTCATGTATATCAGCACCTTTTAAATGGTATCAAAAGGAAAGACAAGCTAACTGCAGCAGGAGCCTCTCCCCACTCTATCTGCAGTAGGGAAATATTGGCAAGCCATACCGTTGTGTCAAGTGGGCATGGTTATTGCTACAGGTGCTTCTCAGAAGATTATAATATCATCAAAAAGTTAATTTATTTGAGTTCTTAAATGCAAAATGTGAAACTCCTATATTATATAGAGTCATTACACACAGAGTGATCTATTTCATGTGTTTATTTCTGTTAATGTTGATGATTATGGCTTACAGCCAATGAAAACCCAAAAGTCATTATCTCAGTAAATTAGAATAATAAACAAAAACACCAACAAAGGCTTCCTAAGGCCATGTGCACACGTTCAGTATTTTTCGCGTTTTTTTCGCGTTTTTTCGCTATAAAAACGTGATAAAAACGCGAAAAAAACGCTTACATATGCCTCCTATTATTTTAAGTGTATTCCGCATTTTTTGTGCAAATGTTGCCTTTTTTTCCGCGAAAAAATCGCATCGCGGGAAAAAAAGCAACATGTTCATTAAAATGCGGAATTGCAGGGGATTCCGCACACCTAGGGGTCCATTGATCTGCTTACTTCCCGCACGGGGCTGTGCACACAATGCGGGAAGTAAGCAGATTATGTGCGGTTGGTACCCAGGGTGGAGGAGAGGAGACTCTCCTCCACGCACTGGGCACCATATAAGTGGTCAAAAAATAAGAATTAAAATAAAAAACAGTCCTATACTCACCTTCGATGTCTTCCCGCCTCCACTGCATGCTGCCGTTCGGTTCCTGTAGCTGGTGTGCGGCGAAAGACCTGCCGATGACGTCACTGTCCTGTGATTGGTCGTGAGCGGTCATGTGACCGCTCACGTGACCGTGACGTCACGGAAGGTCCTGTGCGCACAGACCAGCTATAGGAAGAGGAACGGACGTCGCTGAGATCGTCTGGGTGAGTATAAGGATTTTTTTATTTTTTTTATTATTTTTAAACATTCTATCTTTTACTATAGATGCGGCATAAGCTGCATCTATAGTAAAAAGTTGGTCACACTTGTCAAACGCTATGTTTGACAAGTGTGACCAACCTGTCAGTCAGTTTTCCAAGCGATGCTACAGATCGCTTGGAAAACTTTAGCATTCTGCAAGCTAATTACGCTTGCAGAATGCTAAAAAAAACGCGAAAAAAACGGAAAAAAAACGCAAAAAAAAAATGCGGATTTCTTGCAGAAAATTTCCGGTTTTCTTCAGGAAATTTCTGCAAGAAATCCTGAACGTGTGCACATACCCTAAGTGTTTATAATCATGGAGAAGACTGCTGACTGACAGATGTCCAGAAGGCGTCACTGACACACTCCACAAGGAGGGGAAGCCACAAAAGGTCATTGCTAAAGAAGCCGGCTGTTCACACAGTGCTGTATCCAAGCAGATTAATGGAAAGTGGAAGGTAAATGTTTGGTAGAAAAAGGTGCACAAGCAACCGGGATAACCGCAGCCTGGAAAGGATTCACATTTTGTATTGAAGAACTGAAATAAATTAACTTTTTGATGATATTCTAATTTTGTGAGAAACACTTGTATCTTCCAGCCAGTGATGGAACTGAACCAAATAACCCCTGTGGTCTCTGTAGGATTTCTACAAGACTGACGAGAAAATGCAAAAAACTGGAAAATGATATTTCTGCTTTACGTTAAACATTTCCCTTCTAGGTCCTTAATGGAGAACCAGAAACAGATCCCAAACAGAAGGGATTTAGAAAGTTTTCTTCCAGTTAATTCTGCAAAACCATTTTGAAGCCAATGAGGGATTTCTTCCTCTTGGAAGGTGGTGGACACCGCTGAGGAACCTTATGATGCCCCTAAATGTGACTTTCCATGCTGTACAGTATTTGGAGGCGTTATTTACAATTTACAATGTGTCCTCATATTCCACAAAAAGTCTGTGAAAGTCAACCTTGATATTCCGAGGAGTGAGGAGGACACACAACTGCACAACATTGGTCTATGGTGATAGATCGGGTCCTAACTTTACCTTCAGAAGATCGTGCATTCATGTTGCTCATGCTTCACCCATCAGTCTGGCTTTACACGTCCCGTTTTGGGCAACTACCAAATAACTGATCATCAACGTTGTACTTTTTCAGAAGGATCCCAGTAATGGTTACTGGTCCAATAGTTTCCTTCCATGTGGGCAAGGTTTGATAGACCCTCAGGAATGGACTGCACCCTCCTTGTCTCAATAAGAGTCTTTCTTCACTTCTGTCGGATTTCCAACCATTTTATGGCTCACGATTTTCCCAAGCCACAGGTTCACTGCCCCCTTATTGTGCAGACAAGACTCGATTTGGGAAAATCTCTGATGGTTGACAGTGAAGAACTGGACAACAAGATCCAATATATGGAATTTACCTTCATTGTTAATGAATCGGCTGCTAAATCTCTCTCTCCCCGGGCAGGTTTTCTCATGTCGGAAAAATGTAAATTCGGTGATGCCCCGATGCCTTGGTCTTGGTGCACAGACAAAGTGTAGGATTCCACCACCAATATTGGGCACCGGACACTTTTTCCGCTGATCTCATAAGATGCAAAAAACCTTAAAATGAGAATAAATATATGTTTCATCAGTCTCCTGGAGCGCCACCACAGGCAAAATGAAGAATGACACAGTCCTCATTGACATCAATGGCTTGTCCATGCAATTTCTGGGTCCTCCAGGTTTAGGGACGCTCTTTGTAGTAGCTCTCCGCTCGGACTAATTAATAATTGCTTGTTATATAGGTAGAGATAGTAAGAGGAGCTCATCTTAAGGTCCCAGGAAAATGTAAACTGGGAGCCGGTCCATGGTGGGCTTCATAAATCGGTGCTTTCTGTCGATCTCCGTGGCTCCAGCGCCTGATGTTGATATATCTCTGCACAGCTGGACTGGATGCCATGTTGTGAGCTACCACTCAGTGGTTTCCGGAAACTGGTGAGATTGCAAAACACAGTCACCAACTGCCATGCCGGATATATTTTGCAAGCTGGTCTGCACGTTCCCCCATACTTTACATCTGTGCCGGAGAATTGTGCTCAGTCTTGAGGAAGTCTGGCGCTCCTGAAGAGATGGAGGAACAGACATAATGATGAAGTGGTCTTCAGCGCCCTAGACTTTGGGTGAATGTCATGAAAACAGGGGTATGTGCGGCGGCCGAGGTGTGGGACTATGTCTGACAATGACCAATCAGACCTTGATGATGGTCATATATTAAAGAAAACCTGTGATTGGCTCTTATCGGTCAACATGGGACATTAAGAACCCCAGGGGGCCGAGCAAAAAAAAAAAAACTACTGACCTTAATTGGTTCTATCAAATCACCTTAGGTAAACTTAGCCGACCATTTTGGGGCTGTCCAGGCTTGAGAATGAATTTTTAAACACTGAAATGTGTAATGCTTCATTCTTCCTGTGGGGGTGCTGCAGCCTTTCCTTATACCTATAAGAGACCCTTCTAGCGCCGCCACAGCAAATATGAAGCATTACACATTTCTGAGGGACGGCGGATCATTGGGTGCTTCAGACTTTATGGCAACCCTTTAGATAGTGTTATTTGTTGGTATGAAGGCTGATCATCAGAAATAAGGTCACTGACATTATACCAAGAAGGGGCCAGGAAGGGGCACTGGATGGCAGACATTATTACTGGAAGGTGCATAGGATGGGGGACATTATTACTGGAACGGGCACAGCATGGGGACATTATTACCGCAAGGGGCCCAAGATGGGGGCATTATTACCAGAAGGGGCCCAGGATGGGGGACATTATTACTGGATGGGGCCAAGGATGGTGGACATTACTACTGGATGTGGCACAGGATTTGGGACATTATTACTGGAAGGGGGATAGGATGGGGACACTATTACTGGAAAGGGGATAGGATGAGGGACATTATTACTGGAAAGGGGATAGGATGGGGACATTATTACTGGAAAGGGGATAGTATGGGGACATTATTACTGGAAAGGGCACAGGTTGAGGGTCATTATTACTGGAAGGGGGATAGGATGGGGACATTATTACTGGAAGGGGCCCAGGGTGGGGACACTATTACTGGAAGGGGGATAGGATGGGGACATTATTACTGGAAAGGGGATAGGATGGGGACATTATTACTGGAAAGGGGATAGGATGGGGACATTATTACTGGAAAGGGCACAGGATGAGGGACATTATTACTGGAAGGGGGATAGGATGGGGACATTATTACTGGAAGGGGCCCAGGGTGGGGACATTATTACTGGAAGGGGGATAGGATGGGGACATTATTACTGGAAAGGGCACAAGATGGGGGACATTATTACTGGAAGGAGTCCACGAAGTTGGCCATTATTACCTGAAGGGTCCAAGGATGGGAACATTATTACATTATGGAGGGACCAACATATAGGTGGGGGCTCAGGTTCAAATTTTGCATTGGGACCGATCAGACTCTCGTTACGCCTCTGGAGGTCACCCCTGTGAATAGCAGTTATAGAGTTATTTTATTGCACAAATATTCTCCCCACTGGGACCTCGACTGATCTCCAGAAGAGGTCGCTTATGGAAGATTGTGACCATGGAAAACTGAATGGACGCACATGTGCCCTGTTGCTTGTATGGAGGTGCAGGACCCCATTACCGTCATCAGTGCCGTAGACTATGAATAGAGGGGGGCACATGCACAACTTCTTTAACTCCTCCTGGCCACAGTCTTTAGGCCATAGGAGAGCAGGAACCATAAGTCCCCTGTTCTTTTGTCGGTTGTGACCCAATATATACTTGACAACAACTCTAAAAGTGCTGAAAGCTGACAGCAAAATCCAGTTTTAACTAAACTTCCAGTTTTGGGTGTGATTTCCCTTTAGCTCTTTTTGAGACGACACCCGGCGGCCTTGTATCGTCCATTACATGGCCACTAGGTATTGCTGCATATGTTTGATAGGAGTCAGATCTGTGTCGACGATGATGCAACAATTTAATTCAATGGGATCAGCCCAATTTACAGGTAGCAAAAACCAACAAATCTTCCTGATTTCTTCACACTCAGCAACACCAAGCAGCCAAAATGTAGAAATGTATTTGCTTCGTCTCTCTCTTTCCACCACTGGCAGAACATGCTTGTCCTGGCAGCACCTAGAGAGGGAACGTGACCATCCATGTGAAGGCAGCTACTTAATGAAACCACCGCTATTCATGGATTTTATGAGCGTGATCGGCTGCAGAAATCAAATATGCTTACAATTACATCTTGTGAATTTGACAGCATTTACCGAGAGACGCCGACCAGAAATGGCTATTAATATCCAGAAGCTTCAATATTACTTTATGTCCGCACACCCCGGACCGCGCTGATGGCTGGGATTTTGCTTTTTCACGAAATAAAGAGCTTAGAAAAACAAACTACGGTACGGCCTATGGGGAATTGGGAATATTTTAGGTTTGAAAAAAAAAAAAATTACGGGTTATTGGTGTGGACGAAACAATGGAGAATGACACCTTTAGTTCTATTGGGCTGCACTCAGACGGCCGTCAGTTGTCAGAAAGTATTAATATTCTGTAGTTCTATATGTAAAACATTAGGGCTCATTCACACACCCGATGTGTGACATTGATCAGAGCTTGATCAGATTACGATCCGAGTGTCATCCATTTTTCTCATGTCTGTTTTTGGAACCAACCTTGATGAATCTATTAAAAATAGTGGATCGAACGCAGATAAGATACCATTTGTGCCTAATCCGAATTTTATTCCTTTTTTACTGCTTCGAGGGATTCTCCAGCTTTGGGGTTCAAGTCCGCAGTAACTCTGTGTGACTGCAGACTTGTGAGTCCTGACAGCGTGTACAGTGCACTGTATCAGGATTCTCCAGTGCCGGCGCCAGTAACAGCGGGTGCGTTACCGCAAGTATACATGGTCACATGCCGACTAGACGTATGCAGCCTCGTTTAATACAAGTGAATGAAGCAAAACTGGACACATCTAGTCGGAATGTGGCCAGTTGTGTGCAAATCACATATTTCCACTCCCAGTGGCACCAGAAAATCCTGACAGTGCACACTGTGCACGTAGAGTAACTGCAGACTTGAGCCCCAACTCTGGGCAACCCCTTTAATAGCTGGGGAGAAGCTTGGATAAATTTAGGCAAAAATGCACCTTATTTTAGACTAGCTGACCCATTGCAGTATATTACCGCAGATTGGTTACACAGGCAGACCGCACTTCCCATGCGCATAGAACAATCGGTAATATAATCATCATGCGCACAGGCTGTCGCTGTTCTTGTTAACACAAAATGATGTGCTGCCATGAACGATTATTTTTTACAAGCAAAATTAAAAATCATTTCACCCAACGAACAAGTATGTTGCATGCTGCTTGTTCAACAGGTGATTGGCAGCTGCACGATTATTGGGAATAGTAAAGCTTGTTCCTAGTTCATAGTAAAGCTTGTTCCCAATAATCGGCCAGTGTAAATGCACCCAACCTGCCCATAAGCTTTCTTCACACAGTTTTGTGTTGCAGTTTTTTTGCTCGAGGTGAGGAACCATCCATCTTGTTATCGAGGAGAGGGACCAACCAGCTTGTTATCAAGGAGAGGGACCATCAAGCTTGCTATCGAGGAGAAAGACCACCCAGCTTGTTATTGAGAAGAGAGGCCATCCAGCTTGTTATTGAGTAAAGGGACCATCCAGCTTGTTATCGGTGAAAGGGACCATCCAGCTTATTATCGGTGAAAGGGACCATCCAGCTTGTTATCAAAGAAAGGGACCATCCAGATTGTTATGGAGGAGATAGATCATCCAGATTCTTTCTGAGGAGAAGAACCATCCAGCTTGTTACTGAGGAGAGGGACCATCCAGCCTGTTATCGAGGAGAAGGACCATCCAGCTTGTTATGGAGGAGAGGGACCGTCCAGCTAATTATGGAGGAGGGGGACTATCCAACTTGTTATGGAGGAGAGGGACTATCCAACTTATCGAGAAGCTGTACCATCCATATTGTTATGGAGGAGAGGGATCATCCATATTGTTATGGAGGAGAGGGACCATCCAGCTTGTTATGGAGGAGAGGGACTATCCAACTTGTTATCGAGAAGATGGACCATCCATATTGTTATCGAGGAGAAGAACCATTTAGCTTGTTATGAAGGAAAGGGACCATCCAACTTGTTATCAAGGAGAAGGACTATTGGACTTGTTATGCAGGAGAGGACAATCCAACTTATTACCAAGGAGCGGCACCATCCAGCTTGTTATGGAGCACAGGTACCATCCAGCTTATTATCCAGAAGACCATTCAGATTGTTATCGAGGAGATGGACCATCCAGCTTGTTACTGAGGAGAAAGACCCTACAGCTTGTTATAGTGTAGAAGGAACATTGAGATTGTTATTGAGTAGAGGAACGATGCAGCTTGTTATCGAGGAGATGGACCATCCAGCTTGTTATTGTGGAGAGGGAACATTCTGCTAGTTATCATTTCTGATGGTTGAGTCTGTATTAGTGCCTATGGCAGTGGCAGCGCACACTTGATGCGCCATTAACGCTGAGCATTACCTGGCAGTGTTACAAAATTTGCTCCATCCAGACAATATCTATTTAAAAAAAGGCTGTACATATTTCAGCAGGACAATGGTGAACCACATATTGCATCCATCACATTATCACGGCTCTGCAGAAGAATAGTTTGGATGATGAACAAGCCACCTGCAGTCCAGACCTCTCACCAATAGAAAACTTCTATAATAGATAGATAATAGACAGATAATAGATAGATACTAGATAGATAGATAGATAGATAGATAGATAGATAGATAGATAGATAATAGATGGCGAGATAGACAGATGATAGATAATACATATATAGATGATAGATGGATAGATAATAGATTGATAGATAATAGATACATAGATAAATGGTAGATAATAGATAGATGATAGATAATAGATAGATAATAGATGATAGATAGATAGATAAATAATAGATAGATAGATAGATAATAGATGATAGATAGATAGATACATAATAGATGATAGATAGATGATAGATAATAGATAGATAGATGATAGATAGATAGATAGATAGATAGATAGATAGATAGATAGATGATAGATAGATAAATAATAGATAGATAGAGAGATAATAGATGATAGAACCATATCAGATCTATTGACACATTGTCACTGTTTCTTCCTGTTACATCCCGGGCGCTGGAGGTTTGGGGAAGATTCCGGGTCCTGACACGTCTGTGTGTGAATGTGGCCTTGGATCAGGCAGTGTAAATTATATCTTAATGGGCATTTCAACACATTTCTCTTTGATTTTACCAGAGTTATGAAAATATGAGTTAAGACAAATCGAAAAACAAGCTCGTGAATCACTCATTGACGAGGGAGAAAAAGGCTTCTTTGCAAGTAAGAAAAAAAATCTTTTGACATAAATTAAAAAGTTCCTACAAGTTTTTCTCTTTTTTTACGTCCCCTGATGGGAGTAGCAAAAACTGACTTCATGTTGGTTGTATCAAGGATCTGCAGAATTCCTCATCTCCGGGGGACGGCCGGGGGCTCGATGGGAGGGAAGGACACCGGTGTTGGCCGCGGCTGAGCCAGGGTTGGGACGGGGCATTTGATACCTGGGCTTTGAGTCGCTAACGTTGGCCCTTGGGACGGATGTGGGAGGGTTAAAGGGGCTTTATCGGCCTAACAGCAGAACAGAAAGCGCTCAGTGCAAAAAGGAAAGAGGGGTCTGGGGTGTAATATTATGGAAAATAAAAAGGGGGTTTTAAAGAGCCCCCGATACTGTAACACAGGCCTGGAATACACTGCCGGCTTTATCATAGCTGCAGAACGTGAGCGGATGGAAAAACGTGAGGAAGTGCGAGATCACGCAGGGGATGATAGATTGATGGAACAGGCTCCCGCGAAGGTGGGTCATGCAAGTCCCACCACTGAGCACTGTGATTGGGGGGGATTCATCTTTAACCCCTTAAATACTGACCGCAAAGTTATGATGAGCTCTGAGGGGCTGTGAAAGGGGCCGTCCAGGAATCTGGGGTCTGCGAAAAATGTGTGATTGTGTCCTGAAGACACGAGTTATCCTTCGGATGTGTATGGGAGGGGCGGCAGCTGGATGTGGGAGGGGCTGCAACTGAATGTGGGAGGGGCAATAGCTGTATGTGGGAGGGACAATAGTAGTATATGGGAGGGACAATAGCTGCATGTGGGAGGGACAATAGCTGTATGTGGGAGGAGCAACAGCTGTATGTAGGAGGGACAATATCTGTATGTGGGAGGGACAATAGCTGTATGTGGGAGGAGCGACAGCTGGATGTGGGAGGGACAATAGCTGTATGTGGGAGGAGCGACAGCTGGATGTGGGAGGGACAATAGCTGTATGTGGGAGGAGCAACAGCTGGATGTGGGAGGAGCGACAGCTGGATGTGGGAGGGACAATAGCTGTATGTGGGAGGAGCAACAGCTGTATGTAGGAGTGACAATATCTGTATGTGGGAGGGACAATAGCTGTATGTGGGAGGGACAATAACTGTATGTGGGAGGAGCGACAGCTGGATGTGGGAGGGACAATAGCTGTATGTGGGAGGAGCAACAGCTGTATGTGGGAGGGACAATAACTGTATGTGGGAGGAGCGACAGCTGGATGTGGGAGGAGCGACAGCTGGATGTGGGAGGGACAATAGCTGTATGTGGGAGGAGCGACAGCTGGATGTGGGAGGGACAATAGCTGTATGTGGGAGGAGCAACAGCTGGATGTGGGAGGGACAATATCTGTATGTGGGAGGGACAATAGCTGTATGTGGGAGGGACAATATCTGTATGTGGGAGGGACAATAGCTCTATGTGGGAGGGACAATATCTGTATGTGGGAGGGACAATAGCTGTATGTGGGAGGGACAATAGCTGTATGTGGGAGGGGCAATAGCTGTATGTGGGAGGGACAATAACTGTATGTGGGAGGAGCGACAGCTGGATGTGGGAGGGACAATGGCTGTATGTGGGAGGAGCAACAGCTGTATGTGGGAGGGACAATAGCTGTATATGGGATGAACAATAGCTGTATGTGGGAGGGACAATATCTGTATGTGGGAGGGACAATAGCTGTATATGGGATGGGCAATATCTGTACGTGAGAGGAGCAACAGCTGGATGTGGGAAGGGGCAATATCATTATGTGGGAAGGGTGACAGCTGTACGTGAGAGGAGCAGCAGCTGTATGTGGGAGGGACAATAGCTGTATGTGGGAGGAGCAACAGCTGGATGTGGGAAGGGGCAGCAGCTTATGTAGGAGGGGCATCAGCTTGTGTGGGAGGGGCTGCAGCTGAATGTGGGAGTGGCTGCAGCACGATGTGGGAGGGGTCGGAAGCTGAATATGGGAAGGGCGGCAGCTGGATGTGGGAGGGGCGGCAGCTGTATGTGGGAGGGGCAGCAGCTGTATTTGGGAGGGGCTGTATCTGGATGTGGGAGGGATTGTAAGCTGAATATGGGAATGGCGGCATCTGTATGTGGGAGGGGTGGCAGTGGAATTTGCGAGGGGCTGCAGTTGGGGAAAACCAGCAAGTATTATAATTCTACTTCCCAGTAGTAGCTGAGCTGATAGTTGGCCTCCAACAGCTCTAATGTGACTATCCGCCATGTTGGAGATCCATGACGGGGTTAACCCTTGCACAGGTCTCCGAGCGCTCCTTATTCTGTGATATTAGTGAGCATTTTCATTACTTTAATTCTTCCGCAGGATCGGCCTTTTTCAGTGGCTTTTTATCCATTGCAGCTGAGCTAATTTGATGAAAGGATAAAACAGATTTTGGAGCCAGGTTAAATATGTCGAGTTCCTACCTACGAGCATCTCTCTGCCTCTTGGCGGCAGCCAAAGCAAACACGTCACTGAATAACATAACAAGACCTGGAGGGATTGGATTACTGAATGAGGGGGTTGGATGCCTCTAATAACGCTGCTATTCTATTAAAACTTCCATCAAACTCTTCAGACATGGAGCGGAAAGTCTCTGCCGTTCCACCAGGGGTAAAAATAGCCCCCGATCCCGGCTGTGTACTGAAAAGAGGCTGCGAATGACTATCAGGATCTGAATAAAAGTCACAGCCACAGTAAAACACGTTAGAGACAAAATTAGAAAGCTTAAAATGTTCCCCCTTCTGGCTACATGATTTCCTAATACGTCATACAGCAGGTGCCATGTATAAAGCAGGCTCAGGAGCTGAGACCGCAGCACACAGGGCAGATGCTGGCTGTGCTACACAGCCAACATCTGCCCCTATCAGCAGCGAATGGAGATACCTCTGATCGCTGCTGTTTAGCCCTTAAATACCATTGTACGTCTCTGACAATGGAACTTAAGTGTCATTATCGGGCTCCGGTGTGCAAAGAAACTCATGTCATGACGTAATCCCGGGATGTCGATGATTTGTCATGGCAGCTGTGGACTTGCTGAAGGCCCCCGTTGCTGCCAGTTTAGTATTCCTCTGGATACCAGTAACACGCTGGGCTTCATAGGAGACCTTGATTTGCACTACATACATATGAGACACATAAAGCGCCCTAAAAAAGTACTCATACCCCGTGATAGCAACAAAAAGTAGCAAGTATTTGTGAAGTGTAAAGGAAATGATACCTGGTTTTCTAAATATTTTAAAACTATAAATCTGACGATTGTGAGGTACATTTGTATTCAGCCTTCTGTAGTCTGATACGCCTATATAAAATGACTAATCGCCTCCAGAAGTCACATAATAATTACATTGAGTCTACCTGTGTGTCATTTCTTCTCAGTATAACTACAGCTGTTCTGTGAAGGCCTCAGAGGTTTGAGAACATTAGGGAATAAACAGCATAATGAAAACCAAGGAGCACACCAGACAGGTCAGGGATAAAGTAGTGGAAAAGAGGAAAGCAGGATTAGGTTATAATAAATAGCACAAGCTATGAACATCTCACGGAGCGCCGTTCAATCCATCAGCCAAAAATGGAAGTAGTATGGCACAACTACAAACCTACCAAGACCTGGCCGTCCACCTAATCTGACATCCCAAGCAAGGAGAGGACTAATTAGAGAAGCAGCAAAGAGGTCCATAGTCATTGTGGAGGAGCTGCAGAGATCCACAGCTCAGGTGGGAGAATCTGTCCACAGGACAACTATTATACTGGAATGGAAGAGTGGCAAGAAGAAGCCATTTTTTAAAGCCATAGAAAGTCCTGTTTACAAAAAGGTATGTAGGGGACACAGCAAGCATGCGGAAGAAGGTGCCCTGCTCAGATGAGACCAAAGGAGAACTTTTTGGGCTAAATGCAAAACACTATGTGTGGTGGAAAAGTAACACTGCACATCACCCTGGAAACACCGTCCTCACTGTCAAACATAGTGGTGGCAGCATCATGCTATGGGGAGGCTTTTCTTCAGCAGGGGCAGGGAAGCTGGTCAGAGTTGATTGAAAGATGTATAGAGCTAAATACTGGGCAGTCCTGGAGGAAAACTTGTTAGAGACTGTAAAAGATTTGAGACTGAAGCATAGGTTCACCTTCCAGCATTACAACACCCTGCCAGAGCTACAATGGAGGGTATGGATCAGAGCATACTTATTTGTGTGAACAACGCAGTTACAGTCCAGACCTAAACACCAGAGGATCTGTAACAAGACGTGAATATTGCTGATCATTGACGTCTCCATCCAGTCTCACTGAGTGAGAGCGAGTGTGCAAAGAGGAAAGGGCAAAATGTCACCTCTAGATGTGCAAAACTGGAGAGCCAGACCCTAAAAGACTGCAGCAGTAAATGCAGCGAAAGGTGGTCCTGCAAAGTACTGACTCAGGGGGCTGAATACAAATGCATCGCACAATGTTCAGATTTATAGCTGCATCATTTCCTTTACTCTTCTTTTCTTGTTGGTATCACATAAAATCTCAATAAAATACATTTAAGTTTGTAGATATATGTTTATGGTATATGAACACTTTGATAAGGCACTGTAGATAAATAGATGATAGATAATAGATAGATAGATAGATAGATAGATAGATAGATAGATAGATAGATAACACTGTTCAACGCAATTTTTCTGCCGAAAGGTTTTAAAACATATTTTAAGTAAATTTTGGCTGCTGATTACGAATATGAACTCCGTTTTTGGCTATCACATCAGGATTTCAAGATATTTTGATGAAAATTACTCCTAATGTTTTATGATAAAAACACATGATTTTCGGTGCTACAATTTTGTATATTTTTAATCAAGGAATAACAAAGATTACAAAGTCTATGTACAGCAAATCAAGACAGAATGAAACTACAAAATATAAAAATATATATATGGCACACAGATGAATGGCAAATGGCCGTTATTATTTGAACTTTCTTTTCTTGGCTGATCTCTGACGTTCAGCTTCTGGGTTGTCTCTCACCAAGCTCCAGCAATAGTCAGCCATCATATGTGAGTCCCACCGGCCTTGATACCGTTCTTCCATTGTTTTAATGTCCTGATGAAAACGCTCCCTTGTTCCTCGCTCACATCCCCAAGGTTCTCTGGAAAAAAGTCCCAATGGCTGTGTAAATAGTGAATCTTGATCCTCATTCTACATCCAAGATTTCGCAGACTCATTAGTAGCTCTTCCACAATCTCTTCATAGTTGTCGGCTTTCTAATTCCCTAGAAAATTCTGCACCACATTACAAAATGCACTCCGAGCTCTTTCTTCTGTCTCATTCATTGATGTGATAACATTTGGGTCTCTCATACGTGTTCTTATTTGAGGTCCATCAAATATTCCAGCCTTTTTCTTCTCTTCACTAAGACCAGGAAAAGTTGAACATATATAGTTAAAGCATTCTCCACTGTGATTGAGAGCTTTGACGAACTGCTTCATCAATCCAAGTTTTATGTGTAAGGGAGGAAAGACAATGTCCTTCCTATCCACTAGAGGATCATGGATGACATTCTTATCGCCAGACGACAAACTCTGTCGCTGAGGCCATTCAGTTTTCACCCAATGCTCTGCTGTAGCTCTCCTGTCCCAGTAGCACAGAAAACAAGGGTTTTATCATAACAAATGGGAATTATGCATGTTCAAAGAAAACAAAGATATTCTCACATTTATTGGGAGACTAAATGAAAACTAAATTTACCTTAGTGAACCGTATAAACCGGCACTTTTCATACTCTACTTATATTTATCATGGAATTCATGAAAATGGGCTGTATACCTGTAGCACAAAAACGTGATGTGATAGAGAAATTGTAAGATCAGATTTGAATTCAGCACCCTCAAATTAGTCTAAAACTGTTCTTAAAGTCCACGCCAGAAATTTTTTTTTTTTGTAGACCAGTGTAATAATTAGATAGCTGATTGATAGAGATACATAGATAATAGATAGATAGATAGATAGATAGATAGATAGATAGATAGATAGATAATGGAAAGAGATAAGAGATGATAGATAATAAATAGATAGATAATAGATAAGACATAGATAGATAATAGATAGATAATAGATAAATAGAGAGATGATAGATAGATAATAGGTAGATAGAAGATAATAATAGATGGATGATACATAATATAGATAGATAGATAGATAGATAGATAGATAGATAGATAGATAGATAGATAGGATTCTCACCGATCCTCATGATGGGAAGGAAATCCAAAATGATCATTTTAGTTGTTCCTCCGTAGATCGGTAATTGTCATTCTTTCTTAGTTTCGGCATGTCTTCTCCGCTCCTCTGCGGTCAGTGCCGGCTGCTAGGACTCTCATCATCCTCATGTGGGCTGAGGTCAGCTGACCGAGGACAATGTCAGTGAGTCCCTTGTTCCGTCCGCTGGGGTCCTGCGCTCCAGGTCAGCCCTGGTGAATGGGTCCAGGGGCCGGTGACCAGCGGGGCTCAGACTTGTTTCGCCTCTTTGTTCGGGGTTGTGACAGATGTAATGGCGCGCACATTCCTCGGGTCACACTGTACTTTTAAGTCTGGAGAATTGAGTTTTGCATCTACATGAACACAGGCCTCACACAATCCGCAAACGCAGCAGAAATCTCCTGGTATTCCAAGCACGAAGCGTGGCGTGCGACAGTGACGGTGGGATAAAAGCCGCGTCAGGAGACGGAGAAACGATCGCCATATCACTGCCCAGACAAGTGTGCCTTATACACGGTGCACAAACTTTTCATTTTATACAATGCCCCCAGTCAGTCTCAACTACTTAATGGGATTATCTGAGAATTAAAAGGGAAGCCTGTCCTGTGAATCCCCCACCACTCAGAGTGTTTGTAGTCTGTTACTATGGAGTAGCGCTGGTCGGGTTAGGCGCTGCATACACAAAACGGGAATAGACTTTTTTAGTTGTAAGTAACAATTTGCAAATTTGCTACCTTTTCTATTTAAATGGTCTCATCTGAGGGGGCAGTGCAATGACTAACGAATTACAAAGTGCTTCATTTACCCTATAATGATGAAATGCCCGACCGTAAGAGGTCATCATGGCAGACACCATTGGATGGAGGCTTTTCTTAGAACAGATGGTGCTGTGGTTACACATAATCTGGAGACTCACGATGTAAAGTTGGTGGAGTAAGGCTGAACTTGATGGACCTGTGTCGTCTCTTTTACCTATGTGTTATGACCCCAATGGCGAGGGTCTCAGAGGAACGTGGAAGTCTGCAGAATACAAAAATCCAGCTCATAGGGCAGTGGTAACTGGGTTGACCATATATCTACTCCTAACGCCAACACTAGAAGTAGCCGGGGATCATTCCTACGTTGATTCTAGATGACACGCGCCAGCCGGAGAATCTAGCTACCCCTAGTAGAGGAAAACAAAGACCTTTCTTGCCTCCAGAGAAGGGGACCCCAAAGCTGGATAGAAGCCCCCCACAAATAATGACGGTGAGGTAAGAGGAAATGACAAACACAGAAATGAACCAGGTTTAGCACAGAGAGGCCCGCTTACTGATAGCAGAATAAAGAAAGGTAACTTATATGGTCAACAAAAACCCTATCAAAATCCACACTGGAAATTCAAGAACCCCCGAACCGTCTAACGGTCCGGGGGGAGAACACCAGCCCCCTAGAGCTTCCAGCAAAGGTCAGGATATAGATTTGCAACAAGCTGGACAAAAATACAAAACCAAAACAAATAGCAAAAAGCAAAAGGCAGACTTAGCTGATATAACTGGAACCAGGATCAGTAGACAAGAGCACAGCAGACTAGCTCTGATAACTACGTTGCCAGGCATTGAACTGAAGGTCCAGGGAGCTTATATAGCAACACCCCTAACTAACGACCCAGGTGCGGATAAAAGGAATGACAGAAAAACCAGAGTCAAAAAACTAGTAACCACTAGAGGGAGCAAAAAGCAAATTCACAACAGTACCCCCCCCTTAGTGAGGGGTCACCGAACCCTCACCACGACCACCAGGGCGATCAGGATGAGCGGCATGAAAGGCACGAACTAAATCGGCCGCATGAACATCAGAGGCGACCACCCAGGAATTATCCTCCTGACCATAGCCCTTCCACTTGACCAGGTACTGAAGCCTCCGCCTGGAGAGGCGAGAATCCAAGATCTTCTCCACCACGTACTCCAACTCGCCCTCAACCAACACCGGAGCAGGAGGCTCAGCAGAAGGAACTACAGGCACAATGTACCGCCGCAACAAGGACCTATGAAATACATTGTGAATAGCAAACGACACAGGAAGATCCAGACGAAAAGATACAGGATTAAGGATTTCCAATATCTTGTAAGGCCCAATAAAACGAGGTTTAAATTTGGGAGAGGAGACCTTCATAGGAACAAAGCGGGAAGAAAGCCACACCAAATCCCCAACGCGTAGTCGGGGACCCACACCGCGGCGGCGGTTGGCAAAGCGCTGAGCCTTCTCCTGTGACAACTTCAAGTTGTCCACCACATGATTCCAGATCTGCTGCAACCTATCCACCACAGAATCCACCCCAGGACAGTCAGAAGGCTCCACATGACCCGAAGAAAAGCGAGGATGGAAACCAGAGTTGCAGAAAAAAGGCGAAACCAAGGTGGCGGAACTAGCCCGATTATTAAGGGCAAACTCAGCCAACGGCAAGAATGTCACCCAATCGTCCTGATCAGCAGAGACAAAACACCTCAAATAAGCCTCCAAAGTCTGATTGGTTCGCTCCGTCTGTCCATTAGTCTGAGGATGGAAAGCAGACGAAAACGACAAATCAATGCCCATCCTACTACAAAAGGATCGCCAGAACCTGGAAACGAACTGGGATCCTCTGTCTGACACAATATTCTCAGGGATGCCGTGCAAACGAACCACGTTCTGGAAAAACACAGGAACCAGATCGGAAGAGGAAGGCAGCTTAGGCAAAGGAACCAAATGGACCATCTTGGAGAAGCGATCACATATCACCCAGATAACGGACATGCCCTGAGATAGCGGAAGATCAGAAATGAAATCCATGGAGATATGTGTCCAAGGTCTCTTCGGGACAGGCAAGGGCAAGAGCAAACCGCTGGCACGAGAACAGCAAGGCTTAGCTCGAGCACAAGTCCCACAGGACTGCACAAATGACCGCACATCCCTTGACAAGGAAGGCCACCAAAAGGACCTGGCCACCAGATCTCTGGTGCCAAAAATTCCCGGGTGACCTGCCAACACCGAGGAATGAACCTCGGAAATGACTCTGCTGGTCCACTTATCCGGGACAAACAGTCTGTCAGGTGGGCAAGACTCAGGCCTATCAGCCTGAAATCTCTGCAACACACGTCGCAGATCCGGAGAAATAGCTGACAAGATAACTCCATCTTTAAGAATACCAACAGGATCAGCGACTCCAGGAGCATCAGGCACAAAGCTCCTAGAAAGAGCATCGGCCTTCACATTCTTTGAACCTGGTAAATACGAGACAACAAAATCAAAGCGGGAGAAAAACAATGACCAGCGGGCCTGTCTCGGATTAAGGCGTTTAGCAGACTCGAGATACATCAGATTTTTGTGATCAGTCAAGACCACCACACGATGCTTAGCACCCTCGAGCCAATGACGCCACTCCTCAAATGCCCATTTCATGGCCAACAACTCCCGATTGCCCACATCATAATTTCGCTCGGCAGGCGAAAACTTCCTAGAGAAAAAGGCACAAGGTTTCATAACAGAGCAACCAGGGCCTCTCTGCGACAAAACGGCCCCTGCCCCAATCTCCGAAGCATCCACCTCAACCTGAAAGGGAAGTGAGACGTCAGGCTGGCACAAAACAGGCGCCGAAGTAAACCGGCGTTTCAACTCCTGGAAAGCCTCCACGGCAGCAGGAGCCCAGTTAGCTACATCGGAGCCCTTCTTGGTCATATCCGTCAAAGGTTTCACAATGCTAGAAAAATTAGCGATAAAACGACGGTAGAAGTTAGTGAAGCCCAAGAACTTCTGAAGACTCTTAACTGACGAGGGCTGAGTCCAATCAAGAATAGCTCGGACCTTGACTGGGTCCATCTCCACAGCAGAAGGGGAAAAAATGAACCCCAAAAAGGGAACCTTCTGTACACCAAAGAGACACTTTGAGCCCTTGACAAACAAAGAATTTTCACGCAAAATTTTAAAGACCAACCTGACCTGCTCCACATGCGAATCCCAATTATCAGAAAAAACCAAAATATCATCCAGATAAACAATCAAAAATTTATCCAGATACTTCCGGAAAATGTCATGCATAAAGGACTGAAAAACTGAAGGCGCATTGGAGAGCCCAAAAGGCATCACCAAGTACTCAAAATGACCTTCGGGCGTATTGAATGCGGTTTTCCATTCATCACCTTGCTTAATGCGCACAAGGTTGTACGCACCACGAAGGTCTATCTTGGTGAACCACTTGGCACCCTTAATCCGGGCAAACAAGTCAGACAACAGCGGTAAAGGATACTGAAATTCGACAGTGATCTTATTTAAAAGCCGATAATCAATACAAGGTCTCAAAGATCCGTCCTTTTTTGCCACAAAAAAGAATCCCGCACCAAGAGGGGAAGAAGACGGACGAATATGTCCTTTCTCCAGAGACTCCTTGATATATGAACGCATAGCGGTATGTTCAGGTACCGACAGATTAAACAGTCTTCCCTTAGGAAATTTACTGCCTGGGATCAAATCTATAGCACAGTCACAGTCCCTATGAGGAGGCAGTGCACTGGACTCAGACTCACTGAAGACATCCTGATAATCAGACAAATACTCCGGAACTTCCGAAGGCGTAGAAGAAGCAATAGACACAGGCAGGGAATCCCCATGAATACCACGACAGCCCCAACTTGAGACTGACATAGCCTTCCAGTCCAGGACTGGATTATGGGTCTGTAACCATGGCAGCCCTAAAACGACCAAATCATGCATTTTATGTAAAACCAGGAAACGTATCACCTCGCGGTGTTCAGGAGTCATGCACATGGTAACCTGAGTCCAATACTGCGGTTTATTTGCTGCCAATGGTGTAGCATCAATACCCCTAAGAGGAATAGGATTTTCTAATGGTTCAAGAGTAAATCCACAGCGCTTAGCAAATGAGAGATCCATGAGACTCAGGGCAGCACCTGAATCTACAAACGCCATGACAGGATAAGATGACAGTGAGCAAATCAAAGTTACAGACAGAATAAATTTAGGTTGCAAATTACCAACGGTGACAGGACTAACAACCTTAGCTATACGTTTAGAGCATGCTGAGATAACATGTGTAGAATCACCACAGTAGTAGCACAAGCCATTCCGGCGTCTATGAATTTTCCGCTCATTTCTAGTCAGGATTCTATCACATTGCATTAAATCAGGTGTCTGTTCAGACAACACCATGAGGGAATTTGCAGTTTTTCTATCACATTGCACCGAATTAGGTGTCTGTTCAGACAACACCATGAGGGAATTTGCGGTTTTGCGCTCCCGCAACCGCCGGTCAATTTGAATAGCCAGTGCCATAGTATCATTCAGACCTGTGGGAATGGGAAAACCCACCATAACATTCTTAATGGCTTCAGAAAGGCCATTTCTAAAATTAGCGGCCAGTGCACACTCGTTCCAATGTGTCAGCACGGACCATTTCCGAAATTTTTGGCAATACACTTCAGCCTCGTCCTGCCCCTGAGACATAGACAGCAAGGCCTTTTCTGCCTGAATCTCAAGATTGGGTTCCTCATAAAGTAAACCGAGCGCCAGAAAAAACGCATCAAGATCAGCCAATGCCGGATCTCCTGGCGCCAGCGAAAAAGCCCAATCCTGAGGGTCGCCCCGTAAGAACGAAATAACAATTTTTACTTGCTGATCAGAATCTCCTGATGAACAGGGTCTCAGGGACAAAAACAATTTACAATTATTCACGAAATTCCTAAACTTAAACCTGTCTCCGGAAAACAGTTCAGGAATCGGTATTTTAGGTTCTGACCTAGGATTTCTGATAACATAGTCTTGTATGCCCTGCACACGAGTAGCCAGCTGGTCCACACTTGTAATCAAGGTCTGGACATTCATGTCTGCAGCAAGCATAGCCACTCTGAGGTAAAGGGGAAGAAGAAAAAAAAAAAAAAAAAAAAACTCAGAATCTTCTTTCTTATAATCCCTCTTCTGCAATGCATTAAACATTTAATACTGGCCTGGCAAACTATTATGACCCCAATGGCGAGGGTCTCAGAGGAACGTGGAAGTCTGCAGAATACAAAAATCCAGCTCATAGGGCAGTGGTAACTGGGTTGACCATATATCTACTCCTAACGCCAACACTAGAAGTAGCCGGGGATCATTCCTACGTTGATTCTAGATGACACGCGCCAGCCGGAGAATCTAGCTACCCCTAGTACAGGAAAACAAAGACCTTTCTTGCCTCCAGAGAAGGGGACCCCAAAGCTGGATAGAAGCCCCCCACAAATAATGACGGTGAGGTAAGAGGAAATGACAAACACAGAAATGAACCAGGTTTAGCACAGAGAGGCCCGCTTACTGATAGCAGAATAAAGAAAGGTAACTTATATGGTCAACAAAAACCCTATCAAAATCCACACTGGAAATTCAAGAACCCCAGAACCGTCTAACGGTCCGGGGGGAGAACACCAGCCCCCTAGAGCTTCCAGCAAAGGTCAGGATATAGATTTGCAACAAGCTGGACAAAAATACAAAACCAAAACAAATAGCAAAAAGCAAAAGGCAGACTTAGCTGATATAACTGGAACCAGGATCAGTAGACAAGAGCACAGCAGACTAGCTCTGATAACTACGTTGCCAGGCATTGAACTGAAGGTCCAGGGAGCTTATATAGCAACACCCCTAACTAACGACCCAGGTGCGGATAAAAGGAATGACAGAAAAACCAGAGTCAAAAAACTAGTAACCACTAGAGGGAGCAAAAAGCAAATTCACAACACCTATGTAACATTTTCAAACTTAAAATTACTCTGAAGTGTCGGCCACTAGGTGTCTCCCTTCTGTGTAACTTACGGTCCACGGCCTGCGCTCCATAGCCTGCAGTCAGGTGTAATCCACATCGGACAACAGAGACACTGAGATGGATTACAGGAAGTGAGGGTGTGTCTTTGTCTTTCTACAGGAAGTGAGGGTGTGTCTTTGTCTTTCTACAGGAAGTGAGGGTGTGTCTTTGTCTTTCTACAGGAAGTGAGGGTGTGTCTTTGTCTTTCTACAGGAAGTGAGGGTGTGTCTTTGTCTTTCTACAGGAAGTGAGGGTGGGTCTTTGTCTTTCTACAGGAAGTGAGGGTGGGTCTTTGTCTCTACAGGAAGTGAGGGGTTGTCTTTGTCTTTCTACAGGAAGTGAGGGTGGGTCTTTGTCTTTCTACAGGAACTGAGGGTGGGTCTTTGTCTCTACAAGAAGTGAGGGCGTGTCTTTGTCTCTACAGGAAGTGAGGGCGTGTCTTTGTCTCTACAGAAAGTGAGGGCGTGTCTGTCTTTCTACAGGAAGTGAGGGTGTGTCTTTGTCTTTCTACAGGAAGTGAAGGTGTGTCTTTGTCTCTACAGGAAGTGAGGGTTAGTCTTTGTCTCTACAGGAAGTGAGGGTGTGTCTTTGTCTTTCTACGGGAAGTGAAGGTGTGTCTTTGTCTCTACAGGAAGTGAGGGTTAGTCTTTGTCTCTACAGGAAGTGAGGGTGTGTCTTTGTCTCTACAGGAAGTGAGGGTGTGTCTTTGTCTTTCTACAGGAAGTGAGGGTTTGTCTTTGTCTCTACAGGAAGTGAGGGTTTGTCTTTGTCTCTACAGTAAGTGAGGGTGTGTCTTTGATTTTTTACAGAAAGTGACGGTGTGTCTTTGTCTTTCTACAGTAGGTGAGAGTGTATCTTTGTCTCTACAGGAAGTGAGGGTTTGTCTTTGTTTCTACAGGATGTGAGGGGGTGTCTTTGATTTTCTACAGAACGTGAGGGCGTGTCTTTGCCTTTCTACAGTAGGTGAGAGTGTATCTGTCTCTACAGGAAGTGAGGGTTTGTCTTTGTCTCTACAGGAAGTTAGGGGTATCTTTGTCTTTCTACAGGAAGTGAGGGCGTGTCTTTGTCTTTCCACAGGAAGTGAGGGTGTGTCTTTGTCTCTACAGGAAGTGAGGGTTTGTCTTTGTCTTTCTACAGAAAGTGAGGGTGTGTCTTTGTCTTTCTACAGTAGTTGAGATTGTATCTTTTTCTCTACAGGAAGTGAGGGTTTGCCTTTGTCTCTACAGGAAGTGAGGGGGTATCTTTGTCTTTCTACAGGATGTGAAGGTGTGTCTTTGTCTCTACAGGAAGTGAGGGTTTGTCTTTGTCTTTCTATAGGAAGTGAGGGTGCATCTTTGTCTCTCTACAGGAAGTGAGGGTTTGTCTTTGTCTCTACAGGAAGTGAGGGTGTGCCTTTGTCTTTCTACAGGAAGTGAGGGTGTGTCTTTGTCTTTTTACAGGAAGTGAGGGTGTGTCTTTGTTTTTCTACAGGAAGTGAAGGTGTGTCTTTGTCTCTACAGTAAGTGAGGGTTTGTCTCTACAGGAAGTGAGGGTGGGTCTTTGTCTTTCTACAGGAAGTGAGGGTGGGTGTTTGTCTTTCTACAAGAATTGAGGGTGTGTCCTTGTCTTTCTACAGGAATTGATGGTGTGTCCTTGTCTTTCTACAGGAAGTGAGGGTGTGTCTTTGTCTCTACAGGAAGTGAGGGTTTGTCTTTGTCTCTACAGGAAGTGAGGGTGTGTCTTTGTCTCTACAGGAAGCGAGGGCGTGTCTTTGTCTTTCTACAGGAAGTGAAGGTGTGTCTTTGTCTTTCTATAGGAAGTGAGGGTGTGTCTTTGTCTCTACAGGAAGTGAGGGGTTGTCTTTGTCTTTCTACAGGAAGTGAGGGTTTGTCTTTGTCTCTACAGTAAGTGAGGGTGGGTCTTTGTCTTTCTACAGGAAGTGAGGGTGTGTCCTTGTCTTTCTACAGGAAGTGAGGGTGGGTCTTTGTCTTTCTACAAGAATTGAGGGTGTGTCCTTGTCTTTCTACAGGAATTGAGGGTGTGTTCTTGTCTTTCTACAGGAAGTGAAGGTTTGTCTTTGTCTTTCCACAGGAAGTGAAGGTGTGTCTTTGTCTTTCTACAGGAAGTGAGGGTGTGTCTTTGTCTTTCTGATCCTGTTCTGTTTGTTGAACAACAAACAGAAAGGCAATATTTAAAATAAGGGCATTGGACAGCAACAGGAGCAATGCATTATGGGACCATGCATGCAGGGAAGTGAGGTAAAGGAAATTTTTGGACATATAGTGCTGACAGAATGCTGCTGATGTCTGATGACTGATGATGAT
Organism: Ranitomeya variabilis; assembly: GCF_051348905.1. Lineage (NCBI taxonomy): Eukaryota > Metazoa > Chordata > Amphibia > Anura > Dendrobatidae > Ranitomeya > Ranitomeya variabilis. The sequence continues at coordinate 206,674,662 of NC_135239.1, forward strand.
GATGAAGAACCACACACTGAAAAATAGTGTGTGGCAAGTTACAAGGCAGGAAGGAGAGTCAGGACCGTTCTTGGACACGTTATACTGGCCTGAGCCCCAGAAACAGCTTTTCTTATGGTGGTGGATGAGAGCAATGAGATGACCATTTACTGTAATTTGGGGTGAAATGACTGCTGCGTATTAAGATGCATGGTAGCAATTACATTAAATAATATGTGGTTACGAAGGTGGACATAACCCTTCGGCAGTGTTGCTTGTTCCTAATGTCAGAGTAACCCATGACACGGATGATGCTATGAATTAGTGTAAGATACCAGTGACATGATGTACAGGACTCGCAGCTCCGAGCTGCAGCCTTGCACAGACTTTTCTATCCACAAGCACAATGGAAAATATAAAACCTGCTAATATAAAAGTGATTTTTTTTCCAAACAGGAAGGTGGAGATGAGCGAGCTGTGTCTACGTACAAGGACACAACTGGCACTAAAAATAAGGTCCTTGGAAGAAGTGACATCATGGGACCTGTACAGACAAATAATCTAATAATGAAAAATACAAGCAAAGATCCACGAGGAGGATTGTTCCCAGCAATGCGTCATGGGCACATATGACAGAGGCACCATGTGGCTGCCAGGGGATGGGACAGAGAAGATCCAACCCCGTGTAAAAAAAAAACATTTCCGTTCTCCCATCTCTGGCATAACGTCGTTATTAGCAAATAAGAATATGGGATCCTGTGTCATGAAGAAGGCAAAGCAAACATCAGGTCCTGCCCACGATGGAGGGTCTATTTGATCTTTAGTCCCCCCTCTCGTCTATGTCCTACATACATGTACTTTGTATACTTTGGGTCACCAAAAAGACATTTTATGGATTATTACTGACTGTACAGAATATTGCACTGCAACAACTATGTTAGTGAGGCTAAAATATGTCCAGGAGGTTGTCGCTTCTCTTCATCCACTGCTTTACTCAGCAGAGATCAACACAGAGGACAGGATAAATCCCCTCCTTGTTGATATTAAATCTGTGCTCCAACCTGAGATATAATGAGAGTCACATACTGGTGGACTAGTCAGACCCCGGTCATCAGACAGACCCTTTAGTCTTATGCAGCCTGGACTAGTCAGACCCCGCTCATCAGACAGACCCTTTAATCTTATGCAGCCTGGACTAGTCAGACCCCAGTCATCAGACAGACCCTTTAGTCTTATGCAGCATGGACTAGTCAGACTCCAGTCATCAGACAGACCTTTTAATCTTATGCAGCCTGGACTAGTCAGACCCCGGTCATCAGACAGACCCTTTAATCTTATGCAGCCTGGACTAGTCAGACCCAAGTCATCAGACAGACCCTTTAGTCTTATGCAGCCTGGACTAGTCAGACTCCGGTCATCAGACAGACCTTTTAATCTTATGCAGCCTGGACTAGTCAGACGCCGGTCATCAGACAGACCCTTTAATCTTATGCAGCCTGGACTAGTCAGACCCCGGTCATCAGACAGACCCTTTAGTCTTATGCAGCCTGGACTAGTCAGATTCCGGTCATCAGACAGACCCTTTAGGGTATGTGCACACGCTGCGGATTTTGCTGCGGATCCGCAGCAGTTTCCCATGCGTTTACAGTATAATGTAAACCTATGGGAAACGAAATCCGCAGTGCGCATGCTGCGGAAAAAAACGCGCGGAAACGCAGCGGTTTACATTCCGCAGCATGTCAATTCTTTGTGCGAATTCCGCTGCGGATTTACACCTGCTTCAATAGAAAACTGCAGGTGTAAACCCGCAGCGGAATCTGCAATAGAAACCACGATAAATCCGCAGGAAAAACCGCAGCGGTTTTGCCCTGCGGTTTTCCCAAATCCGCTGCTGAAAAATCTGCAGTCCTCCACAATACGTGTGCACATACCCTTAGTCTTATGGAGCCTGGACTAGTCAGACCCCGCTCATCAGACAGAACCTTTAGTCTTATGCAGCCTGGACTAGTCAGACCTCGGTCATCAGACAGACCCTTTAGTCTTATGCAGCCTGGACTAGTCAGACCCCGGTCATCAGACAGACCCTTTAGTCTTATGCAGCCTGGACTAGTCAGACCCCGGTCATCAGACAGACCCTTTAGTCTTATGCAGCCTGGACTAGTCAGACCCCGGTCATCAGACAGACCCTTTAGTCTTATGCAGCCTGGACTAGTCAGACCCCGGTCATCAGACAGACCTTTTAGTCTTATGCAGCCTGGACTAGTCAGACCCCGGTCATCAGACAGACCCTTTAGTCTTATGCAGCCTGGACTGGTCAGACCCCAGTCATCAGACAGACCCTTTAGTCTTATGCAGCCCGGACTAGTCAGACCCCAGTCATCAGACAGACCCTTTAGTCTTATGCAGCCTGGACTAGTCAGACCCCGGTCATCAGACAGTCCCTTTAGTCTTATGCAGCCTGGGCTAGTCAGACCCCAGTCATCAGACAGACCCTTTAGTCTTATGCAGCCTGGACTAGTCAGACCCCAGTCATCAGACAGACCCTTTAGTCTTATGCAGCCTGGACTAGTCAGACCTCGGTCATCAGACAGACTCTTTAGTCTTATGCAGCCTGGACTAGTCAGACCCCGGTCATCAGACAGACCCTTTAGTCTTATGCAGCCTGGACTAGTCAGACCCCGGTCATCAGACAGACCCTTTAGTCTTATGCAGCCTGGACTAGTCAGACCCCGGTCATCAGACAGACCCTTTAGTCTTATGCAGCCTGGACTAGTCAGACCCCGGTCATCAGACAGACCCTTTAGTCTTATGCAGCCTGGACTAGTCAGACCCCGGTCATCAGACAGACCCTTTAGTCTTATGCAGCCTGGACTAGTCAGACCCCGGTCATCAGACAGACCCTTTAGTCTTATGCAGCCTGGACTAGTCAGACCCCGGTCATCAGACAGACCCTTTAGTCTTATGCAGCCTGGACTAGTCAGACCCCGGTCATCAGACAGACCCTTTAGTCTTATGCAGCCTGGACTAGTCAGACCCCGGTCATCAGACAGACCCTTTAGTCTTATGCAGCCTGGACTAGTCAGACCCCGGTCATCAGACAGACCCTTTAGTCTTATGCAGCCTGGACTAGTCAGACCCCGGTCATTAGACAGACCCTGCTCATCAGACAGACCCTGCAATCCGATTATTGCTTACCTATTGTAAAAGTGTAAGGAATTTTATTGCTGTGTTTTTGGGACTCCACAGGTTTTCTGGAAATCCTAGTTGGGAAACACAAGTGGGCCAACATGCTGTCCAGTGCAAAAATAAAAATCATTCATCCCCAGATGGGAAGATACAATTACTAACTTCTCCTTACAAGTGCGCCATATGGAGACACATAACATATCGGTATTAGATCGCTCCTTATTACTCTGCCGGAGATTATTTATTTATACCTTTTGTGACTTTGTAGCTTGTTTTCTTATTCCTAGATATCAGGAATGGCCGGAATCGGTGGTTTGTACACTGCTTCTATAGTAATGCCGGGATCTTATCAGACGGGAACTGCCTGAGAATATAAACTGAGCGACAGATATGCGGCCGCCATCAAATATGTAGCCCGAGCTAAAAAGGCGAATAAAATTGCACTAAAATAGTCCTGACTCTCTTTTATATATCGAAATTGTGTTTTTATAGGACATTTCTCCCATAATAAGAAAAGGAAAATAGAATGAACACAAAAGTAACAAGGTATAAAAAAGTAACATACAGTATAGGGAGCCTTTAAGGATGTTTTTTTTTTTTATCAGACTAGTGTTGTGGCTGAGAATAAAGATTATGCTTATTTTTTAGTAATACAATGCTAAGAAAATAAGCTTTGGGCCTGTGATTATATATTTTGGGTGCACTGACACGCCCCATTGCACTTCCAGGCTAATTTCCACGTGTAAGCTCACTGGTACATCCTATTTCTACAAATCAGGCATCGGTTTTATTGATTTTCTACAACCTTTACAGCCGTACCACTAATTTCAGTAGTAAAATCATCCTGACAGTTCCCATCTATGAGGCAGAGACGATATATTATTTAGTTGTCCATCTTTTTACAACATTGCCATGTAATAGTCTATTATTGGACGCTGCTGGGATCACAAACCAGTCACAAAGGGATCTTTTTCGTTTTTGTCCAAAAAAACCCTTTGTCACAATGTATCTCCTTAAGCAAAGCTAAAATGTAACAAATCTTATAACTTTGCTTTCTTGACACCAGATGTTGGTGGACCTGTAACTGGAAGAAATTAGTATTTGACATATTGATCTAATCTAATAATGTGGAATAATGCAAAAAAAATGTATATAAAGTGACACATAAATAATAACAAATAATAAATATAATTAATTAAATATACTTGTAATTACAGCAGATTACAGCAAAGGACAAAGGATTGGAATTATAAAGGTTATTATTATTATTATTATTATTATTATAGTTTTTATTAATATTATTATTATTATTTTATATATTCTACAAATCATGACAAAGATAGTAATTATTATTAGTATTTGTTTATATAGTCTACTAATCATGTCATAAAAAATATTATTATTATTATTTGTGTATATATATTTATTATTGTTATTATTATTATTATTAGTTTATATATTCTACAATTCATGTCTATGATTTTTTTTATAGTAAAGCCAAGAAGATAATAACAACACTAAACATAAAACTAAGAATAATTGATTTATTGTTTTATTAAGAATTGTTTTACTAAGAATAATTTATTGTTTTACTAAGAATAATTGATTTATGAGTGTTTTATTAAGAATTGTTTTACTAAGAATAATTTATTGTTTTACTAAGAATAATTGATTTATGAGTGTTTTATTAAGAATTGTTTTACTAAGAATAATTTATTGTTTTACTAAGAATAATAGATTTATTGGATAATTGAATTGATGCAGTGCTGCTGCAATCTGCTCTCTCACCAGCAGGTGGCACTGTCTGCCTGCCTATAGGAAGCTCATGCTGCAGGGCTCCCAGGCTCTGATGAATAGATAATGTGCTCGAACTATTAAAAAGGCAAAGAAGGAAAAAAAAAAAAAAAGAGAGAAAAAAAAACAATTGTGTCTTTCCTCAGTTATTAATCATAATTTATTGCTTAACATTTTTTTTAGAGTAGAAGCCGCAGAAAGCCTCACCCTTCAGTGAATATTGAAAGGCCAAAAGGAAAAAAAAAATCCAGTGTACATAGATTCTAAATATTTCAGGTTGTGTGACTTTGTGTTTGACCTTATGAGAAGATGAACTAATCCTGCAATATAATAGACTTTTATAGAGATATGGAAAATGGCTGCGCGTTATCTGCTTTTACCATAGCAACCATCAGACAGCGGCCGAGCCGAGATGCATGGGAGGTTATTAAATGTGCTGGTGTGTATTGGAAAAATACAGCTTTTTGTCATTGTGAGTCACTCTGGGTCTTTAATACGTAATATTTGGGTTATTAAAAAAAACAACATGTTCACTTCTCTTTTACAGAAAACCAGGAATTCAAGCTGCAAAATGAGAAAAGAGAAAAAAAAAGCAAAATGTGGAAAACATTTGCAGCCGGGAAATATCAAGGTTTTTTTTTTTAATGTATATTTTATGTATCGCAACTATGTAGCAAGGCGATAAAATGTAAATGTTACAATGTAACGTTCAGGTGCGGCTCATCCGGCCCGCACCACAAACGTGCGCCGATATTATTAATGCAGATGCAACATTTTACCAATTTATTGTTATCGAAAGCCTTAAAATGGGCGAGAACGGGCGGCCCCAAAATACAGAATGATTCACTTACCAGGCAGACCTGTTATCAGGTTGCACATCACCTTTCTATAGGAAACACTGAGCTTTTCCTTCTGAGCCCCATACAGACATGTACGCTCAGTTCAGCTGAGCATGCGTATTTTCTCCATTGCTTCTATTCAGGGCTTATCTCTCATGAGAACAAAGGATGAGGCAGGTTGAATATCAACATGACCAATCCTATTTTTCCAAAATGAATGCACCAGCACGGTGGCTCAGTGGTTAGCACTGTATGGTGGCTCAGTGGTTAGCACAGCACGGTGGCTCAGTGGTTAGCACAGCATGGTGGCTCAGTGGTTAGCACTGCAGCCTTGGAGTGGGGTCCTGGGTTCAAATCCCACCAAGGACAACATCTGCAAGGAGTTTGTATGTTCTCCCCATGTTTGAGGGGGTTTCCTCCGAGTTCTCCGGTTTCCTCCCACATTCCAAGGACTGATAGGCAATCCAGATTGTGAGCCCCAATGGGGACAGCGATGATAATGTCTGTAAAGCGGATGTGGAATTAATCGCGATATATAAGTGAGTAAAGAAATATCACACTGTCCGCCGGTCGTGTCAACATAGCCATGTTGTACTGACAATAGTCTAATGTGCATGGCCACCATACGGCCATAAGGGCACATATAGGGCATTACACAAGGGCCTTTTGGTGCCTTAATATGGAGACATGGACACAGGGATGTAACTACAATCACAACCAGGCCCTGGAGCCTAGGGGGCCCAGAAAGACCAATGCTATTAAAGACTTGCAATAATTGGGGGTCCAGTTGGAGCTTCAGCATTGGGGTCCATGAGCTTCAAGTTACTCCCCTGCTTTGGCTATTTACATGGCAACAAGGTTGTAATAATCTGACCATAACTCAACTAAGATGACCACCAAGTTTTTGATCCCTAAAAAAATGGCGTCTAAGAGGTAACGTTTCTCCTTGTGGAGAGTGACATGGCTGACGTGTCAGTGCAAGGAGGCTTATAGGCCAGATCCTGGTTTGGATTTTATCCAGTCATGTTGCAGGGCTCGGTTTTGTCTTTACTAATTGCTACTTCCAATAGGTGGCGCTAGAGCTCAAGTCCATTTGCAAAAAAATTGGGAGATTATTTTATCCCCTCCATATTTTTATCCACTTGTCTGTTTTCTTTTTATAATCAAAGACCATTTTCTACGCTAATAATTACAAGGGATCCATAAAAACGGATGCCGTATGGGTTGGGTCTGTATGGCTTCCATTTGAGCTTAATGGGCGAATCTGGTCATAAAATACCCAGGTCTGAACGCGCCCTAAGAGACATAGGAGCAAATAAATGTGTGGCATCATCTTTGCCCCCCATGACCCCTTTACTGCCCATAGGCACCAGTCACTGATGAGGATTTATTATAGAAACTTTATTGGACACTTTTTCCTCCTCCGGTTCCTATAGTGAGATCCCATATTTACATTTTCGCTCCCATCACATATAACATTTCGGAGCCTCGTGTACCCAGAGAGCAATAACAAAGCACCGGCGCCGACAACCCAACATCCCCAGATTCATCAAGGAAAATAAGACGTATATTTTGGTTTCTTTCCTCGGATAAATCAGAAAGTCGTTCCTTTTTAATTTTGTACCCGGCAGAATGTAATAAATCATCTGTGAGATATGCTATGGCCGCGGCCACCAGTCAAGATCTCGTATCTCCATTACACTGCACCATTTTTTAAGATCTCCACTAATGGGTCTGAGATCTATACTTCCCAGAATAAAAAATTCAATTGTCGGATACTTGGGTTTTTCTTTCTTTTTTTTTTAATTCTTCTCCTTTAATTATATGAAAATGAAGATGTGTGATTTTTCTGTAGCGCCGTCGTCTCGTTGGTAATTAAATCACAACATAACGGTCTGGAGAAATTCTGGAGAAAGTCCAAGATGGAGAATCCAAAGTAATAATGGGTAACAGCGCCATCCTGAGATTCCGAAGGCAGAAAGAGGTACTGCGCCTTCTCAACGAGCAGCAGCGTGGATCACACAAGGACTCCAACATGGGAAGGATACAATGAGATACATTTATTAATCGATTGAATAAAACGATTTAATTCTGTACAAATCAAGATCCTACTGAGGTTACATCTTTGTAAAGTAATTGGCTGGAAAGCTGCCAAGACTCAGGAAAGCTGTGATTAACAATCATGGTTATTCCACCAAATATTGATTTCTGAACTCTTCCCGAGTTAAACATTAGTATTGTTCTTTCTAAATGATTATGAAATTGTTTCTTTGCATTAGTTGAGGTCTGAAAGCAATGTTTGTTTGTTTGTTTTTTATTTTGACCATTTCTTCTTTGTTAGAAAAAAAATACAAAATGTATTGCTTAGAAATTCGGAGACGTTGTCAGAAGTTTATAGAAGAAATGAACAATTTACATTTTACTCAAAAATATACCTATAAAGAGAAAAATCAGACGAACTGAACGTTTTATATCAGTAGTCTCTTACTTTTCTGGCTGTAATGACCGCGCCATTGTTGTTCATGTCGCCCGCGGTTCAGGCAGCGCCAATCTGCCGTCAGGTTTGCTGTAAACATAACTCTCAGGCTGCGTTCACACATATCTGTTGCTGCATGCTCAGTTTTATTAGTCTGATTATACTTATTTTATGCAACAATGACCAAAAAGCTTTTATACCGTTTACTCAATATATATCGGTCCCCGCCAATACGGGACGGATGTGCAGTACCGGCCGCGGCCACTATACAGGTGATGGACTTGGTGGCATATGCATGCCTCTGATGATTGGCGGGGGCGCCAGGTGTCCCCCCATCAGATACTGATGACTTATCCTAAGGACAGGTCATCAATGTAAAAGTCCCGGACAGCCACTTTAAATATCGGAAGGAAACAACAGTATAGCACCGGACATATGTGCAGGGGGCCTATAACTATTTAATATGGCGCCCCCTACTGGAGGGAGTTTGCAGCTTATTTTTGTCACAGGTGAGAAGGCTGGGTCTACACAGTGACATTAGGCACCACACAGGTTGTACAGACACCAAGCCCTGGAATAATGCAGCTGACAGCGGCCACACTGCAACCTACAAGGTGCTGGGAGCGGCAGCAACATCCAGCGCCCCGTGTGTGGCCAGAATCGCTACGGAGCCCCAGGCTGACACTGTCGTATGGGGCGCTAAGGCCTACTTTTTCTGGTAAAAACATGTGTAAAGAATGTTAGATGTTTTGAAAAATAATGGAAATTTGGCATAAGACTATAATAATATTGGTGCCAAAAAACTGCAAAAAATAGATACATAGATAGATGATAGATAGATAGATAGATAGATAGATAGATAGATAGATAGATAGATAGATAGATAGATAGATAGATAGATAGGAGAAAGAGAATTAGAGCAGCACAAAGAAAGAGTCGGGGTGCAGAGCCCCCCAGGCAAATACCAAACCTCAATTATATAAATACAGAAACGCTTGAGAAAGGTTCCTGTTGGGACCGAAACTTTGATTTCTGGGCTGATTAAATAGCTCCTTTTCACTACAAAACGGTGAGCTGCCTCCAATTTTTCTGGATTTTTAGATAGATAGATAGATAGATAGATAGATAGATAGATAGATAGATAGATAGATAGATAGATAGATAGATAGATAATAGATAGATAGTCCGCAAGGACAGGGTCCTCTCCTCTCTGTACCAGTCTGTCATTGTAAATTTGTTTACTGTAAACAATATCTATAACTCTGTATGTAACCCATTTCTCATGTACAGCACCATGGAATTAATGGTGCTATATAAATAAATAATAATAATAATAATAGATGATAGATAGATAGATAGATAGATAGATAGATAGATAGATAGATAGATAATAGGTAGATAAATAATAGATAGATAGAATAATGATAGATAGATATATAGATAGAATAATGATAGATAGATAGATAGATAGATAGATAGATAGATAGATAGATAGATAGATAGAAAGATAGATAGATAATAGATAGATAGATAGATAGATAGATAGATAGATAGATAGATAGATAGATGATAAATAGACTAATTCATTTTATAAGTGTCTGTGTTCCTTATTCTCTATATGGGACATTAGTTGCTCTGGACCCTTTGACACTTTCCCATCTTGGGCATCTTATCTGGTAACACAAGGTTCCCTTTGCTGCAATTAATACTGATCATCCCTCAATTAGCTGCACTTTAGCCATCAGGCAGGTTACAGGCAGGTTACAGGCAGGTTACAGGCAGGTTACAGGCAGGCAGCAGCAGAGCAGGCAGCAGGTTATCTTCTCTGGATGAGTATTGAATGTTCATGGAGCTAAATCCACAGAAATAGACAATCCTTCTATCTCTGCAAAATGCCCCCTGACTTTTTTGCACCAAAATAATGTCACCCCTTCCTCATTTTAAATCAATCAACAAATAGATAGGGAGAGTTAAATAACATAAATAATATAATTCTTGTTACAGTTCTGTGTATATTTATCAAAGGGATTAATGTTACTACATAAACAAAATAATTATATTAATATTTATTATTATTATTATTGTCACTAAAAAGCAAATCCACCATCCAAAATGAGGACTGTATTCAGATATAATAACAAAAATGCATATTACACACACAATATGAGTGATTCCAAGTGCTTCATTGTATCGAAATATTATAATTTATAATCCTTAATTCATTTTATTCAAGGATCACAATATCCAAATACTAAAATGTATATGAATATTAAAATATACATGTGTATAAACATATATTAAAACATAGACAGATAGATAGGTAGATAGATAGATAGATAGATAGATAGATAGATAGATAGATAGATAGATAGATAGATAGATAGATAGATATAGATAATATATAGAAATATAGATACTAGATGGATAATAGATAGATAATAGATAGATGATAGATAGATAGATAGATAGATAGATAGATAGATAGATAGATAGATAGATAGATAGATAGATAGATAGATACATTTGGAATTAGACCACATTAGCCTGAGAGCAGATTACAGCTTTATTCTTTAATTACCGGCCCTGAAATATTTAGATTTGGAATTAGAAACATTGTAACGCTGTGATATTTGGATACATGTATATCAATGTTACAATGTTTCTAGCTGTAAATGTAAGGATTCCAGGGCCGGTAATGAATGAATGAAGCTGTAATCTGCTCTCAGGGTAATGTGGTAAATGAGATGTTGTTGCTTTCTGTCATTATGAATCCAATATTCTGCGCCTCCTTCATATTGCAATATAGTTTATTTATTCTGTGTCATTCAGTGCAGTTATAATATATTAGAGGCATAAAGCCCCTGAGCCCTGCCTGCTGCCTGCCCCTGCTGCCTGCCCTTGCTGCCTTCTGCTGCCTGCCCCTGCTGCCTGCCCCTGCTGCCTGCTCCTGCCCCTGCTGCCTGCCCCTGCTGCCTGCTCCTGCCCCTGCTGCCTGCCCCTGCTGCCTACTCCTGCTGCCTGCCCCTGCTGCCTTCTTCTGCTGCCTGCCCCTGCTGCCTGCTCCTGCTGCATGCCCCTGCTGCCTGCCTAGGAGGAGAAGAAGAAGAGGAGGAAAATCCATAGATGTTGTCTATATGGCCATCAAACGGCGAGATCTGCTCGGGTAAATGATGCATGTGATGCTGGGGACGTGCTGTTTGTTGTGTGGCTTTTGAAAGGCGCAGATTATCTGCAAGGTGGAGATAAGGAGCGCCATTTATTTCTGCAGCACTTTGGAGCCAATTTTCAACCCCGCTCAACTCTATTCTCCAGCAGCCTCCAGGAGCCCGAGAGATAACGATTAGTCAATTTATTATCTTCCCCAGGAACAAAGATTAGCTAGCAGAGATGAAAAATTACCCCTGGATCCCAATAATAAGAGTAGGGGGGCTGCTAGAGACCCTCAGTTACCCCCTCCTCCCCTGACTTAGGTGAAAGCACAGGGGGCAAAGCTGTCAGCTCATCCTGCAAATGAAGAATCTAGAAGACAATGTTACATTCTGACATCTTTACTGCAATAATAAATAAATAAGAGGACATCATCATCCGACAAATACATTCACCTGATAGGTTGGGTCCTATCCATTTCCTATTGAAGATCATTTATAGGGGAAAAATTGGCTTTTTATTATTCCTTTTCCCTAAATAGAAGGCAGAAGAAATTCTGCTTGAGCTGATCACTCAGGAGATTAGTTTCCTTGTTAGGACATGATTAACTATTTTCAGCCCAATGATGATTTAAAGGAATCTTTCACATTGCAATTATTTAAAAAACAGAAGCAGTCATATCAGGAGGTGGAGGGGGTGAAGCTTAGAATAAGGAAAAGAATCATTAAAAATTGAAAAAAATTGGTGAAGAATTGTTTTCTTTATTTAGCATTTATTTATTATATGTATTATTTATTATTATATTTTGTTTTCATTGTTATTTGGGCATTTATTTTAATATATTATTTACTGGCAACCTTTGATTGAAATATTAGTTTGTTAAAAAAAATTGTTTAGGGACATTTTACTTATTCACACATCAGTATTTTTTTAATCAGTATTTCATCAGTATTTTTATGCCAAAACAAAGAGTTCCTCCAAAACACAAACAGGTGTGAATCTTTCAGTTATAGCTTTTCTCTGTAAGGTCAGTATTTGGTCAGTATTTTACATCAGTATTTGTAAACTAAAACCAGGAGTAGAATTTACAGAGAAAAACTATGATTGAGAGACTGACACTGGTTCTGTGTTTTGTAGACACTCTTGGTTTTGGCATAAAATAGTGATGAAATTCTGATGTGTGAATAAAACCATCTAATGCTATGTTCCCATGGTGAGCTTTTGTTGAGTTTTTAATGTTGCAAAAGTTTCTGCGCCATTTCTGAATCCATTAAAGTGTTTTTTTCTATCTACAAGATCCTATCCCAATATGCAATAAGTGTAATAATAATAATAATATTAGCAAATACCTTCAATTAGAATTGTAGTATAGTTCTTCTGATGAGCTATGGTGCTCACCCTATGTGCAGGTATTGCAGTAGCTTAGGTATCCATGGTTGCGATAACTAGCAACTAGCGAACTGTCACTATATGAGTGGTCCTAAACACGGATACTTTATATACTGCAATGCCTTGCACATGGTGTGACATAGCTTATCAGAAGAACTATACATTTCTAATTGGAGGTATTGGAGGTAATATTATTATTATTACACCTACTACATATTGAAATAGGATCTTTGAGATAGCAATACCCCTTTATTTAAAATACGGTACTTGCATTTTTTTTTTTTCAAAATGCACAATCACCAAAAACTCACTGTGGGAGGGTAACTTTTCAGCCTCATTCACATATGATTATTTGGCCAGCATTTTTATTAGTGTTTGTATGGAGCGGAACTTACAGGGAAAAACTATAATTAAAAGATTGACACCTGCTGTGTGTTTTGGAGACGCTCCTGGTTTTGCCATACAAATACTGATGAAAAATACTGATGAAAAATACTGATGAGAAATACTGATGAGAAATACTGATGAAAAATACTGATGAGAAATACTGATGAGAAATACTGATGAGAAATACTGATGAGAAATACTGATGTGTGAATAGGGTCTTATGAAGCTCCTTTAATTGTAAATATCTTGTATATTTGAACATACCTGATCTCTGAGGCTGCACAATACAAGTGTAGGCCCAGTGTCCATCTCCTTGTACAGATCTGATAATGGAGGGGAGTAATTAGGCCGCTTCTTCTGGATCTGTGCTGTGTGATACAGATAAGACTTTATCTGCACAATATCAAGAGCTCTTTCCCTGAACCCTATCACAAAGCCAGGCAGAAATGCCAGTAGAATAGGCCTCATTCTGCTCCTGTAACATCCTCACCCTCATTATTATGATAATTTTTTCCTATTAGTTTTTTTTCTTTTTTTTTTTTCTGCAGGCCTTTTTGCCTTTGAATTGATTCTTCTAGAGCTGTATATTTTCTATGTGAAGAGAGAACAAGATAGCATTTTGGCAATTTTTAATTGTGTGGGTCTCATATTTTAATAATGGTGTTTTCAGGCTGCAGAATCCCTATTTGCATGTCTATCTAGCTGATGGGACGAGCCTTGTTACCTGCTATCAGGGCTGAATGCTCAGGTTGCTGATACACAAGCACAACCTTCCCTTTTATATATTAGTTATGGCTGGCTTCCTTAATAGGACTTAAACATTTGGAGGCTTCTTTCTTCTAAACAATGTCTCTGCTGATAGCTGGATCTTCTTCATTCGCCTGATTTTATTTGCTGTGTGTTCAGCAATTTGATGGCAAATAAAAAGCAGAGCGAAAAAAAAAACCTAGAAAAAAAATAAATAAATAAAAATGGAGAATGGGAAGAAGCAGATAAAAGAGGGGGCGAGGGATGAAATGCCCTGATCAGCTATGAAATACTGGCACTCTCATCATTGATGCCAGGGAACAATGCTCTGTGGATGTATTCTCTATGTGCTGCCACTTATGGGATGGGGGGAGGTCTGAAGTGAGGAGCAAAGATGGAGCCATAATGAGGAGGAAAGGTGGAAATTATTGGGTTTATTGTGCTTCACAAATGTTTGTCATAATCCACTTTTTTGTAAAGAGTAGAAAAATATAAAGAAACACATGATAGATAGATAGATAGATAGATAGATAGATAGATAGATAGATAGATAGATAGATAGATAGATAATAATAGATAGATAATAATAGATAGATCTATAGATAGATAATAGATAGATAGATAGATAGATAGATAGATAGATAGATAGATAATAATAGATAGATAATAATAGATAGATCTATAGATAGATAATAGATAGATGATAGATAGATAATAGATAGATAATATAAGATAGACAAATATAGATGATAGATAGATAGATAGATAGATAGATAGATAGATAGATGATAGATAGATAGATAGATAGATAGATAGATAGATAGAAGATAGATGATAGATAGATAGATAGATAGATAGATAGATAGATAGATAGATAGATAATAGATAGATGGATAGATGATAGATAGATAAATAATAGATAGATAACACTGGTCAACAGCATTTTTGGTGCCAAAGATATTTCATCGAATTTAGGGTATTTTTGGGGTGCTGATTCTGAATATGTCATCAGTTTTGCCAGATTGGCTCAAGTTTTTGAGATTTTTGGTATCTTATTTATAGCACTTGTTGGTAAATGCGACACATCATCTCATTAATTTCTTTGGATTAGTACTTGAACTGAGCAGTTCTCAATATAGTTTTGTGTTAATTAGTGTTCTAAAAGTTTGTTCATAGCTTGATTTTTGCACTAACTTTATGTTGTTGTCTGTTTTCCAGTGAAAAGCATGAACTCATCAAGAAGAAGTTGTCTTAACGATCCAGACTCATTCTGTTACATTTGTGGTGAATACACACTGCCAAAACATAGAAGAAACATAACAGACTTTGTAAAAAAAGTGTATTTTGCCTATTTTGGGGTTATGCTTGGGGACCAAGACAAGTTTTGGGCACCACACATAGTGTGCAAAGCATTTATCGAATTATTACGAAAATGGAGCAAAGGACAAAGAAAAAGCTTCAAATTTGGTGTTCCAATGGTGTGGAGAGAGCCAAAAAATCATCATGATGACTGTTATTTATGGTAAACACAGGTACAGGCACATCTTCACAATGAGGGACAGGCCTTCTTGCAGATTCCATGTTACTCCCATTTTCGTTTCTTATGCTTATTGAATCCTTGCACTTGCACTGCACAGAAATAACAGTCATCATGATGATTTTTTGGCTCTCTCCACACCATTGGAACACCAAATTTGAAGCTTTTTCTTTGTCCTTTGCTCCATTTTCGTAATAATTCGATACATGCTTTGCACAGTATGTGTGGTGCCCAAAACTTGTCTTGGTCCCCAAGCATAACCCCAAAATAGGCAAAATACACTTTTTTTTACGAAGTCTGTTATGTTTCTTCTATGTTTTGGCAGTGTGTATTCACCACAAATGTAACAGAATGAGTCTGGATCGTTAAGACAACTTCTTCTTGATGAGTTCATGATTTTCACTGGAAAACAGACAACAACATAAAGTTAGTGCAAAAATCAAGCTATGAACAAACTTTTAGAACACTAATTAACACAAAACTATATTGAGAACTGCTCAGTTCAAGTACTAATCCAAAGAAATTAATGAGATGATGCGTCGCATTTACCAACAAGTGCTATAAATAAGATACCAAAAATCTCAAAAACTTGAGCCAATCTGGCAAAACTGATAGCATATTCAGAATCAGCACCCCAAAAATACCCCAAATTCATTAAAATATTTTGGACACCAGAAAAAAATTTTTTTTTTGTTGACCTGTGTAATAGATAGCTGGATAGATATAATAGATAATATAGATAGATAGATAGATAGATAGATAGATAGATAGATAGATAGATAGATAGATAGATAGATAGATGGATAGATGATAGTTAGATAAATAATAGATAGATAATAGATAGCTGGATAGATATAATAGATAATATAGATAGATAGATAGATAGATAGATAGATAGATAGATAGATAGATAGATAGATAGATAGATAATAGATAGATGATAGATAGATAGATAGATAGATAGATAGATAGATAGATAGATAGATAATATAAGATAGATAATAGATAGATAATAATAGATAGATCTATAGATAGATAATAGATAGATGATAGATAGATAGATAGATAGATAGATAGATAGATAGATAGATAGATAATGTAAGATAGATAATAGCTAGATAATATAAGATAGACAGATATAGATAGATAGATAGATAGATAGATAGATAGATAGATGGATATATAGATCGATCCTGATGGTAATTGTATTAAAATAGAAACATCTGGTTGTTAGAGGCCTACTGGTGTCCCCCTATTATAGAGCAGACATTGTTGCTGGCTGGGATCTGTAGTTCCCCAGCCCATGTAAAGCCACAGGTGGCAGTGTAGCAGAGTTGTTGCGCCTTTTCTGCGCCTGCCCGGGCTCTGCCTCTCTCGGTGCCATAATATCAATCCACAGCAAAATATCAAAGTCAAGTCGCGTAGGCAGTGACAGCAGCCAGTAACAATAGGTGCAAGAGGCGGACAATGCGATCAGCTTGTATAGATATTGTAACAATGCAAATGAGGGCCAGGGGCAGAGCGCCTGATTGTGTACAGAGCCTGTGCTGCTGCCATCCCCAGTGCTGGTGAGGAGCTGCTGCCAGCTGTGGAGGAGAGAGGAGCTGCTGCCAGCTGTGGAGGAGCCGGGCCCAGGGCTGCCAGCTGTGGAGGAGCCGGGCCCAGGGCTGCCAGTGCTGCAGGGGATGTGAAGCCTCCGAGCATCGCCCAGGACAGCAGGTGAGGACGGGGCCGCTGTGCAGAGGTGACAGTGTGCAGAGGTGACAGTGTGCAGAGGTGACAGTGTGCAGAGGTGACAGTGTGCACCATATCCCTGCACCAGCACTGTGCACATCTGCTGATCTGTGATGGTGTCAGGATTCTCTGCTGCTGCTTATGTGCTTCTATCACCTGCTGTATCATCCATCACAACAGATTCCATTTGTTTGCAGACTTTTGTCTATTTCTACACGATAGATCTGTATTATACGGCGCTGATGCTTTCGTTGTGTGATACATTCGGAGACGTACAGCGCTGTGCACACTGGTGCCGGCTGCGGCTTCTCCTCGGGAACAAGTTTTTAGTGAATGAATAATGTCAGGAGATGTCAGCAGCCTCTCTGCTTCCCACATCACCATCGACAAAATATTGTTGTATCTTCTTATAGCGATTATTTTTCAGATCTCTAACGTCCCTCTATAAATATAGATATAAACACATAGAAATACACAGGATCATTACAGACGGAAATGAACAAATCAGATTCCAAATGTTTTGTAGAGAAGCTTTTGCCATATGAAGGTTGGAAATAATATAATTCTGTGCGTCTTCAAATCTGATCTACAGGACTCAGTTATTGGTTAATTATTAGTAAAATATCCTACTGTCTATCTGTATCTCTATCAATTATATATATATATATATATATATATATATATATATATATATATATATTATATTATCTTATCTATCATCTATATATCTAGCAATTATGTATCTTGTGTCTATTATCTATCTTTCTATCTATTATCTATTATCTATCCATTATCTATCTATTATCTACCTATTATTTATCTATTATCTATCTATTATAAATATATCTATTATCTATCTATTATCTACCTGTTATATATCTACCTATTCTCTATCTATATTATCTATATAATTATTACATTATCTATATTTTTAATTTTATTTATTTTTACCATATTATATTTTAATGAAAATTGCTTACATTTTGTTTGCTTTTTTTTTTTTTTTAAAGAATCTTAGTAAAAATGTAAAAGAATTTAAATGGAAACAGCTGTAGCAAAGTAAATACAGTATAATGGATATTTAAACCATTTATGATACAGATTGATTATATATGGAGACAGATAAATATGAAATAGTTATGAGATAGAGGGATAGATAATATATAGATGAATAGATAGATAGAAGATAGATAGATAATAGGTAGATGATAGATAATAAATAGATAGATGAATAGATAGATAGACGGATGGACAGGTATGAGAGCTTCCTGTGGGGGATGTCGCAGCAGTGTGCACAGGGCCTGATGTCGCAGCCTCTCCGGCACCTGCTGCGTCTGTCGCTCCCGTGCAGGAGATTTTCAGCTTTGCATGTTTAAGCCACTTTATTTTGTGCAGGACATTCCCCCCAGTAGTGTGCAGGACCCCCAGCCCCGGCATTGGGGGGAGCGGACCCTCACACACGTGCCCAGGAGCTCGGGGCTGTCGCAGATGAAGCAGAGGAACAAAAGGATTTTCCGGGCGGACTGCGCCTGTAATGTCGGGATAGCGCCGGGTGTTATTGCAGGGAGAAATAATAGCGTTATCTGCACATCTCCAGCCCCCCTGATAATGGTCCTGTCACCATCATCATCATCATCATCATCTTATCTAGAGGAGCAGGAGCTCTGCGGGGGGAACACTGGTGAAGTGCGGACAGTGTACACGGACCGGGCTGAGCCTGGAATGTGCTCATTAGTCCTTGTATGCAGCAAATATTCATCTCCAGCTAAATAATGATGTGTGAACAAGGCGCTGTGTGATGTCAGCTGTCCATGAACAGTCGCAAATATAATCCCAGTATCATCCAACTGGAAATTGTTCTTCGTTTAAAAGCAGCCAAAATGATCAATCAGATCTATCTATTATCTATCTATCTATCTATCTATCTATCTATCTATCTATCTATCTATCTATCTATCTATCTATCTATTATCTCTATCTATCTATCTATCTATCTATCTATCTATTATCTCTATCTATCTATTATCTATCATCTATCTATCTATTATCTATCATTTATCTGTTATCTATCATCTATCTATCTATTATCTATCTATATCTATTATTTATCTATCTATCTATTGTACATCTATCTATTATCTCTCTATCTATATCTATTATTTATACATCTATCTGTCTATCTATCATCTATCTATTATCTATTATCTATGTCTCTATTATTTATCTATTATCTATATATCTATTATACATCTATCTATTATCTATCTATTATTCTATTATCTACCCACTTAACCTCACATCTTTCTCCTTATCTCCCTTTCTGACTATTATATTTATCACATATCTACTTATTTAATCCTAAATGTATCTAATTGAAGCAATATTCATCTTTTATTTGCATTTATCTCTTATCTATTTATTTAGATGTTATACCTTCCTAATATCAATCTTTCATGTTTATTCATCTAGAATCCATCTACCGATTTCATGTATATCTACAACTAATTTGTATCTGTTTACCCGGCTGTTATATTAATTCATCAGATATCCACCAATATATATTCCTATATTCCATATCTATAAAACTACCATGTTTAATCATCTCGAATTACCTATCCATTATATATATATATATATATATATATATATACATATATATATATATATATATATATATATATATATATATATATATATATATATATAATTATTATTATTATTTATGGTGTAAGGTGTATGTGCAGGATGGATACATATTTGCATCCACACTATCAGCAGTTATATAGGGCACCAAAATGGGTTCATAATACATTTTTCCACAGTGCCCCCCCATTTGCATCAGCAGGAGTGACCCAAAGGCAGCAGTAACTGTGCGGTGAGTGTGTGCCCTGCAGTGAGTGTCCCTTGCAGTGAGTGTGTGCCCTGCAGAGAGCGTGCAGTGAGTGTGCCCTTCAGTGAGTGTGTGCCCTGCAGTGACGTCACTGCTATGTGCCTGTGTAGAGGGAGCAGCTCCTCTCCTGCACACAGCCGCTATTATGCTCCTATGGAGGCTCCTTCCTACTAAACCCCGCAGACCCTCGCTGTAGGTTTTCCAGGCAGGTAAGACCCTCTGCCCCCCCCCCCCCACACACACACACACACACACCACCACCACCACCTTCATCACCATCTGTGCACAGACTTGACACAGGGTTTGCTGGTGCTTGTTGTGCAGCTCCTGGTGCTGCTGGAGGATGTGATGATACCTGGCGTCCTCCATGCCTGTCATTGTCGCTGTAAACCAATTAGGGGCACAGATGAGAGGAGAGAAGAATGGAGGCGAAGAGAAGAAAGGACAGTGGGCACGACCCCCGAGTGCCGGGAACAAGCACTCCAATCCTCCAAACCGAGACACACACATATATATACATACACCAAATACACACACACTCACACATGTGCTGTATACACACACACACCAAATACACACACACATATATACACACACACACACACACACACACACACACGCACAAACCAAATACCCACACACATATATATATACACACACCAAATACACACACACCTATGCTGTATACACACACACACACACACACGCCAGGTGACCTGCGGAAACAACTGCTGAACTACTACGAGTTGCAGTTATCATCCTCATCCTCAGGATCATCTTCATTATTTACTATCATCTCTCCCATTCTGTGACCTTTATCTTGGGTGTGATTTCTTCACTTGTAATATAGGATCGAATATTATGTAGTAGATGAATATTATATCTTGTATCGAAATAAATAGCAAAGTATAAAAATGAGATAATAAATAACAAGATGATATAATTGTGGAGAATAATCCTGAGATGCTCCAGCACTTGTGTATGAGAAGA
Source organism: Ranitomeya variabilis (assembly GCF_051348905.1). NCBI lineage: Eukaryota > Metazoa > Chordata > Amphibia > Anura > Dendrobatidae > Ranitomeya > Ranitomeya variabilis. The sequence continues at coordinate 206,695,757 of NC_135239.1, forward strand.
GCGGAGTGTGCGTGTATATGTATATGTATATATATATATATATATATATATATATATATATATATATATATATATATATATATATATATATGTGTGTGTGTGTGTGTGTGTGTATATATATATCGACACACACATATACATATATATAGAAAAACACATACAGACATTATGTACACAGACACATATGCATATACAGATATTATATATATACACACACACACACATATACATACAGACATTATATACACACACATATATACAGTATATAGACATTATATACACACACATATATACAGTATATAGACATTATATACACACACATATATACAGTATATAGACATTATATACACACACATATATACAGTATATAGACATTATATACACACACATATATACAGTATATAGACACACACACTTGTATCGTTTATCTGGAGAGATGGGCGCAGTAGATTCTCTGCTATTTGCCCCATGTCCCTTCTCGCCTTCCCTCCTCGCAGTCTGATCTGTTTCCTTGGGGGGCTGCACATAATTGGGCAGGAGACCTGTGTAAGCAGCCGTGTGAATGAGGCCGGCCGGGCTAAGCCGCTGCAGACGGTCGTGTGCGAGATATTTCACGTCCCGTTGAGTGGATTAATGAATGAAGCTCCGGAGAGGAGCAGGCGGCGGTGCCCGGTCAGCTGCAGCCCCCTCCCGACCTCCAGAGAGGATAATGTTCCCGGAGAGCCGGCGGAGAGAGGGTTAACAATCCGGGGAGCGAGGAGCTTTCATTCCAATCTACCATGTAATCAGAGAGTCCCTTCTCCGGGCGGCAGTGACAGCTCCCCGCACCGTTCCCCGCACAGCTCCCTGCTCCCCGCACCGCTCCCCGCACAGCTCCCCGCACCGCTCCCTGCTCCCCGCACCGCTCCCTGCTCCCCGCACCGCTCCCTGCTCCCTGCACCGCTCCCCGCACAGTTCCCTGCTCCCTGCACCGCTCCCTGCACAGCTCCCTGCTCCCCGCACAGCTCCCTGCTCCCCACACAGCTCCCTGCTCCCCGCACAGCTCCCTGCTCCCCGCACCGCTTCCCGCACTGCTCCCGTCTCCCCGCACAGCTCCCCGCACCGCTCCCCGCACTGCTCCCGTCTCTCCGCACTGCTCCCCGCACTGCTCCCGTCTCCCCGCACTGCTCCCTGCTCCCCGCACTGCTCCCATCTCCCCGCACCGCTCCCTGCTCCCCGCACCGCTCCCTGCTCCCCGCACCGCTCCCTGCTCCCCGCACTGCTCGGCGGCTCTGGTGACTTCATTGCGGCCACTGACACTGTTCACACACAGAACTCTCCTCCTCATCAGTAATGTCCCTGCACTGCCGGGGCCACCATATAACAAGCACAATGTCGCGACATCTGGGATCGCATACGATTATATCGTCCTCTCACCGCAGTCAGGATCTGGCGTAAAACTTATCTGTATTATTTGTTGTCCTCGATTTCTATCTAATAACCCGCAGAAATAAATCACAGGAGAAAAGTATCATTCACACATTTATTGGGCATTTTGTGAAAATATTTATTGAAAGAATCAACAGTTAAGATTCAGAATGTTACAATGTATCTACACAGTAATAATGGGGCGCAAAGTAGGCGACGAGGTGCCTTATACAGAGGCTTCTCTGCACCTTATACTGAGGCTTCTCTGCACCTTATACTGAGGCTTCTCTGCACCTTATACTGAGGCATCTCTGGGCCTTATAGTGAGGCATCTCTGCACCCTACACCGAGTGGTCCCTGCGCCTTACACCGAGGCTAGTCTGCGCTTTATATCAAGGCTTCTCTGAGCCTTTTCTGCTCCTTTTGAGCCTTTTCCTGCCATTATTGTACAGATTGTGTCTGTATCAATTGGCAATAAAGTGACAGCGCCGAATAAGAGACGGATGTGTGATCCAGGGTGTGCGCAGGTGTGAACAGTCCCCTAATCCTGCACATAGGACCCCAGCAGAAGCCCCTCAGCCCCGCGCTATAAACACAAGTGATGGAAGTTACTCACCTACAGGGGTCTCATCTCCAGAGGAGTCCGCAATCCACCGATAATGAGGGGGCTGCAGCCGCCGGATCCAGTGCGGGTCCCCAGGTTCCCGGGCAGGGGGTTGTCTCAGTGCGGGGTCCCAGGTTCCCGGGCAGGGGGTGGTCTCAGTGCGGGGCCCCAGGTTCCCGGGCAGGGGGTGGTCTCGGTGCGGGGCCCCAGGTTCCCAGGCAGGGGGTGGTCTCAGTGCGGGTCCCCAGGTTCCCAGGCAGGGGGTGGTCTCAGTGCGGGCCCCCAGGTTCCCGGGCAGGGGGTGGTCTCAGTGCGGGGCCCCAGGTTCCCGGGCAGGGGGTGGTCTCAGTGCGGGGCCCCAGGTTCCCGGGCAGGGGGTGGTCTCGGTGCGGGGCCCCAGGTTCCCAGGCAGGGGGTGGTCTCAGTGCGGGTCCCCAGGTTCCCAGGCAGGGGGTGGTCTCAGTGCGGGCCCCCAGGTTCCCGGGCAGGGGGTGGTCTCAGTGCGGGGCCCCAGGTTCCCGGGCAGGGGGTGGTCTCAGTGCGGGGCCCCAGGTTCCCGGGCAGGGGGTGGTCTCAGTGCGGGGCCCCAGGTTCCCAGGCAGGGGGTGGTCTCAGTGCGGGCCCCCAGGTTCCCGGGCAGGGGGTGGTCTCAGTGCGGGGCCCCAGGTTCCCGGGCAGGGGGTGGTCTCAGTGCGGGGGCCCCAGGTTCCCGGGCAGGGGGTGGTCTCAGTGCGGGGTTCCCGGGCAGGGGGTGGTCTCAGTGCGGGGTCCCCAGGTTCCCGGGCAGGGGGTGGTCTCAGTGCGGGGCCCCAGGTTCCCGGGCAGGGGGTGGTCTCAGTGCGGGGCCCCAGGTTCCCGGGCAGGGGGTGGTCTCAGTGCGGGGCCCCAGGTTCCCGGGCAGGGGGTGGTCTCAGTGCGGGGTCCCCAGGTTCCCGGGCAGGGGGTGGTCTCAGTGCGGGGTCCCCAGGTTCCCGGGCAGGGGGTGGTTTCAGTGCGGGGCCCCAGGTTCCCGGGCAGGGGATGGTCTCAGTGCGGGGTCCCCAGATTCCCGGGTAGGGGGTGGTCTCAGTGCGGGGTCCCCAGGTTCCCGGGCAGGGGGTGGTCTCAGTGCGGGGTCCCCAGGTTCCCGGGCAGGGGGTGGTCTCAGTGCGGGGTCCCCAGGTTCCCGGGCAGGGGGTGGTCTCAGTGCGGGGCCCCAGGTTCCCGGGCAGGGGGTGGTCACTCTCAGTGCGGGGCCCCAGGTTCCCGGGCAGGGGGTGGTCTCAGTGCGGGGCCCCAGGTTCCCGGGCAGGGGATGGTCTCAGTGCGGGGCCCCAGGTTCCCGGGCAGGGGGTGGTCTCAGTGCGGGGCCCCAGGTTCCCGGGCAGGGGATGGTCTCAGTGCGGGGTCCCCAGGTTCCCGGAGCGCGGTGTCCGGGGGTCCCTGTTCTCCTCCTTCTGCTCCTGAACACAGCTCCTCTGTCTGCGGCTGCATTTCCTCCTGACTCTATGGGGAGTTAACCTCTGCAGCGCCGGCCGGTCCTCCCAGAATATGACTGGTGGTAATACTGGGACATCACACCATTATAACTGGTTTCTGCCCTTTCTTGGATACTTTCTATCTGTTGCTACAATGTGTGGACGGAAAGGTTTATGGGAAGAGCGGACAGGAGCCCTGGAGAAAAACTGTATAATAGTGCAAAATCCTGGGGTCAGGAGGGGGCTGGGGGCTCGGCCTCCACTCTGCACTACTACGGACAACTATAACGCTCATCATCATCATCATCATCATCGATACTATTCGTTTCCCACTTGTAGCCACAGGCTGATTGGAATTTTATTAAACTGTGGGACACAACCCTCCATTTCCTTGCAGATTTGGTGACGTCAGGGAGCAGGCGTCTGGATGGCTGCATTGGCGAACGAGAGACACAGCATCAAAAGCCAAAGCCAGCCCCCTATTACCTAATTACTAACTTTCGGCCCTTTAAATCCCCCCCCCCCCCCAACAAAAAAAGCTCATGTGCAAAACACACACAAACCAAACAAAGGGTCCAATCCTGGCTCAGTGACTCAGTGAGTAAGTGCCCCTGTCTCCATAACGCCCTGCGGTCATCATCACCCCAAAATAAAAGCCACTATTAGCATTAACCCGTTTGCGGCGTGTTTGGCAGAAAAAGAAAAAAAAACAAACAGCCAGACTAGTCCGGTTTACTGGGTGAATGAACTTGTTTTGTTTTAATTAGTTGTTGTGTTTGTGGTGGGAGGAACAGAAGACCCCAGAGCTGCGATCTGCATATTCTAGGGCGGCTTTGTGCAGACTTTAATCTGGTGACTGTATTGTTTATTTTACTATTTATGTGTTAATCTTCTACCTGTCACAGTTACTGGCAGCCCCATCACCTGCACCCCACCATGTGCCCACTGAGCCAGCCCCCACTATGGCACATCCCCCAATATCAGGTGTGGGTGCAGACAGACCCCAGTCTACAACTCTGGGGACAGGCAGCGATCTGTGGGCAACAAGGAGACAAAATCTCAATTAACAAGTAAATTATGTGTTAAGAGATGTAATGTCTCACACTGACTATTACTATTATCTATCATCTGTCCATCACTATTTCAACTTATCAAACTATCCACTTACTAATATCTATTTAAATATATATTTGTTATTATATTATTTTTATTTATATACAAAAGTATAATTTAACATTATATATAGTAACTGGAGAAGGTAACATTGCCAGTAGGTGTGTGTGTGTCATTCAAAGTTAATTAAATAAATAATATTAAGATGTGACAAAGGTATGTAGTGTGTACTACATGTGTAGGTGTGTAGATACATAGATAATAGATAGATAAAAGATAGATAATAGATAAATGTATCAATCATCTTCTTATAGTCAGTTTTATCTATCTATCTGTCTATCTATCTGTTATCTATTATCTATTATCTATCTTTCATCTATCATCTATCTATTATCTATCTATCTATTATCTATCTATTATCTATCTTCTATCTATTATCTATCTATCTATCTATCTATCTATCTATCTATTATCTATCTATTATCTATCTATCTATTATCTATCTATTATCTATCATCTATCTATTATCTATCATCTATCTATCTATTATCTATCTATGATCTATCGATCTATCTTTATCTATCTATCTATTATCTATCATCTATCTATTATCTATCTTCTATCTATTATCTATTATCTATCTTCTATTATCTAATCTATCTATCTATCTATCTATCTATCTATCTATCATCTATCTATTATCTATCTATCTATTATCTATCTATTATCTATCATCTATCTATTATCTATCTTCTATCTATTATCTAATCTATCTATCTATCTATCTATCTATCTATTATCTATCTGTCTATTATCTATCTATCATCTATTATCTATCTGTCTATCTACTATCTATCTATCTATCTATCTATCTATCTATCTATCTATCTATCTATCTATCTATCTATCTATCTATCTATCTATTCTATCTATCCTCTATGTGATGTGTAGCTAGCCTCAGCCCTGATGATGACTGATGAGTTTCCATGCCGCCATATATTGCACATGTCCAGTATGCAGAGTATGTAAATGGTGCAGCAGACCACCCCTCCCATTAGTGCGGCCACTAATGACCCCCCCATGTCCCCAGTAATCAGACCCCCCCCCCTCTCTGGGGTCTTTAGATGTTTGGAGTGAATTAGGGAATGTGGCTTTTCAGGGGAGTGACCAATAGGAGCGGCGGGCTGAGCGGCTGCGCGCTGTGATTGGCTGGCAGGGGGTTATTAGCTGTGAGAGGCTGCGAGCCGCTGTTTAGTGAGGGGAGTCCAGCTGGCGCCAGGGCTGAGAGCGGAGGCTGCGGACGGGACCGGGGAGGCCGGGAGCGGACAGGCTGCCCTCACACTGACGCCGCCCCGCCGCTCTGCCCGATCGCTGCGCACTTTCTGCTGTAAGTAACTTTTCTGAAACTTCTTCTTCCCGTGCTGAGCTGATAACAGAGCGCTGCGGAGAGGGCCGTGATACAATGTATCCTCCGTGACATTCTGTGCTTCCACTTCTTGCACTATTGCTGATACAATGTATCCATGTGTGCTGTCCCCGTTCCTGGTGCTTTGCTGCCGCCGCCGGGGGCTGGGCGCTCGGTGACACTGGCTGAGTGTAATGTCCTCTGCTCTCCACAGGTGCTCCCGGTTCTTCTGAGGAACCCGAGGATTTCCCCTTCAGTCACCAGTGTACAGGACCCGAGCTGCACTGGGGAGCGATGATGGAAGTGGCCACCGAGCAGCCCCGCTGGATGGCCCACCATGCCGTGCTGAACGGGCAGCACCCCGAGAGCCACCACCCGGGACTGGCGCACAACTACATGGAGCCCACCCAGCTGCTGCCCCCCGATGAGGTCGATGTCTTCTTCAACCATCTGGACTCCCAGGGAAATCCCTATTATGCCAACTCTGCGCATGCCCGGGCCCGGGTGTCCTACAGCCAGGCGCACGGTATGTGGGAACCGCACGGTGTGAATGTGCTCCTGTCCTGGGGACCGCACGGTGTGAATGTGCTCCTGTCCTGGGACCGCACGGTGTGAATGTGCTCCTGTCCTGGGGACCACGCGATCTGTCAGACTTCCTCCTCCAGTGGCTGCCATCTTCGGTAACCCTTTATTTGCCACTGACCACACAAGAGCCCACTTCAGTTTATTGGACCCCAACAAACTTGCTAAAATTAATATTATTTGCATCATTTGTATTTTAATATTTTAGTTTTTATCATTAGTTTATTTCAGAATTTATTATACAATTCTATTTTAGTATTATTTTTTATTTAAGTATACTTATTTATCAATTTGCACAAACACATGGATACCCCCCCAAAAAAATAAACATCAAGGGAGGGGATATGTGAGATTGGGGGAGTCTTATTTATTGTGCTGGATGTGAGCCTCATCCGGGGAAGATTTAGGCCGAACTCTATCTGAAGATTCCAGGTCTGTTGACAGCTTCTAATATCTATAGAGTCCCGACAACTTCTGCCGAATTTTTCACTTTATTTTTTCATAGTTTGAGCTCTTGTTTTATGTACTATTTGTTTGCTGCGGAGCGTTATTTGCATGATATATGGTATATTGGGGAGGCTGGATACGGTCTGGGTGGTATATTGGGGGGCTGTGATGCTGGATGGTATATTGGGGGGCTGTGATGCTGGATGGTATATTGGGGGGCTGTGATGCTGGATGGTATATTGGGGGGCTGTGATGCTGGATGGTATATTGGGGGGCTGTGATGCTGGATGGGGTCTGGGTGGTATATTGGGGGGCTGTGATGCTGGGTGGTATATTGGGGGGCTGTGATGCTGGGTGGTATATTGGGGGGCTGTGATGCTGGGTGGTATATTGGGGGCTGCAGGTTGGATATGTTGCAGTCAGGGATTATTGTGGCTAATTGCCGGTCTCTTCTGCTCGCAGCTCGCCTGACCGGCAGCCAGATGTGCCGGCCACACATCCTGCACAGCCCGGCACTGCCCTGGCTGGACGGCGGCAAGTCTCCCCTGGCCGCTGCCCATCACCACAACCCCTGGACTGTCAATCCCTTTGCCAAGACCCCCCTGCACCATGCGGCCACGGGGGGCTCCCTATATCCTGGCGGGGGCTCCTCGGGGGCCGCCTCCGCCTCACATTCCAGCCCGCACCTGTTCGGTTTCCCCCCGACCCCTCCCAAGGATGTATCCCCGGATCCGGGCAGTGCGGCCTCCCCGGCCTCCAGGATAGAGGACAAGGACAGTATCAAGTACCAGATGTCCCTGTCTGAGGGGATGAAGATGGAGGGAGGAAGCCCCCTGAGGAGCAGCCTGGGGAACATGGGCGCCCAGTCCTCCACCCACCACCCCATCCCCACCTACCCCTCCTATGTGCCGGCAGCTCATGACTACAGCAGCGGCCTCTTCCATCCCGGCAGCTTATTGGGAGGCCCGGCCTCCAGCTTCACCCCGAAACAGAGGAGCAAAAGCAGATCGTGTTCAGGTGAGACCCCAAAACTGCCTAGAGCTTCTCACTGTATCAACTTTGGAAAATGTGAACACATGAATGACCAATAATCCCCAGTGATTCCCTATAGATCCTATATACAAGATGAACGATTTCCTCTATGCATTAAAAAAGAAAATCACTCACTTGTCCAGCTCTGAAAATATTGAATGGAGAGGATGAAAATAGAATAAAAATCTTGTCCTTTATTAGCGCAAGATAAAAACAAGCTGACGCGTTTCAGGCAATAGCGCAGTTTTGCCTGAAACGCGTCAGCTTGTTTTAAGGATGCGCTAATAAAGGACAATAATTTTATTCTATTTTCATCTCCATTCAATATCTTCATGAGCTAGACAAGTGAGTGATTTGCATTTTCACCTGGGAGGTGATCGTGCTCTGCACATGTCTACTGAGAATTGGAATCTAATGTCTTGTTGGGTGAGCGGTGAAATCCTAGTATTTGCGAATTAAAAAAACGAATAAAAAATGTTTCAGAGGCGCAAATAAAACTTTCCAAAAAGTCAGATAATTCCCTTCCATAGGGAACAGCTGTTAACCTTGTAAATGGTGCAGAAAATATATAAATGATGATGTATAAAATATATCCCTACTGGGAAAATGTCTGGCAGCTCCGGAACACAGGCTGGATACATTTGTAGAACATGGCAGGGATAAATCGCTATCAATAGGTGGGCGACAGACCCTTCAGGGGGAACTGGCCACACTACAAACAGGGGGAAGCTTGGTGGGCGACCCTGGCTCCAGGAGAGGGGTAATGGAGAAAATATGACTTTACTATCACTCTATCTAGGTCATGAATATACATGACTTCCCAATGTCTGCACAAAAGGAATGTTTCACCAATGCAGAATTATTATTTTTTTTAAATCTAGAATTAACGTGAAAGAGAAATAAAAACAAAATGGATAATTTTATATAGATTCGGGCTGTGCAATATTCCAAATTATCTATGGAATAGAAAAGTATAAAACAGGAAATGTTATATACCGAAAAAGCAATTATTTTAAGATACGTTTTTAACAATTTTAGTAAATCTCCGATAATTATGTAAAATGCAGGAAATGTTGAATTAATCCATCCCGAATATAAAGTACAGAGATTTATATTATAGGACATAAGTAGCTGATGACGATCGTCACTGCTTGTTAATTACAGGAGCAATTTCCATCAGAATAAATAGAATGAATAGAGCTGTGTGCAGATGCAGCGTCTTTTTATTATATAATTGTTATACTATTAGTAGGTCACTTCTGTAGCTTCAGCTACAAGATTATATTTTTCCCACGGATAGCATTTTTTTGTGTTTAGCTGTCAGTTAGTAGCTGCACTAAATTTGCATCCAAATGTTAAAAAAAGGTCAGAAAAATATATAAATTGGAAATCTAAAACCTAAGGGACGACTCCTGCTTCCTGCTCACTGAAGACCGGGAGGAAACCTCTTCCCTTGATTTTTTTTTTTTTTTAGAAACCTTTATGCCTTGTGTTAGAGGCTTTTTTATATATTGTCATGTAAAAAATGTTGCTAACTATTATGGTCTTTATATGGAAAAAAAAAAATATTAGTTTATCGACTTCTACCTTTTTTTTTTTTTTTTGTCCTGTATAAAATTATTTATTTTTTTGCATAGAACGGATGAGATATAATTAAATCTCATTACCTTGTAATATATCTTGTTGTTCATTATACAGATTATATAATAGAATTATCGTATGTTATGTTAATGATAGAATTATCAGTATGTTATGTTTATTAATTATAGAATTATCGTATGTTTTATTATGGAATTATCGTTGTTTACAAATAAGAAACCAGAAGATAAATATTGTTACTTCCGACTACGTTTATTAGCAGTTGTCGGGTTTCTCCCGATTGCTTTTTCTATACTGCATTATATATATTTGTTTCTGCATTTCTGGGGGTGCAATAAGGTGTTATATAACGAATCATTGATGTGCAAACTTTACTGCTTTTTTTTCTGATTTGTGTCTGGAGATCAGTGCAAAAATATTGTGAATTTGTTTTTAAAGAAAGAAATCCGGTTTCTTCGTGTTTCCATTTAGAAGGGAGAGAGTGTGTGAACTGTGGAGCCACGGCCACGCCGCTGTGGAGGAGGGACGGCACCGGCCACTATCTGTGCAACGCCTGCGGCCTCTACCACAAAATGAATGGTCAGAATAGACCACTCATAAAACCCAAGAGGAGACTGGTAGGTGACTGTGGTCGGAGCGCTGCTTGGGAGGAGGGAGTGTGACCTAGGCCAGCTAATGTCAGGACTACAACTCTCATCACATAGGAAGCTGGGAGTGCTGAGTCACAGGTTGCAGTTCACACTGATAGATTATATATTTCTTGTGCGATTTCTGGGCTTGGTCATATATCCTCCTATATTGCTATGTTAGATATATGGATACTAATTTACACTTGGAGATCTATTTATTGTCTTCTGAGTTTTTTTTAAAATTTTCTTTTACAATGTCTAGGTTGCATTTTTTTGGCTTAATTCACACCTATGTGAAAAAAAAATACTTGTCATTATTTTGCATCAGTGCATCTGCGTTTTTCACCGATTGGATAAAGAAACGAATAAAGTTGTTTTTTTTTTTTTTTTTTTTTAATTTGAAACTGATAGAGTAAGCAAACGGATGACTGACGGATCAGTGTTCCATAGACTTCAATGTTAAACTCATTTCAACTGGATCCATTTTTTAATGGCCAGCACTGATGTGTTAGAACGGATCCAGCAGCAATCCATTAACAAAATTGTGCAAGCACAACTTTTTTTGTCCATCTAAAAACTATACTGGATCTGTTTTTTTTTTTTTGTTTTTTTTTTGTAACATTGAAGTCTGGAAAACCGAGCCATCTGTTTTTCTCCTATTTGAAAAGAATCCACTTTTGGCAGAAAAATAAATATTTAGCATCTACTACTGGACATGTGAACTTCAGAGTAATCTCCATTCAAAGTGATCCACTAAGCAAAAAACGGATCCTTTTCACATGGTAGAAACCGATGGCTAACTGATCCTTTTTCCATAAATGTTTAAACTGGATATTTATTATAATAAATAATAATAATAATAATTATTATTATTATTATTATTTATAGATCACCAACATATCCCGCAGCGCTTTACAAATAATAAATTAACTGGATCAGGTTTTTTTTTTTGGGGGGGGTGGACAAAAGTTGTGCATAACTTTCTTGCCCATGGATTCCTGCTGGATCCCTTCTGTGGACATAGCATTAATTACATCATTCCAATACTTTGCAATGTTAAATATTTACAGAAAAGGATGCAAAACACAGATGACACCTGCACATTTTTTTTTTTTTTGCTGTTTAAATCCAGACATGTGAATGACGTCTTAGTAAGGATGTGATCAGTGTGTGGTCAGAAGGCTCCGCAGGGGAACCTGTGACATCACATTTCTTCCTGCCAGGTTTCCTATAACATTGAACTTGGGGAAGGGGTGACTTATTTTTGGTTACAGGGTTAAATTACAACCCCCACCCAGGGGTGTATATATCATTTCTGGATGATCAAGCTCTCTGCCTGACTTCGGAGCAGGCACTGCTGCCACCAGTCCTGACAGCTGCAGGCAGTCACAATCATGGAATATTGATCCTGTTACACTAGTGTCATTGACTGGGGCTAAAGTTCCAGGATGACGTTACAGCTAGTTTAGGACTTGATTTGTGCAAACGTTAAATATTTTGTGCAGCACGGTCTGTTTAAAAGTACTGTCAAATTCTATTTGTCGGATCTTTTCTGATGCTTTTGAACAATTTTTGTACTGTTTCTTGTTCAATTAAACCTTAAAAAAAAAAAAAAAAAAAACTTGTGCAGAACTTTCTGCACCATTTCTTGGCAGGAAAACGTTGCATAAAATAGGTGTTTTTGGTGCAGATTTTTCCATTAATCTGTTCCCATGAGCTTTTCGATGTTGCAGATTTTCTGCACCATTTATGAAGCCATTAAATAAAATGACACTTGCATTTTTTTTGAAAAGTGTAAAAATCTCCCCCAAGACTCATGGTGTGCACACATTAGGTGTGAAGTCTGCATTTCTTGGGAGGAAAAACACTGCTTAAAAAAGCGCTTTTTTTTTTGTTTTTTGGTGCAGAAATTCTCATTAGTGTGCATATGTTCAGTATTTGGTGCAGAAATTCTCATTAGTGTTCATATGTTCAGTATTTGGTGCAGAAATTTTTCTCGTTGCATAAAATAGGTGCGTTATTTTTTTTTACGTGTTTTTTGGTGCAGATTTTCCCCATCCTGCTGATTTTTAAATCTGCAAGTCAAAAATATGCAATGTGTGCATGAGACTTCAGGATTCTCATTCTCTTTGCTGACATCAGGAAACCCTTTAGGTTTTGTAACACATGTGCAGAAAAAAAGTGACCAATCTGCAAGGTGTGCACAGGTCCTTGTAGTTCCCCAGGAGCCTGAGAACAATGCAGGGTGATCGGGCTGCTCCCTTCGTGCTCTGCCCGACCAGTCCCCTTATCAGCCCCATAAATCAGGGGAACACCCTGGCTGTGCTGGGCATGGAGTCTCTGGTCTTGTGTAGTCTGGAGCACAGTGACTTTTCTTCCCCCTCTCTCTCTCCAGGACAATCCCTACATTTTCTAAGCTATTCATTTTCTTTCTTTTTCCATGGAGTCACCTCTCCACTTTGTGCCTTTGTTGTTCAGGGCTCTGTGAGCTCATGCTGGAAGCTTCCTATCCGGATATCTGCATTGTGCTGATAAGGAAACCTCCACTCTCTGTTTCCGGACATAAAATAAAAAGTTTAGAGAGTTTTACCCTGTAGGCGAGGCCGTCCCGGCTGTTTTGAAATGTCCAATACTTTACAAATAATGCCTCTGAGGTTAATAATAATAAATGTATGTGTTTTCTTGGAAAGACTTAGAGGGAAGGTAGAACACCCCCCTCCCAAAAAAATAAAAAAATAATCAAAATATTAACTCCTGAAGCGCCAGTGAAGACTTCGCTCTGACCTCTAAGTCATCCTGTTACTCAGATGGGGAATTCCTTTGAGTCACCTAAAACATTAGCTCTTCTCTGCCTAATTGACTTTCAAGCTTAGAATAGTCAAATCCCCAGTGGCAGCATTGTTAAGAAGCTTGAAAAACAAATTATTCGGGGTATTAATAAAATGTGGCAAATTACAAATTCATCAGCTGATTGAACATATTTCATTTTTTTATTTTTTTTGACGTTTAGATAGTATGTATGTATGTTCCATGTTTTTCCTGGATAGAATCTGCCCATTAGCTACATTCTCATGAGTATTTGTGTGTTTGATGTTGCAGATTTTCAGCGCCCATTATGTGGAATACGTTACTTGCATTTTTTTCAAAAAAATATGCGGTGTAAACACAATGAAAATGTAGCTTTATAGACTGTGACTGTTCACACATCTGTTTTTCTCTATTTAGACCTCATTTATTTGTCTAATTTTTCACATATGCAAAAAACATTGAGTTTCGTCAGTGGTTGATCAATGTCAGTTTTTACCATCACTGATTTTCTGCTATAAAAAAAATTACAAAATGTCTCCAATCTATTGGAGTGTTATTTACGCACAGTACACGGGCTGCACACTGACGCCGTCCCTGTTCTGACCGTAATTTTCTTGGATCCATAGACTTCTGCGGGTAATGCTGATCTGATCAAAAATGGACATGTCGCCTTGATGCTTTTCTGGACACATGATCTGCGAAAAGGTGTTAATATCGCCATAGACTTTATTTTTAAGCGTCATTGATTCCATGTTTCTGGACATTAAAAAAAAATATATATATATTCAAGAACAAACTAATGACAGAAGGGTACAGAGGGGAGAGGGCTGTGCCCTTGCGGGCTTAGTCTACAGGATAATGGGGAAAGACAGTAGGTCAAGGGGATATGGTGGCGAGGTGGCAGCTCTGGTGGTTGCTCTGGGGGTGGCGAGGTGGCAGCTCTGGGGGTGGTTCTGGGGGTGGTGTCGTGGCAGCTCTGGTTGCGATGTGGCAGCTCTGGTGGGCACTCTGGGGCTGGCAAGGTGGCAGCTATAGTGGTTGCTCTGGGGGTGGCGAGGTGGCAGCTCTGGACGCTCTGGGGGTGGTGAGGTGGCAGCTATAGTGGTCACTCCTGGAGTAGTGATGTGGCAGTTCTGGTGGTCGCTCCGGGGGTGGTGAGGTGGCAGCTATGGTGGTTGCTCCGGAGTGGCGAGGTGGCAGCACTGGTTGCTTCGGGGTTGGTGAGGTGGCACCTCTGGTGGTTGCTCCGGGGGTGGTGAGGTGGCACCTCTGGTGGTTACTCTGAGGGTGGCTAGGTGACAGCTCTGGGGGTGGTGAGGTGGCACCTCTGGTGGTTGCTCCAGGGGTGGTGAGGTGGCAGCTCTGGTGGTTGCTCCGGGGGTGGCAGCTCTGGTGGTCGCTCCGTTGGTGGCAAGGTGGCAGCTCCGGTGGTCACTCTGGGGGTGGCGAGGTGGCAGCTCTGGTGGGTGCTCTGGGGGTGGCGAGGTGGCAGCTATAGTGGTCGCTCTGGGAGTGGCGAGGTGGCAGCTCTGGTGGTCGCTCCTGGAGTAGTGAGGTGGCAGTTCTGGTGGTCGCTCCAGGGGTGTGGCGAGGAGGTGGTGAGGTGGCAGCAGTGTCAGTGTAGTCTTTAAGCTTTTTTGAAGAGATACATTTGGAACTTTTAGATGGAACATGAAAATGTATCAGATGATCGGACGTGTTGGGGCACAGAATTCCAGAGAATGGGGGACACTTGGGAGAAATCTTGGAGATAATTGGGTGAAGATCGAATCAATGTGGAGGAGGAGGTCTTGGGAGGATCGGAGGCTATGTGAGGGAAGATATCGGCAGATTAGCTCGGCGATATATGGAGGAGACAGGTTATGGATGGAACTGTAGGTCATTGTTAGTAGATTGAATTGGATACGTTGGGGAATTGGTGGCCAGTGAAGGGATTTGGGGAAGGACTAGCGGAGAGGTGGCTGTCGGGATTTATTGGGTATGTATATATTTTACCAGTGAGCATCATGGACAGAACAAGTGATTAGCGACATCTGAGGCCTAATTGGGTAAGAATTCTTTTTCATACTGATAGTAAAGATCGACACACTGACCAAACACTGAAAATCTGATCAATCACAATGATGGAATGGTGTTTTTTTTTTTTTTTTTTTAACATTCATGGAGGAAAAAAGATCTGAGGTCTCAAGTGTTACCAAGTTTAGTAATTTTTCTGCTTTTTCAGTAAATCTTCAGAAATCATCAATGTATTGCTTTATCGGCCTGTAGACTATGTAACATGATAAAGGTTGCCTGCTTCTGGTGGCACATACTGACCGGTATTGATCTCTCCCTTAAGTCAGCAGCTCGGAGAGCGGGGACCTGTTGTGCAAACTGTCAAACGACGACCACGACCTTATGGCGACGCAATGCAAATGGAGACCCGGTGTGTAACGCCTGCGGACTGTACTACAAATTACACAATGTAAGTCGCCCCCGGTGATGAGGCTTTCGCTGTGGCAGAGCTTGGCTTCCTTGGAATTCAATGAGATTGGTTTCTGTTAGGTGCTCCCCGGGGTAATGCACCATTCATCCCGCAGCATAGCAATGCCACATCCAATGTGACCTAACAATGCAACAGCTTGGCTACTGCAGCCCCGTAAAACCAAAAGGGAGACGGCGAGACAATGGCCGCACAATCCTCCCCTTCTCTTTCAATTTGTTGAATTAATTTGGATGATGTTGGTTTAACCATTCGGCTACTGAATGATGTCTACTTGTCCCGAAACCCTCAGATCAGTAACAAGGGGGCAAAAATTGCAATAAAGACTCCAAAAATGATAACTTTTTTTACATATTTTCTTAATCTGTAACTTTTGTGCAATAGAACCAGTCACTTTGCCCAGTACATCGGCGCTATATAAACGACGGGCAGTGTCAGAAACCCGTCGAGTTTTTTTTAGATAATCTGTTTTTTAACTTGATGAATATGAAATAATAAAGTTTGAAGATTTTCCTACAATTTGATGTTCCATTTTCTACCAACCCAATGTCGTCAGTAGCTAAATTGGGCACCGGTGACATTGCCGACTTGTTCTCCAGCCATGACGCGCCGCTGCCATTGAGTAAGGGCTACTTTTTTATTTTTATTTTGGTTAGATTACATTTTTTAAATAAAAACCATCTGTGTCCCTCTTGATAGAAGGGATGGCTTACTACTTAAGGAAATAGCATTAACCTGGCACATCTCTTCTGCCGGAGCGCAGAAGTCTTGTACATGGTTTAGATTAGACCCCGAGTCTGATGTTTCTTGTATTTTGTTACAGGTGAATCGGCCCCTGACCATGAAAAAGGAAGGAATTCAGACCAGGAATCGGAAAATGTCCAACAAGTCCAAGAAAAACAAGAAAGGCCCGGACTGTTTTGAGGAACTTTCCAAGTGTATGCAGGAGAAAACGTCCCCTTTCAGCGCCGCGGCCCTGGCCAGCCACATGGCTCCGATGGGGCACTTGCCTCCGTTCAGCCACTCCGGCCACATTTTGCAGACACCGACACCAATCCACCCTTCCTCCAGTTTGTCCTTTGGGCACCCACACCCATCCAGCATGGTAACAGCAATGGGATAAATATAATTCCTACAGAGACTGTACGCGCACGTGGGCATTGCCTTGGGTTGGCGCCCGGAGACCTCCGAGAAGACAATGTAGAGTTGGCCTGCACCTCGTCTAGGCGTTCACATTGGACTTGAACAGGACTCCATGGTGGGACCAGATAAGCACTTTCCTCCTCCCTCCCTCCGGACTGGAAATAGGAATAATCTGTTTTTTTCCACTTACTGACCAACCAACCAACCCGCGGTGAAGGTAATAAGATGGACATCGTGAGATCTTATCTTCTTACTTTTCTCCTTGTTTCTAAATTACTGTGAATATTGTAAATACATTAACGTCTCTTGTGGGTGGAAAAAAAAAGAAACCCGGTGGTAGTTGATGCTGGATTTATACTACAGACTTGTTTCAAAAAAAATAAATAATGGACACCTTTTTATATAGAGAAAACAAAAATTAAAAAAAATAAATAAAAATGAAAGGCTTAATTTTAAAAAAATGAAACAAATATTTATTTTTTGCTCCTGGAAATTTTTTTTTTTTTCTCAATCCGTCTTTGCCCTGGGAATCATCTGGTTTGAGCTTTTATTTGACTGTTTCACTGCCTGGTTGCTCCTTCTTGGACATCTTTGACCTGAACTTAACCCTTCTGGTGCTGGAAGAGGTTTTTCGGGACTAAACAACCGTGAAGGCAAACAAACATTGAAAAATTGTTTTATGTGGTCCTCTGTAAGTGATTTCACCTGGTCCTAGATTTCTTGAACTTTTTTCTTACTTTATTTTTTTATTTTTAAGGCTCATTGGCTTCGCTCCCCGACATTCCTTGTTTGCACGTGCCAGATTTTCTTGAAATTCAGATATGTTTTCAATGTAACGGAGAAATATTTGGATCTCTATTTTATCATTTCAGGATGGCTTTTTTTAATGTTCGACCCTTAATTGTTCAAGAGGTGAAGTCTCATCGCCCTAAAATTGATTTTTATATAAAGCCAATTTAGGACACGTAAACAAAAAATGCAAAAAAGATTTTCTGTGTCCTCCCATTTCTCTTTTAGCAGAAAATTTGATCATCTTGTAATTTTAATATAATAATGTGAAAATGTAACATGCTTGCCCCATCTTAAAAAAAAGTCTAAATGTTAATGATTTAATATCACATTAATATGTATATATTATTAATCTGAGGGCATAGCTGGTGGAGGATAAAATACAGAAAACAAATCCATCGATGGAAAAGTATCGAAATTAATTCTCCTGTTAAACATTTACACAATGTACAACAATTTTTTTTTTTTTTTTGGGGGGGGCTTATTAATTTAGGGCCAACTTGTATGAGTGCGGGCATAGATGCACATATTAAAGACGTTGATAAAAAAAGATAAAAACTTGGGATTGCACCTGAAGGTCCTCTTTAAAAAAAAATTTCTTTAAACTCTTGGATGCCAGGAAACACTTCCAGTTGCACGAGGGTTAATGCTCATGGTACAAGCTGTACATTATTTTGTACCTTTTTTTATTTTTTGGTGGTTGGGGAGGGAAATTATATCACTGATACAAGAAATATAAAAGTGCAATATCTTGCCAGCCTGCAGTTCGTTCTGGGGGCCCGGAATAAATTATTTTGTATCGGTAGCCGCATAAAAATGATACAGTATTTTTTTGTTTTTATTTTTTACCTTGTTTTGTTTAGTGACCTTAAGTTATTGTTGATTCTGTAAACCATGTTTATAATATTGTCTGTAAAAAAGTGTATGCTATCCTCCTATTCAATGAAGGTGAATATTATGAATAATAATAAAAAAAACTTTTGTGGAATTTTGGATTTTCTTTTATTTACACATTTATTGATATCTAAAAAGATCCCTTAGTTTGGTAAAATCTGAATATTAAATAAAAAAAAATCATATTATATAATCCAGAGTGATTGATAAATATAATAGAAATATTTAACTTTTTTTGGATATTTTTATGATGATTCCGAAATGGATAGTTTATTAATTTTTCTATAAATGCAAAACCTGCTAGAAATTGAAAGACGTCCTTCACACTTTTTTTTAAGTATTAGTTTTTTTTTATTTTGTAACTTTTTCATGTGCTTTTTGTCATTTTGAAGTCTTAAGTTATGTTCCCACAATGAAGTTTTTTTTCTTCTAAATATGCAATATAAGACTCACCAAAAACTATTTTTTACTTAATGCAGAAAATCTGCAACATCAAACATTAACTGAAAGCTTTGTGAGCATAGCCCCTTATGTAGACACTTGGGCTAGATTCACATGATCAGTTTTTGGTGAATTTTTGATGTGGATTTTCTGCACCCATTAAATAAAATAAATTACTTGCATTTTTTTTTTCCGAAAATAGTGTAAAAAAAAATTCCTCAAACTGCAGGAATGTAGCCTTAATGTTAAAAAAATTAATCCTATAAATGCAATAGAATTTACTGACCACGAAACTGACAAATTAAAAAAAAACCTTGGAAAAAAAATGATCTGGACAAAATTGTCCTGAAAGGTGTGAAAACGATGAATGGAATCCAGACTAAGGCCGGGGTCACACTTGTGTGCAATGCGTGAAACTTGTGCGATTCTCTCATTAATATCCAGCACTGCCGCCGGCACTCTGGACTGGAGAGTGGTTACATGTATTTCTATGCAGCTGGTCCGGAGCGGTCCTGAGTGCTGGCGGCAGTGCCGGATATTGATGCGGGAGTTTCTCACATTGCACTCACAAGTGTGACCCCGACCCTAACCTTCTGGTTCGGACAATGATCAATTGCTGATTCTGAATTGAGGATTGGGGTTGGATCACAATGCACAAGTGGCATTATACTGCAGATCAGTGCTACATCTGTTTTTTTTTTTGTTGTAAATTATTAATGTCCAAAAAAATAATTCAAAATTCACAAATCGGGATAATCCGCTCTATAAAATCAAATAACTCCACCTATTAACATATTGTTACTATGGTGCAGTTTATGCAGTAAATAGATCTTGGTATGATGTATCCATTTTGTGTTTGGCTGTTTGTTCTTGGATTCATCTTTATATCTTGTTTATGCCACGTTCACACACTCAGTATTTGGTCAGTATTTTACATCAGTATTTGTAAGCCAAAATCAGGAGCGAATTAGAGGAAAAGTGTAATAGAAACATATGCCCCACTTCTGCATTTATCACCCACTCCTGGTTTTGGCTTCCATATACTGATGTAAAATCCTGACCAAAAGCGGAATGTGTGAACGTGGCCTTAAAGCTACAACTTTGGATGGAGAAAGTACATGGAGCCTGGGGTAGGAGGGTATAGAACATTGCCAGGTTGTGTACAAATACTGATTGACTCTTCAAAATAGTAAAGAAGCCAAAAGACTTAATGTGACGATCAACGAGTAATTGTAAGATGATGATTTACAAGTTTATTTACAATTCTGTGACAATCAGAACAATTAACCAAAGTTCTAAAAATGTGTATCGGGTTTTGTCCATGTTCACGTTTAATTTATGAAAATAGTGAAACAGCATTCCGTGAGCATTCCGTGAGCATTCCGTGAGCATTCCGTGAGCATTCCGTGAGCATTCCGTGAGCATTCCGTGAGCATTCCGTGAGCATTCCGTGAGCATTCCGTGAGCATTCCATCTCTTTAAGTCCTATTGCTATGTTAAATTTTCACAGATCACACTAATCTACAGAGAATTATCCTACTACTAAACATGCTAAGACAACTGCAGTATTTTGTTTCCAGGTGGAACCAGTTTGGCAGGATCCATGGGACCGGCATTCCTGATTCCAACTTCCGCTGTCTTTAGCTGAATCCTATGTACAACAACTGCATTAAATGAAGCAATCTGCATTTCTCATTACCCACATTGAATAGACACTTCGCTATGTCTCCATAATGGGCCAGAGATGGATTTCATATATAGGACACTTGGTCGTAGGAAGAAGAACAAATTAGGACATGTAAAATTGGACTGCACTCAGATGGTATCAGAGTGCAGTCCGATTATCATGGACCTTCATATGAGAAGGTGGAGAAACTTATCTTTTTCTTCACGTATAAGAGACTCAGACCACACTTTGATCAACCCTGATCTCATATGGGGAAAATTCTGACATCTGAATGAGCCCGAACAAAGAGGAATTGTCCAAAGAGGGGGAACGGTGAACATCACAGGAGGAATTTATCTGGATGAGGCCACGTTCACACTAGCAGTATTTGGTCAGTATTTTACATCAGTATTTGTAAGCCAAAATCAGGAGTGGAACAATCAGAGGAAAATTATAATAGAAGCATATGCCCCACTTCTGCATTTATCTCCCACTCCTTATTTTCTTACAAATGATGTGGCCTTACATTATATACATTAATCGTACATACAATGTATCAAATGCATATGGAAAATAGACGTTAACTCAAAACCCCCCGCTAACTCTAAAAGAGAAACATTATCGCAAATGTAAAAATAAAACTAAAGATATTTAGCAACATTTAAATATAAGAAATGTCTGCAGAAGAGAATTGCTCAGAGTCTTAGGAAAGATGTTGGGAGTAAGAAGCCGCCTGCGTATCACTAATTGCCGGTCTCCTAATTAATCATAGCACAATTATATTGTCCGGCATTCCGTTACTTTCACGGCACTTGGAGGATTTACAAAGGAATAAAGAACATAGTTCCCCTAATTGTCCTCTGTAATTGTGACAAATTAGTGGGTTGTTTTAATTGGAGCACGATCTAGAGGTTTTTTTTTTTTTTGTATTCTCAAACTCTGCAGAAAGAGACAAATACGTCCCTGTGTGAAGTTTATCTACAGAGACGAGGACTATGGGGCTCGGCTATTTAACAAATGACCTTCGTCCCAATAACGTGACAATAGTGTCTGACCATTAATCCCCAATGTCTGTGCCGCTCTGAGCCACACGCTGAAATCTATAGGACCGTATGGATGGCACATTCTCATCAAAGCCCTTAAAGGGAGTGTCCCATCAGATCTGTATGGTAGAAGAGGACTTATAGGTGGCGGTTGTCTTTACAAGAGAACCCCTTTTAACAGCAAAGTTTCACCTTGGATAATCATCTACTTCTGCTTCCAATGTCATTTTCTCACATATAGTTAGAATCTGTAGAAGACGCAATATGGAAGAACCGGTACTGGGAAATAAGACGGCAGTCTATGGAAATGTCACCAATTGTAGAATCCGCTGACATCTTGGTGTCGCGCTTTGACATTGCATCTAATCATTTCCTATGGTGTCGCACCTTAACCTGCAGAAACGCAAATCTTTCGAAATGTGTTTGATTTTCTGTCCCTTGTCATAGACTTTAATGTAAGTCTGATCGGCGCTTTCAAAGCCAAAAAAATGGATCTTTCTCTGGAAATGATAAAACAAAAAATAAAAATGACCATTAAAAAACTCAATGAGTTTCGACTGTACCCAGCCCTCCTCAGGTGTCACCAGACACCCCTGAGGAAGATTAGGTACAGCTGAAATGCATTAGGTTTTTTAATTTTATATTTTTATCCATTTCGGTGAATGTTCCATTTTTTAAGCGCACCGGTCACCTTCATTTTCTCCTCCTGATTTTGCTCTGCTGGATCTCTCCATGGCAGACTGTTCTGCAGGAACCAGGTCGGCTGCACGCACCTGTATATGGGGTGGTGCCCGGTCCGCAGATCCCCAGCAGGTAAGAGGCTTGCCTTTTATTGGTGACCCCTATACTCACCTACTACGCTCAGAAAAGTGCTGTTCTCGCTTTTCCCTGAGAATTACTGTCCTACGTCACATTGTAGCCCAAGCCTACAGAATGAAGGATCTGCTGTGATGCCATGAAGACCAACACTGCAGCTCTTCATTCTTTCTATAGGAGTGCCGGCGCCATGAGCTGAAGCTGCTCAGAGGTACAACAGGGATTTGGGTATTTGTGTTGACAATAATCCATCTTGAAAAGTTCAGTCTTGAAGCCGTTAGTTGGCTTGGATGACTCTGCCGAGGATCGGCCAAAGCATCGTTCAGATGACTTCCACCTGACGTGTATGGCCATGTAAAGAATTGAGACTTTCTGCCCTGGGTACAAAGAATTGTCTGGTCAAGGAAGTCCTAGAAAAAAAAAACATGAGGATGTAATGAAGTAATGCAATATTGGAAACTACCGAAAAGGTTCACGTATTGGCTAATGACTCCTTACATTTTGGAAGCACTGTGTTTGCTTTCTTTGCAACATTCAGTTATGTTGCTTAGCAACAGACAATGCAGCCGGTGGGTGACTACACCTTTCCTCTTGCTCCTGTGCAGTACAGAGCGGTCACTCACTGTTCTGGAAGCACAATGTGGAAATTCACACCCTATGGCAGAAGTCTTCAACCTTCCTTCACTTGAGAGCCACTTTCAGGTCTGAGAGAGGGTCTTGAGCGACATCCAGAGCCGAGACCTCCCCCGAATAATGACATCCAGCTCCTGACTCCCCCACAGTAGTGGCACGGAGAACCCACAATATCCGTATAATGACAGTCAAAGCTTCCCCATAAAATGAACGTCTTACCACCATTGGGAATTCTCGCATCCACCATGTTATCATATCAAGCGTCAATCACCTCCTATATCCGACAGTATCATCCTATTTCCAGTTTAGCACCTACTAAATTCATCTCTTCAATCCCAAGGCCAGAACAAGGGAGATGTGCAATCTATGGGAACCTCCCCATACAATGGTCTGGACTTCACTACTGGGAATCCCAAGGTCGGTGACTCCAAAAAAGTCCTGGATTGTTGGTGGTTGTGCATCACTATAAGAAATGTAATCCATAGCAATCAGCAGGTGGTGAGCGAACAGCAAGAGCACATACAGTAGAGAAAGAGCTCGGTCAGAAACCAGCCATAGCCAAAAGTGTAAAAAGTACAACAAGGCTTGGATGCCTATAATATTACAGATTCTGCATACTGGATTCTGTGATGGGGTGAGGATCCAGAGAACTTGTCTGATTGCTGTATGTGGAGTCGGGAAATATTTGTTTTTCTCCTAATATGGGTCAACTAGTATCTGCCTGACGGGGGTTTTGCCCTCTTCTTAATCACCCCTTGAAAAAGGCCATCACGCCGAAACGCGCGTCGGGGTGTGCGCACTCTGTGGGTGTTTAACTTTCTAGCCTGCCCAGGTAATTATTCAACTTAATATTGTGATCTTGATATGGACTAATCTAACTGAAATTGTATGTCTGCTACTTAATCTAATTAGGCTAGATTTGTGATACTTTACTATATATTTGGATTCACATTGCTAGTATTATACTGGTTGTGAAATCCATATAATACTATAATTCTACTCTACCCATGGTTGTGCACACTTGCGTTTCCTACATGTGCAATGCGGCTTGAATCCATTTCCCCCTGCTTTTGTCAAATATCCTGGAATATTTAATAAAGTTGTTTGTAATTTTCAAAAAAATGCTATTTTGTTTGGGTGTTTGTTTGATCGTATTTTTTTGCAGTTGTGTTTTAGTAGTTTGCGATTACCCCAGCATTATTTATAATCCCGATGTAGCCCATAATAATATGCAATTTTACTTATCTACCTAAAATAAGTTTCTATGGGTATAATTTTCATCAAGTTGTTATGTTGATCAACATGTTAGGCTATAGGTTGAACTCCATGGACTTGTGTCTTCTTTCAACCTTAAAAACTATGAAACTAAAGGTATCCAACAAGAATCCAAGAAAGTAACAAAATAGTAAGGTTGGGATACAAACCAAGGATCAGAGATGATCGCCAGGTATCCAAGCATTAAATGACGCACTTGATGTTGTCCTCAATTGGTGCCAATTGCCCGGCCTGACAGCTAGGACAGAGCGTCCGGACCAGGGGAGAGGAGGGAGGCGCAGCTGACAACATTGCGACCAGGCAGCAGAGTGCAGTCTGGTATGACTGTAATGATCCAAATCCTCTGCACTTGGATTCAGTTTGTGATAAAAGTTACATTGTAATTAACACATAGATATTATATTATTATTACATTTGAATTTTAAGCTTTTCTAGAATGATCCATTTGTCTCTCAATGGTCTCAGCCATTTGGACGCGGGGGACGCATGGTAGTTTATTAAGCACAGACACTTTGTTTTTGTGCACAATGAAAGTTTTATGCTCGTACAGTGGGTGGACTACAAAATTAGGCAAACTTGAAAGACGATAGTCGACCGTAGTAACGGCTCCATCACATGAGCAAAAAAAAATAATCTCGTCGACTCGGCTTCATGTAAGAACCTTTGTTTTAAACACTGAATGAAATGCTTTGAAGCTCCACCCGTATAAGAATAAAATACATTTCTTATTTATTGGTATTTTCGACACCATGTGCACATACACTAATGGTAGCGCTCTTGAGTAGCTGAGATATTTCTTCTTTTTCCCTCTCATACACACACACAAAAACACGTATACAGCACGTTGGGCTCAATATGAGTTCTCCATGGGGAAAGTGGGAAAAAGTTGCTGCCAGATACCTGTGGCGGCAGCTTATTATCAAAAATTTGGGATTGTTGAAATCCAACATGCACACTGTGTGTTCCCCTGAAGGTTGGGGTACCCCATACACATAAGATGTTGGTTGTTCCCCCAGAAATGATCAGGTTTACTCAATGTTCATCCATCTGTATCGCCGCCTTAATGGAAAACTTTGCTTATCCAACATCATCTCGCTCATAGTGTACATGAGCCCGGGACGGCTGCTCTTCATCCTCATCTATGGTCAGAGGAGTCTGCACCGACTCCGAAGTGCGTGTGAAAAGTGAAACGTTCCATGATTATTATTTCCTACAAGACTTATAAAACCTTTGTCTGTGGCTTCTGAAAGAGGAAGTCAATGATGTAAGTTATTCTGTAGAATTTCTGCTAAATACTTGCAGATAGGGTGGCTCAGTGGTGCGGCTTCCTAGAGGCCAATGTCCTGCCCAAACAAGCTGCGATTGGCGATATAACAAATGATCAGGGCTCATTTTATCCCTCAATGAAAGGGCAATTTTTCCAATTTTGTGTGTTCTTTATTTCTTTCCCTTCTTCCAAGAGCCATATTTGTTTTTACTTTTCCCTCAGCACAGTCATATATGTTACTCGTCTGTCTTGGCTCCAGGGCCAGGTTTTGCTCCCTATTCTTATGGCCACATCCCTTTGCTGTGGTCCACGTCTGGTTTTCAGCTTGACTTATGAACTCTTGTGATATCATCACCCTAGACCTTTTAAGGCAGACTCAGACGGCTGTGCGTGTCTGAGTATTCAATAAGCTTTGTGTTCCGTTGCCCTGTGCCTTAAAGTTTGCCCAACCATCCAGTCCTTTGGGTTGGTAGATATCTTTTCAGCAAACTCCTGTTTTATTCTCTACTGTTTGTGTTTAGCTCATGGCTCAGACCTGCGGATTAACCCTTTTCCTGCTTTAAGTATAACAAACTCTTCTCTGGTGTTGTTCACACTACATTTTACATCTTCTCTGCAAAGCAAGTATTCAGTAAAACTACGTGTGACTTCTCAGCCCACATGGACACTCTGCCTCCAACTCCTGAAGTTAAACCTCCGGCTCCTCAACAGGTGCACAACCTATTTCTAACCTGGGACCTTCTTCTTGGTTAACTTCTCTACTTTTATTCCTGACCAATTTGATGGACATCCTAAGACCTGCCGTGGTTTTGTGACCCGATGCACAGTACACTTTGAGCTTTGTCCCCAACAATTTTTTTTCCGATTGGTCATAAGTGGCATATATTTCCTCTTTGTTATCTTGAGATGCTTTGGCATGGGCCACACCATAATCGGAACGGGAAGATCATCTGATGCATTCTTTTCCATCCTTTGAGTCTGAATTCGGTAGTGTTTGTTGATTTTGGTGGTTTTCACCCACCAGCTGATTCCATACTCTTGTTTAGACATTATATTATATTTGTGGGACATTATACCATCCATTTCCGTACTCTGCCTGCTGTATTGGCCTGGAAGAATGACGCTCTCTTGGTTATCTTCTATGTCACCCTATCCAGATGGATCAAAGATGAACTTGCTGGTTATGATTTACCGTCTTCTTTTGATAATCCAATATCTCTCACAACGATAGTGGACTTGACTCCTAGAGAGGCCATAGTGGAACGCATTCACATTGGCAAGACAAAATTGTCGTAGGCTGAAAGATACCTTCGCCTTATTGAGGGACCTTGTCTATATTGTGGTGAACTGGATCATTTCTCACATGAACTGTTCCACACTCCAAGACAAATTGGGAAACTTCAGACTCTAGGCGAAGGAGGAGAGATCGTCTTGGGCTTACCTTTATATTCCCCTAAAGACAAACTGGTCATGCCAATGCCTATTTTCTTCAGTTTTTCTGTGTTTCCAGGACAAGCTTCCATTGATTCCAGAACTGCAGAGACTTTTATTGACCTCTCTCTGGCTAAAAGGCTGAAAACACCTTTTGGGTCTTTGCAGATCCCTTTGAGGCTAGTCTCCTCGAATGGTCCAGGAATTCCAGACTGAGAAGATGACTCTTCAGTTTCGAGCACTACACATTGAAGACATTTCTTTTCTAGTTTTGCCACTTTCTGTCATACGTTAGACATAAAATGAGCTCTAGAGGAATGGCAACAGCTATTTGACAGAGGTACGTTTTTGGTGACCATCCATTCAGACCATAAAATTCTGGAATATCTTCAGTCAGCCTGTATGCTGAATCCCCATCAAGCTCGATGATCTTTCTTCTTCTAATGGTTTGATTTCATCCTCACCTACTTTCCTGCTGAGAAAAACTACAGGGCTGAAGCCCTATCCAGGTCCTTTGATCCATGTGATGCCTCTCAAGATACACCCTTCGATGTAATTGAACATGAAAATGTTCTTGCTTTCTTCTCTACTTCTTCCAATTTCCCACCTAAAGGATGTTTACCAGTCTCCAAAGCATTCAGCCGGAAAGTATCATCTCAGGCCCATTCACCCATTCTTCTCTTCTCTCTGGTCACTCAAGTGTTTAACGAACTGCAAAAGTCAATTCTTGACTCTACTGGTGGCCAAAATGGAAATAAGATGTGAAAAAAATCTGTGGCATCTTATCTTCAGTGTGACCAGTTCAAATTCTCTTGTCGGGTGTTTCTCTGTTTTCTTTCGCCTCTTATGTTATAGATCTTCATGAACTGTAAGGGTTCACTACCATCTGAGCCTTAGTGGACCATTTTTCAAAGATGTCATGTTTTTTACCATTACCAGGACTTCCATCAGCTCCACATCTAGCCCTAGTGTTTCTCAAAAAAGTGTTCCAGTCCAACGGTCACCCAGCTTGTGTAGTATCTGACCGCTTTGTGGACTTTGTTTTCAGGTTCTCAAGGGCACTTTGCAAGAATTTAAAAATCCCCTTAGACTACCTCTGTCTATCACCCCCAAAGTAATGGACAAACTTAGAGGTTTAATCAGTCCATGCAACAGTAACTGCAAATTTTCTCCAATTCCATCAAGACAATTGCCCAGATTTACATCCTTGGACCAAATTCGTCCAAAGCAAGTTTCTTCTGGGAAGTCCCCGTTTGTTTCAGAGTATGGTTGAGAGTCTCGTCTTCCTTCTGCCAATTGCATCTAAAAGTCAACTTCCTTCTGTGAACAGCATCTCTCAGGATATTCATAAAATTTAGACTGAGGTGCAATCCAATTTGTCTGCAGCCCCCAAAGTGTTCCCAACATCACTCCTGGAGATAAGGTTTTGCTTTCCACCAAAAACATCCTTTAAAAGACTTTTTGCAAGAATCTGGCTGATAAGTTCATCAGTACATTCCAAATTATTCAGAAAATTAATAAGATCACTTTCAGTCTGAGGCTACCTCCCACAATAAAATTTCCAAATACTTTTCATGTCCCCTTTCTACATCCTCTGGTCCATAATAAATTCTCTCCTCCTGTCCAGACAGCTCCTGTTTCTGATCCTGACATGGAATATGAGATCAACCATATTAAAGACTGTAAGAAGATTCATGGAAACCTCTTATTGCTGTTATACTAGAAGGAATATGGTCCCAAAGAGAGTTACAGTTTGATTTTCTACTGTCTGTGTTTACGTCCTGGCTCAGACCTGCTTATTATCCCTTCATCTGCTGTAAGCATAACAATCTCTTCTCTGGAGTTGTACACACTACAAACCCTTTAACAACAGTTTGTATCTTCTCTGCAAGCAAGTATTCCATTTACCTTCATCCCTTCCAAGGACCATATGTCTGCTGAGAGCATCCTACTGTCTTTAACCATTTGTTTGCTGCAAGCCTGGGATTGACAGTACAGTATGTCTATAATTCCTGTGTGAGTCTACACTTTCGGCTCTGTGTTTTCTGATATTTCCTGTTCTGCTTGTCTGCCTGCCGTCCTGTGTATTCTACTGTCCTGAATCTCACTGATCCACGTGCCACAATGTTGAGTCCTGGCTGCGGTGCCATCATTTTCGGTCCTTGTTGATTACCCAATCTACGGCTTAGAAAATCCACCTCCACAGGTGAGCCCGTAACAGTATGAGGGATAGAGATAGATTTTTTGTTGGAGGAGTTGTAGTTTTGAATGGCACCAATCACTTTACCATATAATGCGCTAAAATATGGGAAAAAATGTCAAGTGCGGTGAAAACCCCCAACTCTGCTATTTTGTTTTGGGTTTTGATTGACAGGCTTCATTCTGCAGTAACAATGACCTGGCAATATGAAAACGAGCATAGATGCAGCGCACCCCCTCCAATGTGTATATGACATTTGTTCCCGAATAGGGTCAATCCTTTTTGCTTGGAGAAGCCTCATGATACTTTGATTAAAGTCATAACAAAATGTTTGCCCGATCCAGTATGGGATAAAAAATCTTTATTGCAACTTTTTATTTTTAATCTCGTACTGGATCGGAAAAACTTTTTTTTATGGCAATATGACCCATCAGTTCAAAATCAGTAGGACTGGCCAACTTTACTTTCGAATTCATGGCCAGCTTTAGTCTTTATGCCCAAGGGAGCGCGTAGTAATTAATTTACTATATGGAAGATGATAAACAGATCTAATTGCAGTGTGTGTAGGGCAAGATGGATCTAATAAGGTGTCAGGAAATCCTAGGAGGAAATACACTCACCGGCCACTTTATTAGGTACACCATGCTAGTAACGGGTTGGACCCCCTTTTGCCTTCAGAACTGCCTCAATTCTTCGTGGCATAGATTCAACAAGGTGCTGGAAGCATTCCTCAGAGATTTTGGTCCATATTGACATGATGGCATCACACAGTTGCCGCAGATTTGTCGGCTGCACATCCCAAAGATGCTCCATACAAGGCAGGATGGATCCATGCTTTCATGTTGTTTACGCCAAATTCTGACCCTACCATCCGAATGTCGCAGCAGAAATCGAGACTCATCAGACCAAGCAACGTTTTTCCAATCTTCTACTGTCCAATTTCGATGAGCTTGTACAAATTGTAGCCTCAGTTTCCTGTTCTTAGCTGAAAGGAGTGGTACCCGGTGTGGTCTTCTGCTGCTGTAGCCCATCTGCCTCAAAGTTCGACGCACTGTGCGTTCAGAGATGCTCTTAGGCCTACCTTGGTTGTAACGGGTGGCGATTTGAGTCACTGTTGCCTTTCTATCAGCTCGAACCAGTCTGCCCATTCTCCTCTGACCTCTGGCATCAACAAGGCATTTCCGCCCACAGAACTGCCGCTCACTGGATTTTTTTTCTTTTTCGGACCATTCTCTGTAAACCCTAGAGATGGTTGTGCGTGAAAATCCCAGTAGATCAGCAGCTTCTGAAATACTCAGACCAGCCCTTCTGGCACCAACAACCATGCCACGTTCAAAGGCACTCAAATCACCTTTCTTCCCCATACTGATGCTCGGTTTGAACTGCAGGAGATTGTCTTGACCATGTCTACATGCCTAAATGCACTGAGTTGCCGCCATGTGATTGGCTGATTAGAAATTAAGTGTTAACAAGAAGTTGGACAGGTGTACCTAATAAAGTGGCCAGTGAGTGTATAATGCCTTCTGTAAGTTAGCTGAAGCTCGGGCACCATTGACCTTCTAACCGGACAATAATCCCAGGCATAGCTGGACATTGACCAAGGCTTGGTTTCAGAAGAAGTCCTCGAAGAATCTGGAGCAGCTGTCACAGTTGTCAGACTTAGACCCCATAAAAAAATCTTTGTTGGGATTTGAAGAGGGAAAATTACAGCTCCAATCTCAAGAATATTAGGTCATATGAGGATTGGGCTAAGATTCCCCAAGAAAGCTGCCAGAAGCTGGTGTCTGACTTTATAGGTTTGCAGCAGGTCATAGCAGCCAGAAGAGCAGCGGGTCATAGCAGCCAGAAGAGCAGCGGGTCACAGCAGCCAGAGGGGCTCTACCAAGCACTGAAGATGATTCTCATGAAGGAGGGGAATAATTCTAAGACTGCAGAATTATGAAGGCTGACAAAGTTGTATTCCAAAGAAAAAGAAAGCACTCTTGTTAGACAGTGATGAGCTAAAGGGTAACAATGTTCTGACCTTCTGACTCTCAGGCTCCATATCTCACCATCCACTGCAGCTTTGATCGTGAGACTTCCATCATTTTATAGACAGTCATCTTGGCTTTCTCATACATAAATGTGACTTGCGGCTATTTAGCATATGATTAGTTATGCAGATTCTCGTCAAGTCGCTGCATTGTTACTGTTTTGCTCCTGGAGGTGGAAACATCTTTTTCTTCCAGTAAACTACAAATTACAACCTGTTCTCACATTCCCTAATATCTCAGTGGGTTATTAGGTTGATTCCTAAACGTCACCGGTTGGAATCGAGGAGCAGCCATGAGAATTTCCCAAGAAAACAGAAACAGCATCATCCAGCTCATCGATAGTTTTCCCTCGGCCAAGAAAATTGCCAAACTGCATCATGTGAGGCCATGACAGCTGGAAGAATACGAGATGAAGTCCGTCCATCCATTCAGAAGCCAAGAGGTGGACGTCCAGGCAATATATCGGAGTCACCAAGTCGGCTCCTCACAAGTTCTATCAGTTCTGGAGACAAACACGGCAGTGGAGGAGGCTCGTATGCTTCATAGTAGTGAGATCTCAGACGTCGATGTCAGCACCGTGTGATGTACGTTACACAAGTCTGGAATGGTGGCCAGGAAAAAGGTGAAGAAGCCTCAACTTCAATGTCATCATAAGAAGCGTCGCCTCGAGTCTGCAACAAAGTACGAAAAGTGGAAAGTAGAAGATTGGAAACGAGGATATGGAGCGATGAGACGGAAGTCAATAGATGGCTCTGATGGGGCAAATGGGTCTGAAAGAAACAAAGGAAAAAAGGGGCCAATGGATCGAGAAATTGGAGGAACTGTCAAGTTCGGTGGAGGAAGCCTGATGATAACGGGGTTGATTCACAGACAGAGGTGTTAGATACTTGACCAGGATCGTTGGTGGTCTCAGTGCTGAGCTATATGTGAGTGTCCTACAAGATGAGTTACTTCGTACACTCGAGTACTATGGGTATGACAAGGACGACATCGTGTTCCAGCAGGAGAACGACTCGAAGAATATGTAGAGATTGGGGAATAAATGGTTCAATGACAATGAAGTAGAGGAGCCAGATTGTCTCCAAACCTCAACCTAACCCAGAACTTGTGGGTAAAGAATAAGCGGTATACAGACCCAAGTGAGGCGACCAGTGTGCACCAACATGGGGAACGTGCAGAAGAGACCTGGGATCAGATTTCGGTGGAGACAGGCATGAATCTGATTGAGAGCAGCCCAGAAGGATTCAGGCCGTGCTGAAGGCCAAAGGTGGATTTACAAAATACTGACAAAATAATAATTAAAATTTAGATTTTTGGAGCAAATCAGTAACAATGCAGCGACATGACGAAAATCTGCAGAACTAATCACATGCTAAATAGTCACAATGTGAGTATGAGATATGCAAGATGATTGTCTATAAAGTGATGGTGGTCTCACGTTAGAAGCCGTAGTGGATGGTGAGATACGGAGCCTGAGAGTCACAAGTTCAACTCATCGTTACCCTTACACTCGTCATTGTAAGGAACTAGGAGGAAAGATTGCAATGAGCTAATGAAGTAAACATTACATAATGTCAGTGTAGGATGACAGCACGTGTGTAGGATGCAGTGACACACAGGAGGCAGAGCAAGGGTCAACAGGTTCTTTATCTATAGAAAGAGTCAGTCACGTGTCCTGAACTGCTCCGGTCAGAAATCTCTTCCCCCTAAAACAATGGTGACAGCCCCGACAGTTCCGGCCCAGGCACGCGAGGGGGGCCGTTAGCTTAGTTCTCCTCCCTACATCAGCATAACATTGTTTGGTGTGTGACCCTAATATGGGTGACAAATAATCCAGATCAGGCCAAATAAAAACATATCATAAGTAATTGGAAGTAGTATTGACTAAGAGTAAAGGGAAGTTACGAGCATCTATCAAGTTCTTCTTTATGAGTGAGGAAGTCAGAGCGGGGAATATTCTCACATCGCGCCTTGTGTTCCTACTGGGTACATTTTTTAATGATTTTTCTTAGAAAAGTATTCAATTGGCCATCTTTGCCTGTTCTTCCTTGCTGAAGCTTCATATCTGCCAGATTGCGAGAGCATCTCTTGTGTACAACGCTCTCTTCTGGTCAACCACAATGTCACTTAGGTTCAGGACTTTGCTCAGGCTTGGTCATTCAAAAGATTCTGGTGAAGCTATTGTTTTGGTGATTTGGAGGTCAATTATGGTCGTTGTGCCACTGAAAGTTAAAATTTCTATTTGTCTTCAGCTTTTCAGCAAAGGCCTGAAGGTTTTGTTCCAAAATTGACTGATATTTGGATTCCACCTTGAATAAAGCCTCCGTTCATGCTGCAGGAAAACAGCCTCAAAGCACAATGCTGCCTCCACCATGCATCATTGTGGGCATGGTGTCATTTTGGCAATGTTTAGTGTTGGCTTTTCACCAAACATAACTTTGGGAATTATGGTCAAAAGGTTCCACTTTGGTCCCATTAGAAATAACATTTATTTATTTTACTCACCTACATAGCGCCATTAATTCCACAGCACTTCAAAGACATCAGCACTGTCCCCATCTAGAATCCCTATCAGTATGTCTTTGGAGTGTGGGAGGAAACCAGAGAACATGGAGGAAACTAACGCAAACACGGGGAGAACATGTTAACTATATGCTTTTAATAGACTTGATGTAGGTTTTGACAAAACGTAGATGGGCTTGGATATGTTTCTTTGTAAGAAGACGCTTCCATGTTGCCTCCCCACCCCACAAGCCAAACATATGATAAGTACGGAAGATTGCCTTGCACAGGCATGTACTACGGAGGACACAGCATGAACTTCAATCCAATATTGCGGCCAGCATGCAGCCAGCGGGTAAGGAAAGGGTGAATCAAACACCTGAAAACCCCGCCCATATGACCGCAAACCAGTCCCGACAAATTCAGGTGACAGGTTCCCTTTAAATGTTGCTGTAGGCTTCTTGTCAGCCTGCCAAACCAATTTTCTTTTGTCTTTTCATTAATTTTTGAGGAACATCCTTTTCTAGGTAATGTCACTGTTGTGCCAAATTTGAGCCACTTCTTGATGACATTTTCCCGTTGCTCCAAGGTATCTAATGCCTTGGAAATTTATTTGTTTCCTTCTCCTGATTAATAGCTTTCCACAATGAGATACCTTTGCTGCGTTGTCAGCTGTTTATAGACCAGAAAATGTCAGGAAAATCCTCTTAGAACAACAAAACTTTTTATGAGGTTGATCAAAATCGCTGTAAATGACGGCGGCCGTGCACTGACAATGTAACATGAGGGCAAGTATGAACACAACTACATCCCCAGTAATAAGAGGGTGTTCACACTTATGCAACTCATTATTTTAGTTTTGTTCACTTTATTTCCCCCCTCAAAATTATTTCAGTTTGTTTCTCAATGGATTTGTACAGATTATGGGCAACATTGAATGTGGGAAAAGTTCTGAAATGATTCTTCTTGGTAGAATTGGTAGGATTTGTTAACATGACAAATACCTGGTATATACAATATACAGTATATATACACATACAGTACTATTTAAGAAAAAAATGGGAGTAGGCTAAGCTCCTGAGCTCGCGCCATACACCCGCACTCAGGAAGGATTAATATGTCATGAAATAATGAGGCAACAATGGTGTAAGCTCCAGGTCTTCACTCCTGACACATTTTGATACATTTCTTTTGGATCCATTGTATTGGTGTAAGAGATACAAGTATGAAAATTCTGTCACTGTCCGAAAACTCTTAGACCCAACTTTATATTTGAAATAATAGAAGTTATTTGCAAAGTGATTCCCCTAGTGAGAAAAGAAAATGATGGGCATTATTGTTCTTAGGAGAGAATGACGTCAGGTGGAATGAGAAGAAATGTTGTCAGAATGATTCAGTAGATTTGTGCGCATGGTGCGGTGAAGAGTAATTGGTTTACTCTCTGTGATATATAGAGACTTACTCTTGGTGCATGGACAAGATTACAATACATAAAGTATAAGAGGAGAAGCGGCAACTATGTAGCTGTCTCATGTATCAGATACCAGGACACAGTGCACGGGATATAAACCAGTCTTACGCTGATTAAATGTCAAAAATCAAAACACCTCAAGACTAAATTTATTAAAGGCTGAGGTGTAAAAACCTAGTTCTCTGAAAGAGGCAGCACAAAGAATTTATATGGCTTTTTTTACCTGTTGTGACAAGAACCAGTAATGTAAAGCCAACAGCTGGATCTCTATACACTTTGGCTTTTTGATATCTACAGTGAAGCATGGTGGGGGCTTGGTGATACCTACAGAGAAACATGGTGGTGGCTTGGAGATCCCTACAATGAACCATCGTGGAGGCTTTTTATGTCTATAGTGAACCATGGTGGGGGCTCGTTATGTCGGCAGTGAACAATGGCGGTGGCTCGTTATATCTACAGTAAAGCATGGCAGTGGTTCAAAACAGCCTACAGTAAAGCATGGTGGTGGCTCGGTGATGTCTACATTGAAGCATGGTGGTGGGTTGCTGTTGCTTACAGTGAAGTATGATGGTGGGTTAGTGAAGCCTACAGTGAAGCATGGTGGTGGGTTGGTGATGCTTACAGTGAAGAATGGTGTTGGTTCGATGATGCCTACAGTGAAACATGGTCGGAGCTTGGTGATGTAAACAGTGAAGCTAAGTTATAGCTCATTGTGTCTTCAGTGTAACTTGGTGGGAGCTTGATGATGCCTACAGCGAATCATGACAGGGGCTTGGTGTGGCCTACAGTGAAGCATGGTGGACGGTGGTAGCTCAGTGATGCCTAGCTCAGCAATTCTTTTTTTTTGGCACAAGAAATTTGTGCAGGGCACAATGGATTCAATCAAGTATCAGGAAATAAAAGGAAAAAATCTCATGCCCCTTATGTGGAGCTGAAGTTTGGGTGTCATTGGACCTTCCAACAGGATGATGATCTTAAGCACCTCACGGATCACCAAGCCTTGGTTTTAGAAGAAGACCTGGAAGATTCTGGAGTGGCCGTCATTGTCGCCTGACTTGAGCAACATAGAAAATCTTTGGCAGAATTTTAAAAAGGAGGATATAACATAACATCCAAGAATATTTGTGACCTGGAGGCCATTGCCTATTAGGAATGGGCTAAGATTTCTCAGGAAGGCTGGCAGAATCTTGAAATTTTTTTCAAT
Source organism: Ranitomeya variabilis (assembly GCF_051348905.1). Classification (NCBI taxonomy): domain Eukaryota; kingdom Metazoa; phylum Chordata; class Amphibia; order Anura; family Dendrobatidae; genus Ranitomeya; species Ranitomeya variabilis. Next base: position 206,732,130 of record NC_135239.1, read on the forward strand.
TCTTGTTTGAGGGATTTTCCTCCATTCTTCCTTGGAGAATTCTTCCAGTTCTGTGAGATTCTGGGGGCGTCCTTCCATCCTCTGCTATTTTGAGGTCTAACCACAGATTTTCAATGATCAGTTTAGGGGACTGTGAGGGCCATTGTAAAACCTTCAGCTTGCCCTTTTGAGGTCGTCTATTGTGGATTGTGATGTGTGTTTATGATCATTCTCCATTGGTAGAAGCCAGCCTCTTCCTCTTTTCACCTTCAGCCTTTTTACAGATGGTGTTATGTTTGCATCAAGAATTTGTTGAGATTTCATTGAATTCATTTTTCCCTCTACTCGTTAAATGTTCCCCGTGCCATTGGCTACAACACAACCCCAACGCATGATTGATCCACCTCCATAATTAATGGTTGGCGAGATGTTCTTTTCCTGAAATTGTGCCCTTTTCCTTCACACATACCTTTGATCATTGTAGCCAAAGAGTTCTATTTTAACCTCATGTGTCCACAGGACTTGATTCCAAAATGCATCAGGCTTGTTTAGATGTTCTTTTGCATATTTCTGATTCTGAATGTTATAGCGAGGACGTAGGAGAGGTTTTCTTCTGATGACTCTTCCATGAAGGCCATATTTGTCCAGGTGTCTCTCAACAGTAGAACAATGTACCACAACTTCAGAGTCTCCTAAATCTTTCTGAAGGTCTTTTGCAATCAAGCGGGAGTCCTGATTTGCCTCTCTAGCAATCCTATGAGCAGCTCTCACTGAAATGTTGCTTGGTCTTCCAGACCTTATCTTGACCTCCACTGTTCCTGATAGTTCCAAATGCAAATTAAGAAATTGAAGTTGAGGAAAGGGCAACTTGAAAACACTTTGCTATCTTCTTATAGCTTCTCCTGCTTTGTGGGCCATTACTATTTTCATTTTCAGAGTGCTAGGCAGCCACTTGGAAGAAGCCATGGCTGCTGCTTTTTGGCACAAGGTTAGAGGAGGCTGAGTTTTGAGTGCATTTGAACATACATTTCAGTAGTCCAACATTTTGGATTTTAAAACAATTTTTCAAGCTGATGTTATAAAGTATTCTAACTTACTGAGATAATGACTTTTGGGTTTTCATTGGCTGTAAGCCATAATCATCAACATTAACAGAAATAAACACGTGAAATAGATCACTCTGTGTGTAATGACTATATAATATATGAGTTTCACTTTTTTTATTGAAGAACTGAAATAAATTCACTTTTTGATGATATTCTAATTTTGTGAGAAGCACTTGTCGATAGACAGATAATAGATAGTTGATAGAACACACAATTCTGATTACTTCTGAGTGAATCTTGTTACTTTGTTTCCTTTTTTTTTAAAGGTTAACATTGAACACATGTTATTAGGGCTTCACAAGTGTTACATGGGTGAGCGCCTCCAGTGTCACCCGGCCTCTCTGTGCCGCACCTTCGCCAGCCTTGTGGTTACAGCGGGCATCGTGCCCAGAGCTGAGCAGAATAATTAGGCTAAGAAGAGACACATTTATCTCTTCCTAAGCTCTTTAGAGCAGAACAAGCCGGCGCTCTCTTCTCTCCAGCGTACAAGCAGCTCCACTGAGTAATAATGTAGTAAAAAAGAGACAGTGAAACCCCCCCGAGATGCAAATGAGGGGCTCAGGGTAAAGCGCTGCCCTGTTATTGTGGATCAGTCTTACATGCTAAGAAAAGCATGTTCCTTTCACACCGCTGTAATCCTAGAAGTTCACCGGCCTAAAACCCTAACAAGGAGAAGTCTTGTTAGGAGAAATTAAGTGAGTGCTCGGAGTGCCCGGCTGCCCCGCGCGCCCACCTGCCACTCACCTGTGATGGGCTCTTAGCATCTGCTATCATAATACTGGGGACAAAGGATGGCTTACTTCTGTGCCTGCGCACCCAGCAGACGGCCCGCAGTCCCGGGCACCGGGGCCTCGTTGGCCTGAACCTTGTATTGAGTTTGGCATGGGGATAGGTGAGAGGAGATGTTCTTGGTATTGAAGCAAGTAGATGCAGCTTGCACTTTTAGGATGTCCGTGTCATTTAGAGGGGTCGTTATCTCTGGTGTTTCACTCTGGTGTGCAAAATTACTTTATAGAAATACTGAGAGGGAATTTTAGAGTATAAGCCCCAATGGGGACAAGCAGTGGGTTATTATAACCATTATGCCAGTACTGTCCCACATAGGAGAAGCACTTTAATACACACCTTCTCCGGCCGGTAGATTTTCTTGGGCCCCATGTCGGGCTTTGCAAGTTGCCCTTGGTGCTCCCATGTGCTGTATTTTGTGGGCGGATATAAGGTCCCCCCAGGACACACACATGACTCTCGGCATTGCTTTAATATTTGTAGTAACTCTCTTAGTTGTATGCGTCCAGTCCACAGTCATCAGGACGTCTCCTGGCTGTATGTGGTTTCCAGTCCATGAGATACTTGTCTGCGGTTTCCAGTAAACCCGCTATCTGCTAGTGGTCTTCAGGACTTCACCTTCTTATATGCAGTTTCCAGTATCCCTGCTACCTGCTAGTGGCCTTCAGGACTTCACATCCTTGTCTGCAGTTTCCAGTAACCCTGCTACCTGCTAGTGGTCTTCAAGACTTCACCTGCTTGTCTGCGGTTTCCAGTAACCCTGCTACATATCAGTTGAGGACTTCACCTGTTTGCAGCTTTCAGGACACCTGTAAGCCTTTCAATTTGCCTCTGCATGTCCGCCTGTGGCTTCCAGTAACTCCGCTAGCTGTTTCCAGTGTGCTTCAACCACCTTCAGCATCAACGCCGGTGGCCCATGTGCTCACCTAGACCTAGGCCTTAGACTTTGGATCCTCCTCACCTAGTGAGCCTGCAATATGTAACACACCCTAACCCTAATATTTGGTCATTTATGCCTTTGATTAAATACAATAAATTACAAAGTCGATAGACTTAAAATAGAACTTTATTCAAAAAATTGTAAAATCCTGGTACAAAAAGGAGTCATAAGCGGCAAGTGCAGACCGACGCGTTTCAGCATTATGCCAGAATTAAGGCATACATACCACCAAACTGCGCAGGTCTGCACATGATGCACGTGACACCTTTTTGTACCAGGATTTTATAATAATGGAATAAAGTCTTATGGTGTTTCCTGCCGGACTTTGGAAACTCTTGGATGTTCCTTGTTTGTTCAGCTCGGCTGCGTTCACATCTAGTAATCACCTGTGATCCTTTCCTTAACTCTGGCTAAAGCGGACTCCCCTCTATTTGTCTTTGAGGAAATACAAGTACAGAAATTTAGATTCATTCGTTGCTTCAGGGGTAAATCTTTCTGCTTATGATTTGTTTTTTTTTTTATTTGTATGCATCATGAATGTATCTAAAAATAACACAAAGTTGAAAAAAGTCAAATTTGCAGACGCCAAAAAGACGTTCAAGTTTAATGAAGAACGAATATTTGTTTTGTAAATGAACCAGAATGTCTGCCCCATACATGAAAATGATGGCGAAGAGCGATAAATCTGCAGAAAACAGTTAATAATTAGACAGAACAATGCCTCCTAGCATGAAAAGGAAACAATTTCCATATTAAACAAAGTATCAGCTTCAAATGAAAACAGCAAAAAAAGAAATATTTTTCATTGCACCATAGAGGAGGGAATGTTCTCTGCGGCTCATGGTGTATGCAAATAAATAGGAAAGCTACAATATAGACAATGTATACAATGCAGGAAACGTCCTCCTTCCACAACACATCGGCCCGGGGATCCTAATAATCCGGAATCTCACAAAACCAATCCGAACACCAAAGTCGGCGGAAATCGGTAAAATGTAAAAGCGATAATCCAGATTGTGTCGGTACCATAAGTGTAGATAAAGATAGAGATGGATCTGAGATTGATAAGTAAAAGAAGGCAGCACGGTGCTAAGGGAATGGGTGCAGATCCCAGGACCCCAAATCAATGTTTTTCTGAATAATTGATATCAAAGTTGCAAAAATTCAGCTTTTCACATTGCAACTTTTTATATCTATAACTCCGGGATCAGACAGGCGGATTTCACAACCATGACTGACATAACATTGGTGCAATCTGTGCAGCCGCTCGGGGGTCCTGGAGGTCTGGGGGCCACAACCACCTCTGAAGCAGGTGTAATGGTGCATTATGAGGAGCTATTGGTCCCCATATTGCTCTTGCACAGGGGCCTCTTCCATCCTGGATAGGTAGATGGATGGAAGCAGCAGATATACATAAATTTACAATTATTTTTTTATAAAGACAGCATATTATAAAGATTTGTGATGGAGCCGAGGGGCATCTTCCTCCCACAGGCCGGGAATGACGAGTGCGGTGGGGTCAGGCTGGGTGAGTTTCTTTTGAAGTCTTACAATTAGTGGACCATTGCTGGGGTGCGGCGGGCAAGGCTGCATTGATCAGTGCTGGGGTCTCGCTCTCACAGACGGACTGTCCGCTTGTGTCCAGCACTGGCAATGTCTCCGGGGGCAGAGGCAGGTTTAGAATCAGGATTTGGACATCCACCTGCTGTTCAGGTCATTGACTCCAGCACCTCCCTGATACTTGTTTCCATGAATTCTATACAGCTGCGTTTTGTAATGCAAGTTTTCTGATTTTACATTTGACTTAAAAGGGGGTCGTCCACTTTACCTTTAGTACAAAAATCCTTACAAACCGCACAGCACTTCTGTCTATACAATGTCTGCTGGTGGAGGAACACGTGCCCAGGCCTGTCCATACAATGACCGCTAGTGAAGGAACATGTGACCATAACTGTCCATACAATGACCGCTAGTGAAGGAACATGTGACCATAACTGTCCATATAATGGCTGCTGGTGGAGGAACATGTGACCATAACTGTCCATATAATGGCTGCTAGTGGAGGAACATGTGACCATAACTGTCCATATAATGGCTGCTGGTGGAGGAGCACGTGACCATAACTGTCCATATAATGGCTGCTGGTGGAGGAACATGTGACCATAACTGTCCATATAATGGCTGCTAGTGGAGGAACATGTGACCATAACTGTCCATATAATGGCTGCTGGTGGAGGAGCACGTGACCATAACTGTCCATATAATGGCTGCTAGTGGAGGAACATGTGACCATAACTGTCCATATAATGGCTGCTGGTGGAGGAGCATGTGACCATAACTGTCCATATAATGGCTGCTAGTGGAGGAACATGTGACCATAACTGTCCATATAATGGCTGCTGGTGGAGGAGCACGTGACCATAACTGTCCATATAATGGCTGCTGGTGGAGGAACATGTGACCATAACTGTCCATATAATGGCTGCTGGTGGAGGAGCACGTGACCATAACTGTCCATATAATGGCTGCTGGTGGAGGAGCATGTGACCATAACTGTCCATACAATGACCGCTAGTGGAGGAACATGTGACCATAACTGTCCATATAATGGCTGCTAGTGAAGGAACATGTGACCATAACTGTCCATATAATGGCTGCTAGTGAAGGAACATGTGACCATAACTGTCCATATAATGGCTGCTAGTGAAGGAACATGTGACCATAACTGTCCATATAATGGCTGCTGGTGGAGGAACATGTGACCATAACTGTCCATACAATGGCTGCTGGTGGAGGAGCATGTGACCATAACTGTCCATATAATGGCTGCTGGTGGAGGAGCATGTGACCATAACTGTCCATACAATGACCGCTAGTGGAGGAACATGTGACCATAACTGTCCATATAATGGCTGCTAGTGGAGGAACATGTGACCATAACTGTCAATATAATGGCTGCTGGTGGAGGAACATGTGATCATAACTGTCCATACAATGGCTGCTAGTGGAGGAACACGTGACCATAACTGTCCATACAATGGCTGCTGGTGGAGGAACATGTGACCATAACTGTCCATACAATGACTGCTAGTGGAGGAACACGTGACCATAACTGTCCATACAATGGCTGCTGGTGGAGGAGCATGTGACCATAACTGTCCATATAATGGCTGCTGGTGGAGGAGCATGTGACCATAACTGTCCATACAATGACCGCTAGTGGAGGAACATGTGACCATAACTGTCCATATAATGGCTGCTGGTGGAGGAACATGTGACCATAACTGTCAATATAATGGCTGCTGGTGGAGGAACATGTGATCATAACTGTCCATACAATGGCTGCTAGTGGAGGAACACGTGACCATAACTGTCCATACAATGGCTGCTGGTGGAGGAACATGTGACCATAACTGTCCATACAATGACTGCTAGTGGAGGAACATGTGACCATAACTGTCCATATAATGGCTGCTAGTGGAGGACCATGTGACCAGATCTGTCCATACAATGGCTGCTGGTGGAGGAGCATGTGACCATAACTGTCCATATAATGGCTGCTAGTGGAGGAACATGTGACCATAACTGTCCATATAATGGCTGCTGGTGGAGGAACATGTGATCATAACTGTCCATATTATGGCTGCTAGTGGAGGAACATGTGACCATAACTGTCCATATAATGGCTGCTGGTGGAGGAACATGTGACCATAACTGTCCATACAATGACCGCTAGTGGAGGAACATGTGACCATAACTGTCCATATAATGGCTGCTAGTGGAGGAACATGTGATCATAACTGTCCATATAATGGCTGCTAGTGGAGGACCATGTGACCATAACTGTCCATACAATGACTGCTAGTGGAGGAACATGTGACCATAACTGTCCATATAATGGCTGCTAGTGGAGGACCATGTGACCAGATCTGTCCATACAATGGCTGCTGGTGGAGGAGCACATGACCATAACTGTCCATATAATGGCTGCTGGTGGAGAAACAGGTGACCATAACTGTCCATATAATGGCTGCTGGTGGAGGAACATGTGACCGGACCTGTCTCCATACAATGTCTACTAGTAGAGGAACATGCGACCAGATCTGTCCATACAATGGCTGCTGGTGGAGGAGCATGTGATCATAACTGTCCATTCAATGGCTGCTAGTGGAGGAGCATGTGACCATAACTGTCTATACAATGACTGCCGGAGGAGGAGCATGTGACCGGACCTGTCCATATAATGGCTGCTGGTGGAGGAGCATGTGACCATAACTGTCCATACAAAGGCTGCTGGTGGAGGACCACGTGACCGGACCTGTCCAGACAATGGCTGCTGGTGGAGGAGCATGCGACCATAACTGTCCATACAAAGGCTGCTGGTGGAGGACCACGTGACCGGACCTGTCCAGACAATGGCTGCTGGTGGAGGAGCACGTGACCGGACCTGTCCATACAAAGGCTTCTGGTTGAGGAGCATACGACCATAACTGTCCATACAATGGTTGCTGCTGGAGGAGCACGTGACGTGAGAAGGCCAATACAGATTAGACTACTTCATACTGGCATCTCGGCTGGCAACATGATGATTGTGACTGGTCAGTTGTGTGATGACCCTTGGATAGAAAAGCTCTATAATGGACCTTCTAGAAGAACATGTGGCCTTGTATGACAAGGAAGGCACCATAGAGGTCTAATATATCCGTGTACACAGGGCTGGAGGCCATACTGTATGCATATTGATCTCTGCAGGGGCGGACATATCATTGCTGCAACCTGTGTGGCCGCACGGGGGCCCAAGAGGTCATGGGGCCACAACTACCTCCAAAGCTGGTAGAAATGTGCATTATGATGAGTTACTCGACTCCACAGGGCCCATATACTGTTCTTCCACAGGGACCCTCTTCTGTCTGTGGCTGCCCCTGGGGGCTACCATTGCAAACACTGCTGACATGCGACATGGCTTTGAACTTAAAAACTAAAAAACAAGCCCCTGACCCCACCACCTTTGACTGTCCGGTCACCTTTCGTAACACTATAAACTTGATCTCTGCTTTTTACAAGCAGCTCTCAGGTTGCCCATAATCTGTGGCTCATAGGTAAAGCTGCAGCCTGAGAGCACGGAGACGCTAGTTCGAATCCTGGAGAGACCGGATCACAGGAGAAGAAGGGTGAAAAATCTAATACCAAGAAGAAAGCATGGAATATGTACTGTATATATATATATATGTATGGGGCAAGATGCATGCTCTCAGGCTGCCCATAATCCACACCTTCGTAGGTGAAGCTGCTGCCTGAGAGCATGGAGACGATAGTTGGAGTCCTGGAGAGACCCAATCACAGGAGAAGAAGGGTGAATAATCTAATTAGATTTTTAGAGCTTCTGTTGATGGCTAACTTATAATTCAGGTCACCGATAAGACGTCCCGTCCGCTATTGAAGCTTTTCACATGAATATGGACAATAGGGAACTGAAGGGCTCATAACTTGTTCCTTCAGTGAATCTCCTGCATACCTCTACGTCTCCTCACTACACACAGCGATAAATCGAGCTCTGAGTATATACCTGGCAGCGGAACATGACCTCTCGTCTGGGGGGCAGACGCTGTGGAGACCACCCTGACACCACTAATGATACATCAGTCATATGAATAATTCACATCAGGAATGTCAGAAATTCAGGGGAATCACTGTGTAAGAGGTGAGGCTTCCCCCAGGCAGATCGAGTCCAGGACCCGTCTCTAGGTTCCATTCTTCGTTGTCATTTTTGTCTCACATCACATTTTTGTTGGGGTCCAAAAAACTGACATGTTTGGTAAAATCCGTGAGATTGTCCGTTCCGTCAGGTGATCTCTGTTGGATCGCAATCGATCTTTTACCTTTGGATCGGTAAAGCTGTCCAAACACTTACAAAAGCGATTGTCAGAGGGCTCGATACTAAAAATAAAATCCCCAAGCTATCGCTACACATCGGAACGGCTCCAGGACCCCGAAAACATCTTCAGAAAAACGATATTAGAGCAGATTTATGAAGTAAACCACCAGGATCTGGAGCATATGCACCACTACAGAAGAGTTTTTTTAGAATAAAATTGTATTCTTTAATTAAACAAACAAGTAAAAACAGCAGTCATTAAATTATTAATATACAAACAGAGCTATTCAAATTAGGCCACAGATAAGACAAAAAACATGGGTATAAGTAATATACAATCATCAGTAATATCCCCAATCAAGGTGTCAGATCCAACTAAAGCGCCTAGTGCATCAAAGATATAGGGATGACCAAACCGTAAGTGTCATAGAGGGAGGTAATACTATAATATCCTGGAGATTTCTCCCTGTTCCCTCCCTACCTACAGCACTAAAGGGCCATATGTATTGTAAATGGTCTTACCCATCTGGGCCCCCAGAGGAAGCCATTGCGAAACGCGCGTCGGGGCGCGTGGCTGCTGATGGACACTAACATGGGTAAGACCAATTTTATTTTAAAAATAGATACAATTTTATTCTAAAAAAACTCTTTTGTAGTGGTGTATAAGCTCCATATTCCGGTGGTTTAATGTTGTTTGGGAGCTCCGCAGGGTAGTACCCACATGCATACAGGTTGCTTTAATCCCGATTTTCTATGATGGTATCTGTATTTGAGATCTTGTTATTTATAGATTTATGAAGTAGTAGCTGAGTTTAATCTACATAGAGCAACATAAAAATTTCTTGGAAATCTCTTGCAAAATTGTTAATTTTGGTATGTGCATGTGGGACCCCTGTGTGCATGCAAAATCTCCAGGGGCAAAACCCTCCACAGATTCAGTGGTGAAAATGCTGCAGATTTGCTATTCCTTGCATTGCACGGACATTCTGTAGATTTAAAATCTGTGGAGCCATGCAATTTATGCTGGGGTTTTCTCTGCGGCGTGGATGATATTTTGAGGACTTTCATCTACAATTCAGCTACTGTAACAGATATAGTGCATGAGTCATCATTAGAGCTACAATTGTACATCAATGCAAAGTCCCTGGCAGCCCAGTTCCACCCTCTCTCCAACTCGTGACTCAGCTGCTCCTCTCTTCCTCTGCGTCAGGGACTTTGCAGTGATACAAAATTGTAGTTCTAATGATGACTCATGCAGGGAGAAGAGACTTCCTGTTTCTACATAGAGCTTAGAAGGATTCAGATAGTTAATTTCTCATTGTTTTCCACCACGTAAAATTAGATTATTTATCTACTAACCGCGCTGCACCGTGAGTGACCGGCTCCAAATCCTCTCCCACATCCATATCCTGATGCTTTAGGTGATAAGATGATTAATCAATTAACCTCTCTATCCCCCGGGTGTCATTTGGTGTTATCGGGACCCCAACAATAGGTTAATCTGCAGTGAAGAGATGTTTCATTGCTTTCCCATGTCTTTCACATCATGGCGGAGCCCAATGGGACCCTATAAGAATTTGTATTCCTGGCACCCAGGAGTAATAACAGACAGATTACACATTAAATGGATGCACGATGAGGGTCTCCCGGATGCGGAGGGAGGTCCTCGCACCATATGCTGCCGAGTTTTTGCATTGCATCGCTTGGAAGCAGAAGGGGCCGTGTTCTAACGAGGACTCGGCACCATATGGGTCGGTGTAATTACAGCACGACGAGCCTCCAGCCACAGGTAGTAGCTTCCAGCACAAATCACAACAGTATCAGCGTGGCCCCAGCGTTCATTACTTCGGGGACCTATTTCACGACTCCATTCCGTTCATTGAGCACAACTTAAAGAGGTCAACGATTGGTTTCCCGTGGGGCGACACAATGCCCAGCGCACCATTTGTGCGGAGCTGATTTATGCGCCCCGGAATCAACATGTGACAACTTGATAGAACGGCCGCACAAAGAGAACGACGTGATTAATGCATCCAATCTACAAATACAACAATATTTGGATCTGTTACTTTATGTCTTGATGCTTTCAGTCCAAATATTTACAAGAGACGTGTCGGATTGTTATTAGATGGGAGATCTGACATGGGGGAATCGCAGGACGGCGTTCCTTGCTACATACATGGACACATTGGTGGCAAACGTTTCTTCTGTTGAAAAATCCATTTCATTCATCTGAATGGGGTTTGCTGAAATCCGTGAACAAAAATTGATCGTCCGGCGGCCGGAGTTAACGGACATAGTAACGTTTTTTGTGTCTGTCGAAAAAACGGACAGCGACGGATCCGTCGCCCTCTGTCGTTTGCTAGAATGGAAGCCTATGGTGAAGGATCCGTCACATGACGGAATCCAGCGACGGATTCCGTTTTTTTTTTAACTGAGCATGCTCCGATTTTTTTAGGATGTAATTAGCCGGATCAGCTAGTCGGATCCGGCGAAAAAACGGATCCGTCACATCAATTTTTCACAATCTGCGACGGATCCGTTTTTTTCAAAATTCAACGGATTGTGACTGATGGCAAAAAAATGATGTGTGAAAGGGGCCTTAGGGGTCATTCTGACGTCAGATTTTTGCATGGACGGATTATTCTGACTGTAGTGTGGTCTGAGTGTTATCCAATTTTTGTTGCACGTGGAGAAATAAAAAAAATAAAATCCATGATCTGCTGCCACCTATCCGACCGACCGGGAAATAAAACCAAACCTGGTGGAAGCTTTTGCAACATTCGTGTTCCGTCACAACACAATAATTAGATACAACATTGCAATCGTCATCTAGTCTTATCCTTACTCATTAGTTTTCCGCCCGATTCAGGATGTGCAGCAATTTTTCCTGCTGGAGCAGAAAGGATCCATCAGTGAATTATCCCAAACTCACTAGGCTTAAAGGGAATGTTGAGCCGATTTACAATATTTCTAAAAGGTGTCAGACTGGCGTAAAATAAGACTGAATTCACACGTGTGTTTCACATGTACATAATGACAACATTATAGGTAGAAATGAGGCTGGAGGACGTGATCCGGACACAGACATGTGAATTAAGTGTCAGGCAAGAATCAATCCTCATCGGCACCGATCCCCTGCTGATCCCCCCAACCACATAGGGAAAGGCTCGTCCTGTGCATATAATGTATCAGAAGCACCTATGGCCCCATGTGGTGTCGTTAGCAGCTCAGCCGGCCATGGACGAAGCTCAGTCCTTTGCCCTTGAAGTACCATTTGAAAAGGCAAACACTTCCATCTATGTGCTTGTATCAGGACCCCGACAGGGTATTTTTGGAGCCCTAAGCAGATGAAGCCGATTGTCCCCCCTGATGATCCGTCAGCCCCCCAGTAAAGGAATGGGACAGACACTAAGGTAACAGGTCTCCTAACACCCCCTCCTCTCAATCTGACGACCACAAAGAAAAATACAAAGAAAAGTGAAAAAAGTAACAGGGGTGAGCTTCAATTGGGCACGCAAATGCAAAGATACATATAAAATCGTTCATGGTTTGTGGACGATTTACACAATACAAGGGACAAATAGCGATATTCATCCCTGATGTCCTATATTTTATATGTCAGACGCCCTCATGCTGCCTCCACGTTGTCCCCTCCAAACTGTACCCCCTCCTCACACTGTCCTCCCTACACAGTATGGACACCACAGCTGCCCATACAGTATGATATCCACAATACCCCCCAATATACACCACAATGTCCACCACAGCCCCCCGTTATATAGTATGGTACTCACCACCGCCCCTCATATATTGTATAATGTCCATCACAGCCCTCTTTATACAGAATAATGTCCCCCACAGCTCCTCTTGTAATCTCCCAATATCCAGCCCCTCTTGTAATGACCCAATATCCAGCCGAACTTGTAATGTCCCTCAGCCAGGCCCTCACTATGTTCCCACAGTCAGACTCTCCTAATGACCCTCTGAACCAGAACCTCATAATGTCCCCACAACCAGCCTCTTGAAATGTCCCCACAACCAGCCCCTCGTAATGACCCCCACATAATGTCCCCACATCCAGTCCCTCATAATGTCCCCACAGTCAGATCCTCGTAATGACCCTCAGAGCCAGACCCTCATAATGTCCTCACAGCCAGCCCCTTGAAACATCCCCACATCCAGACCCTCAATGTCCCCACAATCAATGCCTTGTGATGCCCCCCACAGCCAGCCCCTCATAATGCCCCCACAGCCAGCTCCTCCTAATACCCCAACATCCAGCCTCTTGTAATGTCCCTACAGCCAGGCCCTCGTAATGTCCCTACCAGCCAGCCCGCCCTTCCTAATGTTCCCCACAGCCAACCTTTCATAATGCCCCCACAACAAGCCCCTCATAATGCCCCCACAGTCAGCCCCTCATAATGCCCCCACAGTCAGCCCTTCATAATGTCACCACAGCCAGCCGCTCGAAATGTCCTGTGATATTACACATTTTCTAGCAATGTAAAATAAGAAAAGTAAATAAAACTGATACTCACCTATACCGGCTCCCTGTACTTCGCAGCCGCCTTCTCCTCTTCGCTCTGGTACAGCAGTAGGCGCTGGATGACGCCACTACGTCGCACCATCCGACGTCCCCTGCGTGCGCCGACTCCTTCAGTGCGCAGACCTGGAGTGGCCTGTGTTCCCGGCAGAGAAGGGAGCTGATTACAGCTTCTCTGCTCCTGTGCTGGTGGCGCTGACATCAATTGTATACACATCTTACTGACAAGGAGGCAGAGAAGGCCGGGGCACAAGCAGAAAGAGTATGGTGAGTGGTGTCAGTGACTACTCCCCTGTGTGCCTGCACCCTGCTCGCCACTGTGTTGAATGCCTGCGGCCGGTGGAAGGAGCTAGGCGGCCGCAGGCATTCAGCAGGGTCTGTTTTTTTTTCCAAAGTGCTCCCTTCTCGGGGAAGCATTAGGTAGCGCCCTAGGCTGGTGCCAACCCTGCCTACCCCTCGTCCTGGCTCTGTCTCCTATGGCTATGTTCACACATTACTCATCAAAAAACCAGAGTGGTGTCAGGAGAAACACTGCACACAGCAAAAAAGTGCAGTGAATATAGTCGGAAAGAATTGACACGCTGCGCCTTGGCAGAAACATAACAAGGCTCAAAATAAAGGCAGAAAAAAACAAGTGCAACGTGTGCGTAAGAGATCAGAAATGTCATTGATTATCCCGGGGCTTTAAAACGCACCAAATATGCTGCATTAAAAATGCAGCAAAAACGCCGAGTGTGAACTGGCGGACACAGACAACTAACAGTATATGGGCCATTTGCAGCCCAATAACTCATCATATTGCCCAATTCCACCTACTTTGGAGGCGATTGTGGCCCCCGGACCTCCTGGGCCGCAGGTTGCACCAATGATATATCCGCCCTTTAGTGCATAGGGGGCTCTGGAGCCCAGAAATGCCGCCGTTTGATCTGCACCTACTTCCTTCCATGGCGTTATTCCCTGTGCTACACTTTGTATGTTGCAAATGACCCCCAGAATATGTAATTTTCCCATGGCAAAGCACCAATGACGGAAATTTACAGAATTATACCCGGCACCAGTATTCCCAGCAGCATAAATTGTGCGACCCAGCCATGAACTTCTGCTTTCACATTGTCCCCTCCACTTTGTTAGTTTAAATCAGAAAGCAGTGGGCCTATTCTTAGCGGGAGCATTAAAAGGGACGTTTTATTTCACTTTCTTGGCAGTTATGCAAAAATGTCCGGAATGCCGCCAGTTTGAGCTGCAAACCCTTTAACACGAGTCACTAATGGCTTTTAGAATGTAGTTTTACTGAATGTAAACGGACCGTTCTCCCGGCTTGTAGCTCGTCCTCCTATAGGTCGGCCCTACAAAAACTAGACGGACCTTCGTAACGTAAGCGGGTCACCCTATCTGCACCCAGACTGTGCCCGGAAACTAGGCTCCTTATGGCTCCTGACTGTAGAGACTTGGGGGAAACTGGGGGAATATGCCGAGATGGGACACAGCCACTGATTGTCTGCAGCGGTTATAAGACATCTCCAGCAGAAGAGGAAGCAAGGAGACCACTCAGGATGAGGGGCAGCAAATGGCCACAATCCAGAAGGTGTTTTCTAATTTTTTTTTTACTAAAGACAAACATGGGCTCACTTGTAAAATAAAGTACAGTTGTGGGCAAAAAAAATTACTAAAAGCGGGGAATGGTATAAAATAAAAATCCCCTTACACTTCCATGTTAATGCCTGCATGCAGCGCACAAGACCGATCCTATGATCAGCAGAGGGTGCGACCACGATCGAGCCCGTACGGCGAGGGGTCCGCCAGCCTCAGCGCCTAATTCAGCTGGACGTGCGACCGAAGGTGCACATTCAGCTGAGATCTGCCAGGTCCCTGCACCGCCAGCCAGAGGCCGGCAGCTGACTTCAGCAAGCCCCATTGTGGGGGCACCATGGTGGGCAAGCCGAAGTCAGCTGCCAGCTCCGGAGTCAGAAGAGGACACCGCGTCGTGGAAGCCAAGGAAGGTAAGAAGACTTTTTAAAAAAAAAAAATGTGTTGGAAAAGAAAAGGGAACATTATTACTGGATGGGGCTCAGGATGGGAGACATTATACCAGGAAGGGGCTCAGGATGGGGATTTTATACCAGGAAGGAGCCCAGGATGTGATACATTATACCAGGAAGGGGCCCAGGATGGGGACATTATACCAATAAGGGGTCCAGAATGGAGGACATCACATTATACCAAGAAAGGCCACAGGATAGGGAGCATTGTACCAGGAAGGGGCCCAGCATGGGGGACATTATACCACTGTTGCTAACATTATACCAGGAAGGGTCCTAGGATGGGAGGCATTATATCAGGAAAAAGGGACATTATTATTGGAAGAAGCTCAGAATATGGGAGATTATACTAGGAAGGGGCCCAGGATGGGGGATGTTATTATAGGGAGGAGCTCAGGATGGGGGATATTGTACCAGGAAAGAACCCAAAGTGGGGGACATTATATGGGGACAAACACATATGTCTTTATAGGATCTAGAAAGGTACAAGTGTCCGTAGATTTTAGCTATGGGGGGTACAGGTCTACATTTTGCAGCAGGGCCCATCAGACTCTACTTACGCCACTGCCTTTGATAGTCACATGTGCATATAGTACACATCATCAAAACCAAATTATTTGTATTTTATTTTACAACATTACAAGATTTTGTTTCCATGAAGCTCCTTAGTATTTGCTGTATGTCACTTTTTTTGAGCGGCTCGGCTGTACTCGCAATGTATTGGAAATTTCCATGAACTCGCTGGTCTGCGTTTCCCTGGCACAGAATATGTCATGTGTGTTTCATGTTTCTATAGATATGAAGGTGTCACTAACAAGCAAAGTTCAAGGTTTATTAACAAGCGTGTAAAATCCTCGGGACGCCCTGAACCTGGTGAGAAAAGCGCATAATACAACCTGCAAAACACACAAACCTGCAACAGCAAACATGGAAGATGCACAGCACAAGAGGCGAGAATGTAAGAAACCCAATTATACAGTCGGACACGTCCCATAAAATAATTTTAAGATTTTTTCTTTGCCTTTATTATTCATTTTTCACCACTTGATCTTTCAAGCGACTTATTTTTTCCGATCCTATTAACAGATTTGCAGGACGCTGGTACAGCTGTCACATAAGTAGTCTGTGGTTGCCGGACCAGAGCCCTGCGCACCGCCTCGGAGCCCTGCACACTGCATCGGAGCCCTGGGCACTGCCTCGGAGCCCTGTGCACCGCAATGGAGCCCTGTGCACCGTCTCTGAGCCCTGTGCACCGTCTCTGAGCCCTGAGCACTGTATCAGAGTCTTGCGCACCGCCTAGACGCCCTGATCACCACCTCTGAGCCTCGCTTCTGAGCCCTGCCTTGGAGCCCTGAGCACCGCCTCGGAGCCCCGACTAAAAGCCCTGAGCACCGCCTCTGAGCCCCAACTAAAAGCCCTGAGCACCGCCTCGGAGCCCTGACTACTGCCTCTGAGCCTGCACACAGCCTCCTGGGGAGACATCATCCAGTCTAGGCGCTGGGGATTCTGGCACACTGGCTTTTGCTGCACTCCTTATGCACCTGTTCACACTGGTGTCATCCAGTTAAGATGTGCCAATCATTTTTTTCTTTCAGGAGTACTCATCCCATCAGTGTAGGGTCCAATTCAGACATCAATGACCTTTTACTATGACTAACACCAGATGACGCTTTGTCGTCCACGGAAATTAAACACTGGATGACGCTTTGTCGTCCACGGAAACTAAACACCAGATGACACTTTGTCCATCCAAGGAAACTAAACACCAGATGATGCTTTGTCGTCCACGGAAACTAAACACCAGAAGACGTTTTGTCCGTCCACAGACACTAAACACCAGATGACGCTTTGTCCGTCCACGGAAACTAAACACCAGATGACGTTTTGTCCGTCCACGGAAACTAAACACCAGATGACGTTTTGTCCGTCCACGGACACTAAACACCAGATGACGCTTTGTCGTCCACGGAAACTAAACACCAGATGACGCTTTGCCGTCCATGGACACTAAACACCAGATGACGCTTTGTCCATCCACGGAGGATAAACACCAGATGACGTTTTGTCCATCCACGGAGTCAGATTACTAAAGAGTGAGGTCTGCTCCTCTGGACCTCACATCCTGACCAGAGATGTCTAATGATCTTCCCGGAACGTGGCCGCTGGTTGTGATGAGCTCAGGCCTTGTCGTGTGGGTTATGGCAGGAATGAGCGGAGTCACGCGATTTCATGATCTTTGCCAAAACCAGACTCAATTTTGACAAAAAATGAAAAGTGTTTCACGCAATCACTGATTGCTGTAATTTCCGCTAATGATCTCTGGTCATGGCACAGTGACTGACATTCACTTACTCACACTGTTATCTTTGTGCAGAATAGCAATAAAATATAAAGCAGGCTAAACAATTGTCAAAATAATTTTCACAGCCTCATCTGACTGGACCAAGGCTGCTTTGTGCGGCTGCCAGTGTCATGTCAGTCTTGCAGTCAGTGTTTTTGCACTGTAATTATGGCTGTGCCGGCCCGGAGGCGATAGATCATTCCGAATATACTCGCCGTGTCCCGTTACAGCCCGCCATTAATTAGGAGCAGAGCTAATTTCTGAGGTTACATATCTCCAGGTCATAAAATACCGATGCAAAAAAGTTCCATGTCAGCATCACACATATCTGCGGTGGCAAATATTGGTCTAAGGCCAAAAACCTTTACAAGGGGCCATTTTTGGCATTGGGCTTCTTCTGCAATTTTAAGCGCTCCCATAGAGATGAAGAGATAGAGCCGCTCATGTGGACCAATACCCGACAGCACAAACCGGAGCCCTGTTCTCACAATAACAAAAGGGAACTACTAGCTGCCACCACCAATCGTTTATACAGGCCTATTGGACACTTGTTACAGGTAGCGTATGTCTTCAGGGGTGCGGTTTACAGAATAAGAGGAAGAGAGATATTACATTTTATATAATTAGTCTGGAAAGGTAGGCAGTGTTTACAGAAAATATAAACAGATGATGCGAAATGGTAACAAAGTAATACAATATGTACTGTATAATTACATAAAATAAAAAGGATAAAAAAAGAAAATTACTAAACCTGATGTCACGGAAATGGCTCAGAGCTTAGCGGAGGGAAATACTCCTTAGGAAAACTGACAGAACCCACAGCAAGCTCTACCTTTCAGGACTGCCAAAATACAAAAACCCAAACTTTGTTTTTTTATTAGGTCAAGTTTACGCCCACATATCTCCCCTTGAGGCACTCATATGGGGGCTGGTTTTGGGATATGCTAAGTCTTTTAGAATTTTAGGAGATCCCTAACTTTCAGGATATCTTCGCCTCTGGTTCCAGGTGGTAGATATTGTCGTCATGTTTCCTATTGCGATTTTTCCTTTCTATAGAGATGAAAAATGGAATGGATACCATCATCCATTGGACCAATATTGTGTTGGAGGGGTTAGGATGGCCTTCTGGTGATGTGAGTGTACGTGATATGTTCATCCCTTTGCTATGACGTCGAGAAGAAATCTCCCATAAATATCAGATTGAAGCAAACCCCAATATTTATCACTGATAACTGGTTCCAAATAGACTGGAACCAGTGCTTTGAACAGAGGAAGCTCTTGCCTTGGAAGTGTACTTCACCACTGAATAAACAAATCCAAGATCCTATCCCGATACACAGTAGATGTAATTATAATTATAATATTAGCGAATACCGCCAATTAGAAATGTAGTAAAATTTTTCATGTGCGGGTATTGCAGGACCTTAGGTATCCATGGTTACGACCACTGATAAAGTGACAGTTGCTAGTGGTCGTAACCATGGATACCAAAGGTCCTGTTGATTATTATTTTTTTACTTTTATTTTTGTTTTCACCATTTGAAAAAATTTAAAAACTACAGAAATGAGCCAGGGGACAAGTTGGTATAAGTGTAATGTGTAGGTTCACGTTCACATTGTGGTCATTTCACAGGCAAAGCACAAGAAAAAAAGAACATAAACCCTATAGTAAGTAAATAAGTAAATAGTAATAGTACATGTCAAAAACACAGGGCAATTAATTATCACTATTTTGATTTAAAAAAAGCATTAACGCCATCCTACCGCAACAAGGTGAACACATCGGGATGGTCCTGACTTTAGTATGAACACCTTACCTTGTGTCAGCCAAGCTCAATATTGATAAGGGCAGAGCAGGACCGAGGCCCGACTGTTCAGACTCCATCCCTGAGAAGCTATGTAGCTCAAAAGAGGAGCCATGCCGCTGTGTGCACAAAGGACAAAAAAATGCAGCAAAACCAAACAAATGAGCCGGATGCACAAGTTGGTATAGGTGCAATGTGAAAGAGCAGGTTCACATTGCGCCATTTCACAGACAAAACCAAAGGTATAGGTATATACCCTATAGTCAGTAAATAGTAATAGCACAGGGCGACTAGTTATCACTATTTTGATTTTAAAAAAAGGCATAAAAGCCGTCCCACCGCGACAAGGTGAGCCTATAGGGATGGTTATTGATTAATAAAAGTGTGAAATCTGCAGCATTTTTCCACATTGAAACCCGCAGCCACTTGCTTTGGATTTTCAGCTGCGGCCCGTCCGTGGCGGAGCTTGGGCAATGGTTGGCGTTCCGCTTGCCGAACAATCAGAATTAACCACATTTTCCGGAGAGATCAGAGCCGGCGGATGATTTATTGGTTTCTCAATAGACATCTTATGGCGACTAATCTGTGAATAATTCTCCATGTTAAACAGCTCTCGGATTGTCCTGTCATTTCGCCACCAATATTGCGCCCCGGCCACATCTGCTGCCCCCAGTTCCTCTCCGCTAGTGGCATGTTTGTTTAATGGAGGGGAAGGTTGGCTGTTCTGCTTCCTTTTAGGAAAGAGAAAAGAAAGGAGCCGATGTCTGCTCTGGGGAGGGTTTCATCAGGACAATGAGCGTCTTCTCTCCCCCACCCTAAAACATTGCCTTTTCCAAGAGCCAGACGCTTCAGAGCGCCATTGTTCGTGCTGATGTATGGAGGCTTCGCACTTGTAACACCAGTCCTGATCCCTCTCTCCCTATTGTGTGCCCAGAATAGGCTGGAAAAGGAGACTGCGGCCCTTTATCCCCGGGTAAGAAAAGAAGGCTGCACTCGAAAAAAAAAAAAAAAAACAGCTTTATCCAGCTGCAGAGCTAACAAAATGGGCTGCTTAATGAAATACCCAGAAGAGCATGGACCTAAATACCAGGCAGAGCTGTGCCAAGGAGATAGCACTGATGTCTTACTGTTCTGCTGCGCTGCTTCTTGTTAGTGAGAGCAGGAGAAATGTTCAGTAGGTGACGGCCCGGGAATAAATGTCCGAATGATACATAAGATCTACATTATAACGAGCAACAATATTCATGCTCACTAAAAGAGACATCTGTCAGCAGGTTTTCGTATGTCATAGGACAGCAGCATGATGTTGGGGCAGAGACCCCGATTCCAGCGATGTATCGCTTCATTTACTGGGTGCAGCAGTTTTGATACAATCATACTTTCCTCTGCTGCAGATCTCGGAATGCTGAGCTGAGTATAACCCCGCCCACATTCTATATTGACACAGAGCTGCCAATCAGTGCTGGGGGCGTGGCTGGACTAGGAGGCACGAGACACCTAGTCCTGTAGTGATAATCTCCTGCTGATAAAACACTGACTTTATTGAAACAGCCTAGTAAGTGACATATCGCTGGAATCAGGGTCTCGGCCCCTACATCATGCTGCTATCAGATTGCACAAAAAAACATGATGACAGATTCCTTTAACCATGTCACCCCCGGGCGATTTTCCGTTTTTTCTTCCCCTTTTTCCCACAGTCATAACTTTTTTACTTTTCCATTAATAGGGCCATGTGAGGGCTTGTTTTTTTGCGGATGAGCGGTACTTTCGAATGACACCATTGTTTTTGTACTGGAAAATAGGAAAAAAGTTCCAAGTTCAGTGAAATTGCAAAAAAGTGCAATTTCACAATAGTTTTTTTTTTAAATTTATTTACCATATTCACTATATGGTAAAACTGACCTGACAATATGATTCACCAGGTCAGAACGAGTTAACAGATGCCAAACATGTAAAGGTTCTGTTTTAATTCAGGGGGTGAATATAAAATGTGAAATTTGTAAGAAAAAAAATATTTGCTTATGTCCAGATTCTGAGACCCGTAGTGTCTCCATTTTTCGTGATATTTTTTGTGTGACGAGCTGTCTTTTTTATTGATCCTATTTTGGGGTACATGTGATGTTTTTTCATCGCCCGTTACTGCATTTTATTTCAATGTTGCAGTGACCAAAAAAACGTAATTCTGGTGTTTTGATTTATTTTTCTTGTTACGCCATTTGCCGATCTAATTAATTTGCTTCATATTTTAACAGATCGGACATTTCTGAACTCAGTGATACTAAATATCTTTTTTTTTATGGTTTTATTATGAATTGGGCAAAAGGGAGGGCGATTTGAACTTTTTTTTAAATTACTTTATGAGAGTAGTTTTATTAACTAATATTTACAAATCAATTATTAATCAGTGAGCTTGAGAAAATTGGCTGGGATGTTAAGAGTTAACCCCTCTCTTGGAATGAAACTGCTGCACACTCTCAGCATCTGGGCAGCTAATAATGGCAGAGCTCCGTGAAAAAAAAAAACAGCTGTACCCTATGTCAGATAAAAGCTCTCATTGCAGGAGAATGACAGCAGATAGAAAAGGCAAGTCAATTGAAAACTTGCCTATACTCATGCCATCCAATTAAAGTAAATGTAATATCCAACTTTGATTAAATAAATCAGTACCGAGGAGCTCAGTAAAAGACAGATAAAAGAGTTACATATTCCCTATCAGAACAAGCTCACTCGCAAATTCTCAGTTAACTCATTCTGCAGCCAGCAATGAGATGTAAAGAAAATGTCTGAAAAAGTCAAATCGTGAAAAAAAATGTAATGAAACTCTATTGCAAAGGTTGCTGGTGCTAGAATCTGTGATATTTCAGCATCTAAAGAGTTAAAAAAAAGAGCTAATATTTCAGATTCAGACCACTAACCCAGCAGGGATCATGCAGTTGGTTCTGGCGTAAGAATCTCATATAATGAATAGGAAAAGCCACCAGGACCAAGAAATATTCCAACCAAGATTAATTGAGCAGGGTGTTATCTTTTTTTTAATACGAGGCTTCATGCACACAGCCATGTATCCATACAGGAACCATACGGCTTTAATCTATGCTCCCATACTGACAACAGTGGATGTGAAATACAGAAAAATATAATATAATAATAATAATAATAATAATAATAATAATAATAAAAAATAAATATCTATAGAACTTAACAACTCCCCTATAAACCACAAGGTAAGGGCGTCTCCTTTATTCTTTTGCAGGAATCCAAATAAATCCTAATCATGAGCAGTAACTCGGGTCGGTGGCACTTTTGGGTTTGATAAACATTTGTTGCCAGTTGTATCTTTGGGCTGAATACAGATTTATTTCTTCCTCCAAGTCCAGATTTCAATAAGTGCAAATATACTGTGGGCTAAATATTTTCTTCGTAGGACGTGGCTGCTGCTCGACCCGCGGAATCTGACCAAGTCTGGCACGGAACGTGTGGGGAAAGGAAAAAAATTGCAGGGTGTTTGCACATTTAGTATAAGAGTAAACCTGTAAGATGGCTCCCAGCCAATAGCTGGGGGAAATGTAGTTTAAAGGGCACCGTGGCTAATAGGGAGGTGTCAAGAGACCCAAGTATCATTAGGTAGTGTGGTAGTCTACTAATGAGTTGTGAGGTCAAAGTCCCTGGTCCCTGAACCCGAAGCCAATGCTCCTTGTGCAGCCAGTCCTGAACCCGAAGTCCCTGGTCCTTGTGCAGCCAATCCTGAACCCAAAGTCCCTGGTCCTTGTGCAGCCAGTAATGAACCCATAGTCCCTGGTCCTTGTGCGGCCAGTCCTGGACCCGAAGTCCCTGGTCCTTGTGCGGCCAATCCTGAACCCAAAGTCCCTGGTCCTTGTGCAGCCAGTAATGAACCCATAGTCCCTGGTCCTTGTACGGCCACTCCTGAACCCAAAGTCCCTGGTCCTTGTGCGGCCAGTCCTGAACCCGAAGTCCCTGGTCCTTGTGCAGCCAATCCTGAACCCAAAGTCCCTGGTCCTTGTGCAGCCAATCCTGAACCCAAAGTCCCTGGTCCTTGTGCAGCCAGTAATGAACCCATAGTCCCTGGTCCTTGTACGGCCAGTCCTGTACCCAAAGTCCCTGGTCCTTGTGCGGCCAGTCCTGAACCCGAAGTCCCTGGTCCTTGTGCAGCCAATCTTGAACCCAAAGTCCCTGGTCCTTGTGCAGCCAGTAATGAACCCATAGTCCCTGGTCCTTGTGCGGCCAGTCCTGGACCCGAAGTCCCTGGTCCTTGTGCGGCCAGTCCTGAACCCGAAGTCCCTGGTCCTTGTGCAGCCAATCCTGAACCCAAAGTCCCTGGTCCTTGTGCAGCCAGTAATGAACCCATAGTCCCTGGTCCTTGTACGGCCAGTCCTGAACCCAAAGTCCCTGGTCCTTGTGCGGCCAGTCCTGAACCCGAAGTCCCTGGTCCTTGTGCAGCCAATCCTGAACCCAAAGTCCCTGGTCCTTGTGCAGCCAGTAATGAACCCATAGTCCCTGGTCCTTGTGCGGCCAGTCCTGGACCCGAAGTCCCTGGTCCTTGTGCAGCCAGTCCTGAACTCGAAGTCCCTGGTCCTTGTGCAGCCAGTCCTGAACCCGAAGTCCCTGGTCCTTGTGCGGCCAGTCCTGGACCTGAAGTCCCTGGTCCTTGTGCGGCCAGTCCTGGACCTGAAGTCCCTGGTCCTTGTGCGGCCAGTCCTGAACCCGAAGTCCCTGGTCCTTGTGCAGCCAGTCCTGGACCCGAAGTCCCTGGTCCTTGTGCGGCCAGTCCTGAACCCGAAGTCCCTGGTCCTTGTGCAGCCAGTCCTGAACCCGAAGTCCCTGGTCCTTGTGCGGCCAGTCCTGGACCCGAAGTCCCTGGTCCTTGTGCGGCCAGTCCTGGACCTGAAGTCCCTGGTCCTTGTGCGGCCAGTCCTGAACCCGAAGTCCCTGGTCCTTGTGCAGCCAGTCCTGGACCCGAAGTCCCTGGTCCTTGTGCGGCCAGTCCTGAACCCGAAGTCCCTGGTCCTTGTGCGGCCAGTGGTTGAACCTTGTCCCACAGTACATTTGCGACTAGTCCCTGAATCAGTATCCGGGACCTGTGTGTCTGAACGCGCGCCTATCCGAGTATTCCGTGTATCCGAACTGTCCTGATAGTCCCTGAATCAGCCCTGCCTGAGACTCTGTGTCAGTAACTGTTCTTCCTGTGGATCCTGAATGTCTGAACGGAGTCCTTGTCTGTGTACCGGACCCCTGGGGTCAGCAGCTGCAGCACCGGCGCCGGCCCAGGAGTGGTACCTGGTGGCTTCCTGCAGCCGGGCCCGACTCCACCATCAGGAGCTCCACTGAACACCAGGTAGCCACATAGCTATGCCCCTTCTAGGTAAGCCAGGATCCGTGGCACAGTGGGTCCACCAACCACGTGCACCACCGGTGTGCGTAACAATAGGTGGCTGATAAATTTGCCAAATTTATTAGAGGTCCTGTGCATCATAAAGAAGGTGACCCAGCCAAATGTAAATTTAATAGACCATCTTAATTACTTATGTAATTATGTGTAAGTGTATTAAAGGGAATCTGTCAGCAGGAAGTCGCCCCCTAAACTATGTATATGCACATGTAGCTCTTTCAAAGACAAGTCCAGCAATACCTTTACATGAATGGTTCTTTCTTCCGTTACTGAAGAATCAGCATTTGAAATGATCTGCAGCCTTGGTCACTACAGCTCTATTCCCTGCCCAGTGCTGCCTCCTCATACTTGACTGATGGCTCTTTTTCCTGAAGTCACACAGCATAGAGGCTGTGTGTCAAGCAGGAGGCAGCGGTGCTGGGCGGGGAGTAGAGCTGGAGTGACAGAGGCTTGAGATCTACCATAGCTCTTAAGCCTCATTTGCATATCACTTCAAAATGCTGCTTTTTCAGTAATGGAGGTGGGAACTGGCCATGTAAAGGTATTGCTGGACATGTCTTCGAAAGAGCTACATGTGCATATAAATAGTTTGGGGGGGGAGTGAAATCCTGCTGACAGATTTCCTCTTAAATACTTACCGATTGCAGTCTTCTCTGGCTTCCAGCACTGCTCCGTTCTCGCCTGGCTCACAAGGGGTGGAGCTGATTCCTTCTATGTAAGACTATGAAGCCTCAGAACAAGGTTCACATTCAGAAAGTGACTTCCAGGTCATCTTTTTGAGACGGTTAGTCTGTTTGCAGGTCACGTGCGCCAGAAGAGGATCCGGAGTGGCACTGGAAATCAGAGAAGAAGAGAATCTGGAAGAGGATCTGGAGTGACATTGGAAACCGAAGAAGCAGAGAATCCAGAAGAGGATCCAGAGGGGCACTGGAAACCGAAATAAAGGCACTGGAAACTAGAAAATAAGAGAATCCAAAGTCTCAGTGGAAACTGGAGAAGAGGAGAATCCATAAGAGGATTGGGAGTGGCACTGGAAACTGGAGAAGAGGAGAATCTGGAATAGGATCTGGAGTGGCACTGGAAACCGGAGAAGAGGAGAATCCAGAAGAGGATTTGGAGTTTAACTGGAAACTGGGGAAGAGGAGAATCCGGAAGAGGATCCGGAGTGGCACTGGAAACCAGAGAGTAAGAGAATCTGGAAGAGGATCTGGAGTGGTACTGGAAACCGGAAAAGAGGAGAATCCAGAAGAGGATCCGGAGTGGTACTGGAAACCAGAGAATAACAGAATCCAGAAGAGGATCCGGAGTGGCACTAGAAACCAGAGAATAAGAGAATCCGGTAGAGGATCTGGAGTGGCACTGGAAACTGGAGGAGAATCCGGTAGAGGATCTGGAGTGGCACTGGAAACAGGAGAAAACTGCAATGGGAAAGGACAGATTAAGAAATTACAATTTTGATGGGACGTATTCTTTAAGGAATGTGGCACATCTTATTCCAGCAGACTCTGGATGAAAACTCAAAGTTTTTACTCTTTTTTTCCCTGTTAGAGGATATAAAAATAATTGCACCATGGCCGAACGTCGCTCTTCAGCTGCCACTGCCCGGATCCTGGTAATGAAGAAATGATTAGGACGCAATAATGAAATCACATTTGTCATGTTCTCCTCTCTTGATGCCCTTTCAATCCTGCCCATTTTATCTGCTCTGTTGTTTTATGGGCTCCTCAGCGCACTGGGTGTAATTAGCCTCCCTGTTGTCAGATGCATAGAGAAGGTTCACACTCCCTGACATCCCATTAAACAATGAGGCTTTGCAATGTAAAATCTGCACAAAGGCTGCTGAGCCGAGTGTTTGCGGAGCTTTGTTTGGGGTCTTGTCTGTTTGTTCAAGTCTCACAGTTGTACTTCTTCTCAGTGATGTGGTAATTGTATTTAGATAGATGATGGCGCTACAGCAACCCGGCAATTTGCAACTGGCACCGGCCTAAGGAGGAACTACAAAACCAGCAGCAGGCGCTCAGACGACAAAAGATGATCAACGAATTTGTGTGAAGAACCTCAGTCATCTGTTAGCAAATTGGGACTAAATTAGGGTCAAGGAGATCATGGACATCACGGCTCAGCGAGAGTCCGGAGGGATGGAATATAGGAAATATAAGAATTCTTCCAAAAACTTACAAGGCTCAGTATGTTCTCTTCTTTATGGTGCAATATTTTGGCTACTAATATAAAATAATAGATGAGCTGATCAATCAGGAAAAGTCATGGAAACAATGTAACAAAAAAAGACATTTTCTGAACTAATGGAAGCCCACGTCACACGTATCACAAGTCAGCTGCCAATTTTCTCTGCAATTATACAGTTAGGTTCAGAAATATTTGGACAGTGATACAAGTTTTGGCATTTTAACCTTTTTTTACCCAAACATAATCTAGATCCAGTTCTATAATCAACATTGGCTTAAAGTGCAAATGCTCAGCTTTAATTTAAGGGTATTCACATCCTAATTGGAATAAAGGTTTTGGAATTACAGCTGCCTTATTTTAAAGGGACCAAAAGTCATTGAACAATTATCTCAAAAGCTCTTTAATGGGTTTTTTACTTCATTAATCCATCATCTATTAAGCAGATAAAAGGTCTGTAGCTGATTCCAGGTAAGGAATTTGCATTTGGAAGCTGTTGCTGTGAACCCACAAAATGCGGTCAAAAGAACTGTCAAAGGAAGAAAAACAGACCATTATAAGGCTAAAAAAAAAAGAAACCCATCAGAGAGATAGTAGAAATGTTAGGAGTGGTCAAATCACTGGATGATGACAGAAACCTTCCCATGGTGAAGAAAAACCCTTCACAACATCCACCCAAGTGAAGGACACTCTCTAGGAAGTAGGTGTTTCTGTATCCAAGTCTACCATAAAGAGACTTCATGAGAGCAAATACAGAAGGTTCACCATAGGGTGCAAACCATTAATCAGCCTGAAAATAGAAAGGCCAGATTAGCATTTGCCAAAAAACATCTAAAGAAGTCCAGTTCTGGAAAAGCAAAACTAAGACCAACCTGTACCAGAACAATGGGAAGAATAAAGTATGGAGAAGGCTTGGAACGGCTCCTGATCCTCGGCACAGAACATCCTCTGTAACACAAGGTGGAGTGGTGCGGGCATGCGTGGCTTCCAATGCATTGGTCACTAGTGGTTATTGATGATGTGACAGAAGCAGCCGGATGAATTCTGTGTGTACAGAGCGATATTTTCTGTCCAGATTCCATCAAATGCAGCAAGGTTGATTGGACGGCGCTTCAGAATACAGGTGGACAATGACCCAAAACATAGTGCGAAAGCAAAGAAGTGGAATATTCTGAAGGCCAAGTCAATCGCCAGATCTCAGCCCATCGAGCATCCATGCTTCTCAATGGTGAACCTTCCAGGAACCTTCCATGATGGCTCGTCTCACCTAAGAACTAAGGGATCAGGCATGTTGAAATTCAACATGTCCTACTCTTACATCAATTAGCCATAAATGATGGTCGGTTGGTCTCATGAAAATCAGCTGAACGATCCTCATGCCCATTAGATGTTTGGCCGAACGTCAGAAGATTCGGATTTTTGCTTCGCGCTTGGTCTGATCAGTCTATGGACGTCTATAGATCACAGTCATGCACAAGGTGAAAAAAATCTCCTCTGTGCACCTTCTCGAAATGTACTCGGCTTAGAATTATTTTTAGTAAAATATCTAAATACCAGTATTTATTTTTTATTTTTTAATAAACCAAATAAAAAAATGTAAAACTCAACTTTTTATTATATCTATTTTCATTCAATTGATAATAATAATATTTATTGATTGAAAAAAAAAACAGATATATCACATAAATGATAAAAAGTTGTCTTACTTTTTTTGATTTGGTTTATTAAAAATAGGTATTTTACTCAAATAGTAAAGTTTTTCCATTTCTTGTTCAGTTTATTTAGAAAAAATACGTATTCAAATTGAACATTAATAAAAAGTAAAGTTTTTCTTTTCTTGTTTAGTCGACTAAAGTGCTGACTAAAGCAAAGGAAAACTTTAGTAACAAGTCGTTATTACTGGAAAAAGAAAGAAAATCCATATTATAATGTTAGAAATGATAACTGACTTTGATATGAATCTAATATCTATAATGTTACCAAGTAGGAAAATAAATACTGGGAGTGAAATAGCCCCCCGTGATTTGTACGTGGCCCCCAGTATTGGCTCCCACGTCCCGCCATTAATGACACCATTGGACAGTCTATGTATCGCCGTCAATCTGCGGAGACAGAAGTAACATTTCACGCTTCGCGCCTTTCATCGTGTCCGCTGATTGACTTGCATTAAAGCTTTGTTTAAATAATGAAAAAAGGCCGTCCTTGACGGAAAGTGAGCCTAATCTTGTTAACCTCTTCAATGCCACAGGGGGCAGCTTAGCCCGGCAACGTGTTCCCACATTCCTCCGCATTGTCATCGGACATGTGGACCAGATAATCGCCATTCAGGGCGCTGTGCGGCGTGTGTGTATAGAAATGTTAGATCAAAGAGGACTCCTCGGCCGCGCATAAAGAACCTTATTCTGCTATAATTGTTACATTGAGACCGTTCCCATGTGCCTCGCTGAAAAATCCTTTCACGCCGCTCGGCTTTTATGCAAAATAATTTTTTCCAGATCTTAATGTACAGAGAGAAAAAGGTTGGCACGGAGAAATGCTCTCACATAAAAATTATATCGTGACTGTTTCCACCCTTGTAAAAAAAAAACCCAGAGTAGTTCAAAAATACAAATATACAGAGACACATATGTAACACGCTGCGGGGATAAAGGGCAACAATGCGGAGGGTGGATACAAAAAGGATCCCGACAAAGCTTCAATGAGATAGATAATAGATGGATAGATAGATAGATAGATAGATAGATAATAGGTAGATAGATAATAGATAGATGATAGATAATAGATAGATAGATAGATAGATAGATAGATAGATAGATATAATAGATAATAGGTAGATGATAGATAGATAATAGATAGATGATAGATAGATAATAGATAGATGATAGATAGATAGATAGATAGATAGATAGATAGATATACAGATAGATAGATAGATAGATAGATAGATAGATAGATGATAAAGACATACATAGATAATAGATAGATGATAGAGAGATAGAGAGATAGATAATAGATAGATGATAGATAGATAGATAGATAGATAGATAGATAGATAGATAGATAGATAGATGATAGAGATAGAGACACAGATAATAGACAGATAGATAATAGATAGATAGATAGATAGATAGATGATGGATAAATAGATAGATAGATGATAAATACATAGATACATAATAGATAGATAGATAGATAGATGATAGATAGATAATAGATAGATAAGAGATAGATAACAGATAGATAGATATATGATAGATAGATAATAGATAGATAGATAATAGATAGATAATAGATAGATAATAGATAGATAGATAGATAATAGATAGATGATAGATAGAGATAGATAGATAATAGATAGATAATAGACAGATAGATATACAGTATGAATACATGGGTGGGTAGATGGATACGAGGAGAGCAATCACTGGAGAAGGACATTATGGTTGGAAGAATAGAAGGAACAAGGTGAGTAAGAAGACCAGTGACCTGATGGTTTGATACAATCAAGACCCTGGTGGACCCATCTAGGCTGCAGAAGATCGATCTTCCTACAGAGTGTTCATCCATCAAGTCGCCATGGCTCAAGATCGAGTCAAAGGACGCAAAAAAAAAGAGAAATAACTGGATAACTATGTCTGTATAAACGAGCAACAATCATTTTGTAGATAATCGCTCTCGCTCAGTAACTTGCTGGAGTCTGTCCATGTAAATGTGCTCGGGTATAAATAGGGAGACAGATAGAATGATAGATGTGATTGGGGAGATAGAGGCTGCTGGTACCAGACAGATGTAAGAGATACAATCACCGATAGATACAATTTATATTATGTAACAAGTGTAATGTTCTATAGAAGACGTCGCACATCATTTCCGGATTGTCTCATTTCTCCATGTGATGGGGCGCTGATATATTTTTTGGGGGATATGTTATACTATATATATAGGACAGGACACAACATATTGGTTTCTGGGAGTCCGACCGTTGAGACCCTCCCGATTCTGAGAATGAATCCAATGGAGCGGAAGTTGAGGATGTGCAACTCTGCTCCATTTATTCTCTATGGGACTGCGGAGTACTGTTATTATTATTATTATTATTTATTATTGTTATTTATTGTTATAGAGCCATTTATTCCACGTTGCTTTACAAGTGAGGTGGGGTATACATAATAAAAACAAGTACAATAATCTTGAACAATACAAGTCATAACTGGTACAGGAGGAGAGAGGACCCTGCCCGCGAGGGCTCACAATCTACAAGGGATGGGTGAGGATACAGTAGGCGAGGATAGAGCTGGTCGTGCAGCGGTTTGGTCGATCGGTGGTTACTGCAGGTTGTAGGCTTGTCAGAAGAGGTGGGTCTTCAGGTTCTTTTTGAAGGTTTCGATGGTAGGCGAGAGTCTGATGTGTTGTGGTAGAGGGTTCCAGAGTAGGGGTGATACGCGAGAGAAATCTTGTATGCGATTGTGGGAAGAGGAGATAAGAGGGGAGTAGAGAAGGAGATCTTGTGAGGATCGGAGGTTGCGTGTAGGTAAGTACCGGGAGACGAGGTCACAGATGTATGGAGGAGACAGGTTGTGGATGGCTTTGTAGGTCATGGTTAGGGTTTTGTACTGGAGTCTCTGGGTAATGGGGAGCCAGTGAAGGGATTGACAGAGGGGAGAGGCCGGAGAATAGCGGGGGGACAGGTGGATTAGTCGGGCAGCTGAGTTTAGAATAGATTGGAGGGGTGCGAGAGTGTTAGAGGGGAGGCCACAGAGCAGGAGGTTACAGTAGTCAAGGCGAGAGATGATGAGGGCATGGACTAGGGTTTTTGCAGATTCTTGGTTGAGGAATGAACGGATTCGTGAAATATTTTTGAGTTGAAGTCGGCAGGAAGTGGAAAGGGCTTGGATATGTGGTTTGAAGGAGAGATCAGTGTCAAGGATTACCCGAGGCAGCGAGCTTGTGGGACTGGGGAGAGTGGGCAGCCATTTACTGTAATGGATAGGTTTGTTGGGGGGGGGGGGTCGCGTGAGATGGGGGAAAGATGATGAATTCTGTTTTGTCCATGTTAAGTTTCAGAAATCTAGCGGAGAAGAAGGATGAAATAGTGGACAGACATTGAGGGATTCTGGTTAGTAGGGAGGTGATATCTGGTTCAGAGATGTAGATCTGTGTGTCATCAGCATAGAGGTGTTACCAACGATCAGACCCCCACGATCATTACTGATCCCCCATCCTACCATTTACCTATAAACTCTAATATAAACTGATTTTTGGTAACAGAATTCTGCAGCTTTTGCCGTTATTGGAAACAAAGGTCAAAATCAGCACATGACAAAATGCAAATGTGCACGACACAAACCCTCCGAGCCCAGTGATTGACTGCAGCGGTCACATCTCTTAGTAGTGATGTCCCCGGCGCGCGCCTGGGGAGCAGCTGCAGAGAGGCAGCCCCGGAGTGATAGAGGGTAAGTGAAGGCGGCCATACACCTTAGTCTGAACCCGATGATATCGATGAGACCACCCAACAGTCTATGTGTATGGGACCCCCCCGGGTACCGCCAGCACTGCCTGGTCCCCATGTGGTGCGTTTCTGTATACGGGGGGAGTCGGCTGATATCTGTGCCGATACTTCTTTGGCAGAAGCGCAGCCTTTGTCACACTGGAAGCCGGAGAGCGATCCAATAGTCAATGACTAAATCCGCCCATACACATAGATAGCTGGCGGACGATCCATGGTGATCTCTCCCGATCTCCCCATACGCAGAAGCTCTCGGCTTAGATCCTTTCGCCCTATTGCGTATTTTGCAGGAAATCAACCTTTGCTGACCGACCAGATGTGGCAACTAATCCATAAAGGGTCATCTGTGGGGTCCGGCAGCTCTGGGGGAGATTATGGGGCTGAGCCCATTGTGTCGTTATTCCTGATTCACCATTGCACAATAAGTGTCAATCATCTCATCTGTGTCGTCATTAGGAGCAAGGTGATAATGTTAGGGTCCGGGCACCGCGTCTTTATCCCTTATGTCTGGATCTCATGAAGACGCTTTGTTAAAGGGTCTGAGCTAATAAGGAGGGAATTAGCAAACACTAGAAGTGAGGTGTGATAGTGGCGGGGCGAGAATTGTGTCCCTGAGTAATCCTGGGGGATAATGACGGAGTGGATCCCACCTTGTGTTCTGGTTATTGACGTCTTCCCTCACTATGACACACTGTAATGTTACGTTGTTGTATATTGACCCCTTACTCGGTATAAAGGGGATTTTATAGATTCTAATCACAAAATGTACCATAAAGTTGGACAATTTCTGCAGGATGCTGAATTTCTTTCTAAAGCACGACTGTCATTTCAGGTGACTCTCCAGAATAAATCGTCTTGTACATGAGGAATAACACTATTTCTGGCCATTATTTGATATTTTCCTGACTTTTTCACCAGTTTCACCTTTGCAGACCATCTCCAGTTTTCAGTTGTCTCTGAGCTAGTGGGTGGAGTGTAATTATTATGTTGTCTGCACACACAGGCCCATGGGATTCCTGCTTTGCTGTCTCTATGTAGCACATGTTCAAACACAGCATAAAAGACATTATCAGCATTACTGAGCAGTGTAGTTGTGAATCTATCACTGGGGTGAGATAAACACTTACCAGAAAGTAGTAGCATAGATGGCATGTCACAGCAATATTGAGCTGTTTATCTGTGAATCCATCAATGGGGTGAAATAAATACTTACCAGAAAGCAACAGAAAAGAGGACATCTCACATATACTGAGCAGTCTAGCTGTGAATCTAGCACTGGGGTGAGATAAACACTTACCAGAAAGCAACTGAATAAAAGACATGTCACGGCAGAATTAAGCAGGTGTATCTGTGAATCCATCACTAGGGTGATACAAAACCTTACTATAAAGCAACAGAATAGAGGACATGTCACCAGTATTGAGCAGTGTGAATCTAGCACTGGGTGAGACAAACTATGCACACGTGTCTCATTTTTTTGCCTCTTTGTTTCGCTTTGCTCCTTCCCCTCTCCTCTCCATAGACTTCCATAGGCAGCTGTAATCTGATCCCTCAGTTTTTACCAAGACAGATTTTAGCTGTTATATATATTTATTCTATAGACTAGCAGATAAACTACAGAGAGAATGATAAATTCAGGAGGCAAGAGAAAAAGCGGCTCATAAGTGGAGAAAGAGGCATATTTCTATGATAATACAAACCACAAGGTTTCCAATAATTGCTTTTACTATTAATTTATGTGATCAGGATCCATTTTATCTATGGATCTATAACTCCAGGACTAATTTTATTCTCTCCGATAATGTCAGAGCCACAGCAAAAAAATAAATAAATGTCTATTCCATTTTTTTCTGGTATGTTTATTTAGTGCAGCCTGTACGTGTGGGATTATTTACGTAACTCACCATTACATATGAGGCATTGCTGCACTGGATGATACATTGTATCTGTGTCCAGTCATCACTACAAACACACTGGAATCAGTAGGAACCATAATGCTACTTTGTGCCCAATTTTGCCCAGAGCAGACCCCATAGAGCACAGAACTGCTCAGACTAGAGGATCCATGAAGGGTTTGTTGCCCTGGCTGGTTTCTTAAAGGGGATCTTCAGACTTCAGAGCAAAGATGGCCAATTTATGTGATAAGTCATCAGATCAGCGGGGTCACGCTCTGCTGGATGTAGACAGTGAGCGGAGCCGAACAGCAATGCTCCGCAGTCTGTGTAGTGGCCATTCCCAGGCGGAGCTGTAGCACTAGGGAGGTGATAAATAACGCAAGTAACATATGTCTGAACCCTTTGCACAATGTAGGAGCAATTTGCACAGATTTTCAGTTGTGGAACATTTAAACTTTTGCATGAAAATTATTGAAATTTGCTAAAAATTTGCTAAAATTTGTTTTGGTCATTCAGATCGTGACCTTGGTTTCCGGATGGTCGTATACACTCAGCTATAGCACTTGTGGTAGCACTTCCAAAGGGAATGAATGTCCCAGTGACACTACCATTCCATTGTGTAAATGTTTATTTGTAAACACACAGAATAAAAAAGTCAATATTGATACATTCTCTGAGGTTTTCACCCTTCAGAATTAATAAATTCACCCAATAGCTGCAGCCAGCGGCCGTCGTTCTTGACCCCTGTATATATGGACGCATGGTCCATGGCCCAAAATGAAGATGCCGAGCCTGTAAACTTCTCAACAATGGCTCCGTGTATGGGAGCCCAAGTTACAAAAGCTCAGAATTGATGGGCTCGCTCATCCAACCAGGTGGAAAAAAAGAAGAAAAAAAAAAAACCCCAAAACCTGCTGCTTTGTAATATGTTAAAGCCACTAATGGAGGAATCAAAGAGTTAAGTTTCTAAAACTTTCATAAGCTAAGTTGCCATCACAATTTATGTGCAAATGGTGCAATAGAATCCCTCCCGGGGCCAGACAGAAGGCTCAAATTCACCTCCATTTAAAGGGGAATTTGAAAAGCCGACTGACTACAGCGAGGGCTCCATTTACTTCCCCGCGAAAGTCGTGCAACAAACAGAACGATCGGAAGGTGAACAAAGACGGCAGTGTGAGGCAGAAAGTGCAGTGTGTGCGCTCCGGCTGGGCATTAAAATGCCTTCCTTTTATAGTCTCCACTCCCAACACTTTACCTTGTGTAAAAAATCCTTTCCATGTCCCCACTGAGCCCGCGGAGAGCTCCAGGAGTCACGTTCCCATGGACTCGCCCTACACAATCTCTGCACAGGATGTGGCACCCGGACAGAACGTCCGCAGCAGGCGTTCATTTTATTTATTTCATACGTTTTCTTATTTTGTGGCTGCAATCGGCCATTGTGACAAAATTCGGGCAACCGTAGAGCGAAAGGGACCAGAGCCGCGTGTGACAATATCGCTGTGTGGAATCGTATGACGCTTACTGGGAATATGGTTAGAAGGAAATGTCCAAAGGATTCAGAGACCCGAAATCATCGTGTGACTCTACAACCTGCTCTATTAACGGCATCATCAGTCATATGGTATATCGCCAGACACATACAAGCGAATGATTACTAGAGATCAAGCTGCTGCAACACATAAAGGGGGTATATATCACCTATGGAACTGCAGATCAGCGAGGGTCCAACCTGTGGGACCCAACAATAAGGCTCTGAAATGCCTCCTTACAATGGAGTATGTTGGGAATAACCCTTTAAAGTGATCATACATCGCTGGCTACCTTTACTCTCATTGGCCACCAAAGCCAACAGACGATTCTCCATCCTCCTCCTTCTAGACCCGTCTTCGGCCTCCGACACAGTCGACCACAGCCTCCTCCTACAGAACCTCTCTTCCCTTGGCGTCAGAGACCTCGCCCTATCCTGGATCTCCTCATACCTTTCCAACCACACATTTAGTGTCTCCTAGTCCAATACTACCTCCTCATCCCTCCCTATCTCTGACATTGTCCCTCAGGCTCTATCTTGCAAAATCTACTCTTCTCAATCTATACCTCTGGCCTGGAACAACTCAAAGTCCCATGGCTTCCATTACCACCGCTACACTGATGACACTCAGATCTACCTTTCTGGCCCAGACGACACCTCTCTGTTCTCCAGAATCCCAGTGCGTCTATTGGCCATATCCTCCTCCTCTCGCTTCTTAAAGCTCAATGTGGATAAATCTGAATTCATCATCTTTCCTCTATCTCACGTATCTCCCCTACCCAATCTATCACAATTAACGACACCACACCCTCCGCAGTAACAGAGGTCCGCTGCCTCGGAGTAACCCTTGACTCTGCCCTGTCCTTCAAACCGCACATCCAAGCTCTCGCCACCTCCTGTAGTCTTCAACTAAAAAATATTTCCAGAATCCGTCCTTTCCTCAACTCTGAATCTACTAAAATGTTAGTGCTGCCCTAATCATCTCCCACCTCGATTACTGCAACATCCTTTTCTGTGGCCTCCCTGCTAACACTCTCACACCTCTCCAGTCCATCCTTAACTCTGCTGCCTGACTAATCCAACTCTTTCCTCGCTATTGCTCCTAGCAATTAAGACCTCCTTCTCTCCTCCACACTTATATGCTCCTCACCCAATCGCCTCCAAGACGTCTCCCAAGTGTCCTCCATCCTCTGAAATTCTGAGCCCCAACACGTCTGACTATCTGCCAGTTTCTGAACTCAGGCAGAACGTAAAAACATATCTCTTCAAGAAAGCTACAACCTGCAATAATCAGGCTGCCGCCTCACCACCACCAGAGCTGCTACCTCATCACAACTGAAGCCACCGCCTTACCACTACCAGAGTTACTGCTTCACCACCACCAAAGCTGCCGCCTCACCACCACCAGAGTTACCACCTCACCACCAAAGGAGCTGCCGAATTACCACCACCAGAGTTACCACCTCACCACCACCGCAGCTGCCGCCTCACCACTACCAAAGCTGTTGCATCCCCAACCTACTGTCTCATTGCCCATCACCCTGCAGACTGTAAGCCCACAGGGACAGGGTCCTCTCCCCTCTGTACCTGTCTGTCATTGCTAGTTTCTTGACTGTAATTTCTATTTGTGTTTTCTATGTAACCCTTTCTCATGTACAGACCATGGAATGAATGGTGCTCTAAAAATAAATAATAATATTCCGCCAGACCCCTATACACATGCAGACTGTGCTCTCAATAGGGAGGGAGGAATACATTTCTGCCAGAATCTTCACCCCCTCCATGGCTCCCCCACTGTCTAATAGATAGGAGATAATTATCTAATCTCATTTCCAGCAGGTGAATATACACTTTTTTTTTATCATTGCAGACCATAATGGGTCCATCTGTAAAATACAACATATTAGTGGACATCCCCTCAATCGGTCCCTTCATAGAAGGCAGCGGTGGCCATTGTTGGTGGAGCGCCCCCGCTGCCGCAGGGCCAAGGGGTACCCGGTACCGGGCCTCTGAGTCTCTGCTCTGGGGTTGTCACGGTGGCTAGACCCGGTCCGTGGTCCTGACAGGGACCCTACCGAATCTTCCCCTGCAACACCCTCTGCCACAAGATGTTGCTTGGTTCCAACCCAGTCAGCTTTCTCTGACCTAACTTCCTGCCTGACCCCCAGTTTTACCAGTATGTGAGGAGTGGCCTAATGAATAGCACCCTTAGCTCCCCCTGGAGGCTCGACTGTGAAATGTATTGGTGTCTGTGATACCTGGTCAGATGAACTCCTTCAGTGCCATCAGACGTACCATAGGAACGTTACAAACATGGTTAAATATTATAAACAACATGCTATGAATAACTTTGTTTACCCAACCGGGTATTCTACTTAGTGCAACTGGTCGAACAATAATTTAACATCGCCTTTAAGGATGTACACACTCAATCCACTAAAAACCTTCTCGTAAAACATTATGAAACTAACTTCTCCTTTATGGGCGTATAAGCTGAAACCACTAAAGAATTATCCTTAAAACACTATAACACTGATCTTCATTCTCTTTCTTTATATCTGCAGGACCGCCTGTCCTAACTGCTCCAGGCCTGCTGCCTCTCCTTTCTGTTACAGGACCGCCCCTTTCTGCCCGGGCCTACTGCCTTTCTACTACTATACACAGTATAGAACATATCATTTTTCTTTCAGTTCAAGATCACTGAGCCATCTCTGTATGGCTCCTAGGAGGACTCACTGACTAACCCCGTACGGGTTCACTTTCTGTCCTCATTCTTCTATCAACATTATCAAACATTTCTTACAATCAACTAGTCAGTTACATTTAACTTTTTCTTTCAAGACATTATTGCCATTTTTACCATCTTAAGGCAACACTGTTCGTAAGTGCAACATGTGAACATTCCCTTTAAGAGGGAACCAAGTCTCTAGGAGATAGTGCAACTTCTCAAGCTGCAAGTCTGTTCACAGTAAGGACTCCGATGCTGTTTCCAGGAACAGTTTCTTCGCAAAGAGTCCTTTCTTTATGTAAAACCAGTAGAGAACACCTTTAAGAAGGTGCAAACTATGTACAATAAGTTTGTAATCATGCATTGTTCATGATTCTGCAGTTCTTGATAACGGATGCGAAAAAGTGAAAAACAAACAAAAAGCAATAGGGATCCCGGGTCAACAAAGGGATCCCTTTAAGAATAACCCAAAACGGGTTTTAGCAGCAACGTCAGTAGAAAACAAACAGTCACATGAACTATTTACATGTAATGAAGTATTGGGTTCTTACTCAGTTTCTGGTAGCGCAGAAGATGGCCTCCTTCCGGGTCTCACCAGGCCTACGGGTCGCGTTGGTGTACCAGGGACTGGTTCCGGCCCCAGCAATGACAGGATCCCTCGTCGGGATGCTCTCCTCGCCCGTAGGCAAGCACGACCCCGAGGCACGCGGTGGGTCTGGACTTCTCGAGGTTCCGCGGGGACGGGTTCCGTCGCCTTCCCTGCAGGAGGCTCATCCTCCGATGTTCTGGCAGCGGCCTGGAGTGCGACACACCGCTGGACGCCCTGAGCCATCCAGCCGACCTCCCTCCTCCACCGGGTGTAGGTCACTGCGTCACCAGGCTCCAGGTCGCGATCATACCTTCCCCCGCAGGGCTCCACTCCTTCCCGGTCGACGCGGCCCCGCAGTGGCTCTCCGATCTCCTGGATAACTCCCCTTCCTTCCCGGGAGTTAAAGGACACCACTACACCCCAGTGTGACAGTGGGGTGTCTGCGATGCTTGTCAGATCGACCTGGGCCGCAGGCTGGGGTCTATTTCGCCATGGTGTCATCAGGCGCTGCCAGTGTTCGGCCTCCAGCAGGATTTTCAGGCCCGGTGCCTGCAGCGCACCTTCAGCCGCGGCCGGGATAGAAGAAGCTGGGGACCCCGGAGACAGGCGGACCTCCGTGGGCTGGCCCAGCCGAGCGAGCACACGGGCATCAGCCTCCAGGCGGCGTGCTACCTGTCGGGCCTCGGCCACACACTCCTCGGACATCTGCCAGTTGGGTCGACCCATCGGTAGCTCCGTAAGGGCCAGTCCCCGCAACGATGGCGCCTCCGAGGCTGTGTCAGGTGGTGCGGTTTCATGCCGAGTCCTGTCATCCCCACGCGGTGCTTCCGGCGTCGCCATCTTTATCTCCTCTGCAGTGTCTTCTTCCCGCGGTCTTTTTCGTGGGCGGCCCCGTCTCCATGGTCTCCACCCTCCAAACAGGATAAGGAGGCGGACCTCGGCTGCTGACGGGCACGTCCTCAGGACACAGAAATATTTAGACTGGGCGGCCATTGTCCTTCGCGCTCTCCAGCTTGTCTACGCCCACTCCACGCCCCTCTTCTTCTCCTGCGCTCTTCCAGGGCGCTGTAATGGCGGACTTTGGCGGTAATCCTTGTAGTAATGGCAATACACAGTCTTTCCAATAAAGTACAGTCCAAGCACAGCAAATTACAGTAGTTCCAAGGCACACATGACCTGATTCTTCAGGCTTAAGTAGATCCTGTTCGTGACGCCAAGTTGGAGCGCCCCCGCTGCCGCAGGGTCAAGGGGTACCCGGTACCGGGCCTCTGAGTCTCTGTTCTGGGGTTGTCACAGTGGCTAGACCTGGTCCGTGTTCCTGCCTGCACGGGACGTCCAGGGGTAGGGTTGTTGTATGGTGGTGATGTTGCGGTGCAGTGTAGGTCGCAGTAAATAACGAGGACACCAGGTTGCAGTCTCTTTACCTCTTTACTGATGAATTCAGGGTCCTCAGTCCGGAATACGGTTAACCAGGCTGCGCAAGTCCGGCCGATCCGATGGCACCTCCAGAGTTCTCTTTGCAGGTGGAAATCTGTGCCTTCCTGCTAGCGCTATGTGTTGTGGTCCTCCCCTGCTGTGCTTACGGGATAGTCCCCACAACTGTTGTGTCTGTGTCTCGTGTTCCCTCACAACTCGATTGGATGATGTTCTTCTCCTCCGTCCCTCCCTGATGTTCTGGTTAGGACGCACCCGTATGACGAGTAGGCTCGGAGCTCTTCCGGGACCCTAGAGTCGCCCCTCTCCCACTGTTGCCCCCTATGTCTGCTTAGGTGATTTAGGTGAGACAGCCCGCCTATAACTGACTGTCCTGCCGTTGGTTTGAAGTATGGCTTAGAGCTCTGTACCTCCTCGGCGTTCCGGCCGCCGGTTGTTTACGCCTCAGTAGGATGTTGCCTCGGTCTAACAGCACGACTCCTACTGGTATTCTCCTTCTTGCTTTGATCTCGTTTCTCACTCAGCACAATAAATCTCGCTTCTGATCCTTTCTTTGGGCACCGCCGCTATATCGTGCAGGCACGGTCCCGTAACGTTCTCTCTCGTTGCAAGGCCTCTGTCAGGATCCCACCCCTGACAGGGACCCTACCGAATCTTCCCCCACAACACCCCCTGCCACAAGGTGTTGCCTGGTTCCTATCCAGTCAGCTTTCTCTCTAACTTCCTGCCTGACCCCCAGTTTTACCAGTATGTGAGGAGTGGCCTAGTGAATAGAACCCTTAGCTCCCCCTGGAGGCCTGACTGTGAAATGTATTGGTGTCTGTGATACCTGGTCAGATGAACTCCTTCAGTGCCATCAGACGTACCATAGTCCCCCTTAGTGGCGGAGCAACAGTACTGCAACGACCAGGACTCTGGGGCGCTGCATTGGTTTTTTGGGACCTTTAGATTGGAATATCATAGCATCAATGGACAAATAGTGAACAAGAGAAAACATTTTGCTGCGGAGTTTTCGGATTGCCAACCTCCCCGCAGACTAGTCTCGTCAGGTCGCCTTTTAAACAATTATGTGACATAATTGGTCTCGTGTAATGTGCATTTCCTGCTCGGAGAGCGCTAATTTCATTTTTTATTTTTTCCAGCCGTTGATGGGTTTGTGGACGTTGTAATCTCTGTGCACAGATCTGACTCCAGATACCCCGCATTAATGGGCGGTGGGTGACCGGGGGGCTTGGTTATATGATCCGAGGGTCACCGGCCACATCGTTGCCGTAAGATGCATCAGGTTTTATCAGTCAGGAAATTGTTCTCTAATGTTTGGCGCGTATCGTCTCCATCAGCATTACTGGAAATCTTATGTAACCAGCAAGGTCTTCTTATGTAACATCATGGGGGCGGGGGCAATATGGCAGCCATGATCCCGGGACATATTTTATATATATATACAGTGTACAGAGAGACATTCCTCAGTGTGAATCACATGGACACATTTGTAGCTATTCTGTATCTCAGTCTTTGGTCAGAGAAAGTCAGGATCTGTTCACACTAGCAATATTGGAGTTTCCTGGGGATCGCTGCTTCCAGCAGGTGGCGCTACAGTTCCAGTCCTCTTCCTCCCTGATGAGACAATTTGCATATTTAATTCCAGAGTGGAACATGCATGGCCTATAAGTCTCCTCACTCTGACATGCTAGGCTAGGTTTCTAACTCTCCACAAAGAGAAACCCAGCCCAAAGATTCTCACCTAGCCAAATCAGATCCCATACTTTGCACTGATGAGGGGCGAAGACCTCGAAACACTGTGTCTGCAGTCTGAGATTTTGATTTGGCCTTTATCCTAAGTCACATGGCAAGGCTCGTTAAAGGGTCATTACTGACTTCCAGGATCTCTGCTTACAACAGGTGACGCTAGAGTCCTCTCTGAAGAGGCAAAGTGCATATTTAGAGGAGCATGCATGGCTTATAAGTCTCCTCACCCTGACATGTCATTCTCCACAAGGAGAAAGCTTACCCCCTTCAGTCATATTGAATACCTTCTATGATTGCAGTGCACTATAATCTCCGCCAATAAAGGACGAAATAAAAGTCCAATAATCAGATCACGTCTTCTATCTGCCAACCTGCGCCGGACATATGAAAGGTGCGATTCCATTTGTTTCTCAGCGGTTATCATTCATCCTGACGTTTTTGAGTCTGCAAATGATTTTATGCATCAAACCCGAATGTATCATTCGTTTACATTTCTACCAACCTTCTGATGATAGCCGGCACTCGCATCTTTATTGATCCAGGACACAAAAAATGATTGAACACAACAGCACAAAAATTAAAAATATCCGCTGCGCTCACAGGGAACATGTGTCAGAACTACACGGTCCTTTGTCAAGTTTTTATTTTTGCTCACAAAATAATGGTGGAAATGCTGAAGTTGGACAATCCAAGGAGCGAGCAGATAAATCTCCACGTTCTGCTCTCTTCTCGTGGCTTAGATCCCACAGGAAAGCCTTTCCTGATCCCGCAGAGTAGGAAGCGATCCACTAAGCAGATAATGGGGCCACATGTGTGACGCGTGTTAATCAGGATTGTCGGCGCTCATAGGAGGCACAAATAGTAGAAAAATTAATAATAGGATCCGTCAACTGCAGTTCACTGCTGATTTTCTACATTGCATAAGAAAAAGTTATTAAAGGGATTGTCCGCTCCACCGGCTCTACGGATTCTGCGGTGCTGGGAGTAATGAGCGAGGCCGGGTACAGTCTAGAGGGAAAGCAGCCGGAAGTCTGGAAACTGAATATCCGCGGTCACGCGATCGCCTGCTCCCAGCGCCGGCACCAGAGAATCCTTACAGCGCACAGTGTACGCAATGTGGGGAGTCACAAGTCTGCAGTCACATAGCTGAAGACCCCTTTAAGTATCACATTTGGTGACCAATATTAATAGTAATGCTTTCTTGCTCTTGATGGACCCTGAGGTATTAGCCCCCAGGTCTTTCTCATTGCTTATACTTTGTGTCCAGATTTTGCATTGTGGCGCCCATTATGACCCACTTTCCCACAATGAGTATTTGGTGAGTTTTCGATGTTGCAGATTTTCTGCATCTTTTTATGTAAATTACTTTACTTGCCATTTTTATTGCATTTTTATCTCTCTGCATTTTTGTCCCGTTTTGTCTTTTCATGTCTTAGATAAAGCTGCTTTGTTATTTACTTCGATACTTTGAGCATTATTGAGGCAGTCCTGTAGGGATTACATCCGTTTTTAGTGCGGAGAAGTACACGCGTTTTTAGAGCGGAGAGGTACACGCGTTTTTAAAGCGGAGACGTACAGGCGGTTTTAGAGTGGAGACGTACACGCGTTTTTAAAGCGGAGACGTACAGGCGGTTTTAGAGTGGAGAGGTACACGCGTTTTTAAAGCGGAGACGTACACGTGTTTTTAGAGCGGAGACGTACACGTGTTTTTAGAGCGGAGACGTACACGCGTTTTTAGAGCGGAGACGTACAGGCGTTTTTAGAGCGGAGAGTACACGCGTTTTTAGAGCGGAGACGTACACGTGTTTTTAGAGCGGAGACGTACACGTGTTTTTAGAGCGGAGACGTACACGCGTTTTTAGAGCGGAGACGT
Organism: Ranitomeya variabilis; assembly: GCF_051348905.1. Lineage (NCBI taxonomy): Eukaryota > Metazoa > Chordata > Amphibia > Anura > Dendrobatidae > Ranitomeya > Ranitomeya variabilis. The sequence continues at coordinate 206,776,440 of NC_135239.1, forward strand.
ACAGGCGTTTTTAGAGCGGAGAGTACACGCGTTTTTAGAGCGGAGACGTACACGTGTTTTTAGAGCGGAGACGTACACGCGTTTTTAGAGCGGAGACGTACAGGCGTTTTTAGAGTGGAGAGGTACACGCGTTTTTAGAGCGGAGACGTACACGTGTTTTTAGAGCGGAGACGTACACGTGTTTTTAGAGCGGAGACGTACACGCGTTTTTAGAGCGGAGACGTACACGCGTTTTTAGAGCGGAGACGTACAGGCGTTTTTAGAGCGGAGAGTACACGCGTTTTTAGAGCAGAGAGGTACACGCAATTTTTACCTCCAAAATTTCCGTATCTGATGAAAGTCTATGGGAAAACATAGTGTGTGCAGAAGAGAAATCGACGTGTTGCGGATATTAAACACGCGCGGCAGCTCAGCTTACAGAGCAAAAATGTAAAAAAAAAAAGCGCAGCGGGCGGAAGATTTCTATAATTTCCATCCACTTTGCTGCAGCGAAAATCCGCAGCGTGAAAAACTCACTAAAAACTCCCGGTGTGCACACAGCCTGTTCCTCGGCCATGTGCGATGGACAGTAGTTAAGGACTTTATTATCTGGGTAATTAAAACCAACCGTAATCTGATCAGGTGGATAACATTGCAGTAACATGAAGGAGCCCATTAGCCGGAGATGTTGTGCGACAGGCAGACACCAAATCTGGTTAGAGGGATTGGATTTCCATGTTTCATACACTTACCCCATTACCGTAATGTGCCGCTCTGGGCCGATAGCGCGCGAGCCGAGAAAACACTTATGATGCAGTAGTGACATCTATGTGAAATGAGCAGCAAAAGCCGCAGACAAGTCACTGGGGGTCACGTGCACCTGACACCGTGGACACTGCACACCGGACCCTGCGGGCACCGCGCACCTTACACAGCGGACACCGCGCACCTGACACAGCGAACACCGTGCACCTGACACAGCGGACACCGCACACCTGACATAGCAGACACTGTGCACCTGATCCAGCGGACACCGCACACCTGACATAGCAGACACCACGCACCTGACACAGCGGACACTGCGGACCTGACACTACGGACACCGTGCACCTGACACAGCGGACACCGCACACCTGACCTAGCAGACACCGTGCACCTGACACAGCGGACACCGCGCACCTGACATAGCAGACACCGTGCACCTGACACAGCAGACACCACGCACCTGATACAGCGGACACCGCACACCTGACATAGCAGACACGTGCACCTGACACAGCGGACACCGCACACCTGACATAGCAGACACCATGCACCTGACACAGCAGACACCGCGCACCTGACATAGCAGACACCGTGCACCTGACACAGTGGACACCGCGGACCTGACACTACGGACACCGCGGACCTGACACAGCGGACACCGCGCACCTGACACAGCGGACACCGCGCACCTGACACAGCAGACACCATGCACCTGACACAGTGGACACCGCGGACCTGACACTACGGACACCGTGCATCTGACACAGCGGACACCGAGGACCTGACACTGCGGACACCGTGGACCTGACACTGTGGACACCTCGGACCTGACACAGCGGACACCACACACCTGACACAGAGGACACCCCACACCTGACACTGCAGACACCGTGCACCTGACACAGCGCACCTGACACTGCGCACTAGTGGCCATTTAAATGACAACAGGATGAAAACAAAATTTTAGTGCCTCCCAAAAAACATGATGCAACTCCCTGCACTTTTGCACTTACTCATTGGGGGGGATGCTGAAAAAATGCTCAGAGAAGCGACACGCTGCAGCCTTCCAATTCAGTCAGGAATACAAGATGTGTGCATGAGATCTCTGAAATCACAAAGCGTTTGATCGTGCTTTAAAACATAGCTTAAAATTTGCATTAAAAAACGCAGTAAAACGCCGCACAGTTCCGTTCCCACTCAGTTCCGTTTCTAGTCAGTTCTGTTTCCACTCAGTTCCGTTTGTACTCTGTTCCATTCCCACTCGGTTCCTTTTCTAGTAATTTCTGTTTCCACTCAGTTCCGTTCCCACTCGGTTCCGTTTCTAGTCAGTTCCATTCCCACTCAGTTCCGTTCCCACTCGGTTCCTTTTCTAGTCAGTTCTGTTCTCACTTGGTTCCGTTCCCACTCGGTTCTGTTCCCACTTGGTTCCGTTCCCACTAGATACCGTTTCTAGTCAGTTCCATTCCCACTCAGTTCTGTTCCTACTCGGTTCTGTTCCCACTCGATTCCGTTTCTAGTCAGTTCCGTTCCCACTCAGTTCCGTTCCTACTCGGTTCCGTTCCCGCTCTGTTCCTTTTCTAGTCATTTCTGTTCCCACTCAGTTCCATTTCTAGTTAGTTCCGTTCCCACTCAGTTCCATTCCCACTCAGTTCTGTTCCTACTCGGTTCCATTCCCACTCGGTTCTTTTTCTAGTCAGTTCTGTTCCCACTCAGTTCCATTTCTAGATAGTTCCGTTCCCACTCAGTTCCATTCCCACTCAGTTCTGTTCCTACTCGGTTCCGTTCCCACTCGATTCCGTTTCTAGTCAGTTCCGTTCCCACTCAGTTCTGTTCCCACTCGGTTCTGTTCCCACTCGATTCCGTTTCTAGTCAGTTCCGTTCCCACTCAGTTCCGTTCCTACTCGGTTCCGTTCCCACTCTGTTCATTTTCTAGTCATTTCTGTTCCCACTCAGTTCCATTTCTAGTTAGTTCCGTTCCCACTCAGTTCCGTTCCCACTCGGTTCCTTTTCTAGTCATTTCTGTTCCCACTCGGTTCCATTTCTAGTTAGTTCCGTTCCCACTCAGTTCCATTCCTACTCGGTTCCGTTCCCACTCGGTTCCTTTTCTAGTCAGTTCTGTTCCCACTCAGTTTCATTCCCACTCGTTTCCATTCCCACTCAGTTCTGTTTCTAGTCAGTTCCGTTCCCACTCAGTTCTGTTCCCACTCGGTTCTGTTCCCACTCGATTCCGTTTCTAGTCAGTTCCGTTCCCACTCAGTTCCATTCCTACTCGGTTCCGTTCCCACTCTGTTCATTTTCTAGTCATTTCTGTTCCCACTCGGTTCCATTTCTAGTTAGTTCCGTTCCCACTCAGTTCCGTTCCTACTCGGTTCCGTTCCCACTCTGTTCATTTTCTAGTCATTTCTGTTCCCACTCGGTTCCATTTCTAGTTAGTTCCGTTCCCGCTCAGTTCCGTTCCCACTCGGTTCCTTTTCTAGTCATTTCTGTTCCCACTCGGTTCCATTTCTAGTTAGTTCCGTTCCCACTCAGTTCCATTCCTACTCGGTTCCGTTCCCACTCGGTTCCTTTTCTAGTCAGTTCTGTTCCCACTCAGTTTCATTCCCACTCGTTTCCATTCCCACTCAGTTCTGTTTCTAGTCAGTTCCGTTCCCACTCAGTTCTGTTCCCACTCGGTTCTGTTCCCACTCGATTCCGTTTCTAGTCAGTTCCGTTCCCACTCAGTTCCATTCCCACTCTGTTCATTTTCTAGTCATTTCTGTTCCCACTCGGTTCCATTTCTAGTTAGTTCCGTTCCCACTCAGTTCCGTTCCCACTCAGTTCCGTTCCTACTCGGTTCCGTTCCCACTCTGTTCATTTTCTAGTCATTTCTGTTCCCACTCGGTTCCATTTCTAGTTAGTTCCGTTCCCACTCAGTTCCATTCCTACTCGGTTCCGTTCCCACTCGGTTCCTTTTCTAGTCAGTTCTGTTCCCACTCAGTTTCATTCCCACTCGTTTCCATTCCCACTCAGTTCTGTTTCTAGTCAGTTCCGTTCCCTCTCAGTTCCGTTCCGTTCCCAGTCAACTGTTTAGTCAAAGGATTATTGCTGGATCTGTTCTAACGGATGATTGCTGGACATGTGAACATCGCCTTACAGCCACACACTGAGTATTTTGCTCTTTTCTAGTATCTTGCTGATATCAGCACATCGGTAGATAGACATGCACGGCATCACACTCACAAACACAGCCATCAATCACACCGCAGGACTCACAGGCTCAATCCATCAGTCCTGGCAGAATTGCACAAAAATAAGAAAAATATAGCACCAAAGTGCATCAGATTATATACTGCGCGGCTGCCCCCAATCCACATATGGGGGAACATAAGGCACCTGCTCCTATTGCAAAAAAAAAAAAAGAAAATAAAGATGAGATAAGGTCCGCGGCTGCGGTCACGGAGTTGCAGGAACTTTTAGGTATTCTGCGCTTTTGTTTTTCTGCCCTGATAATTCGGTCTCACACCACTGGAGCGGACACGGACAGTTCCAGGGAACGCAGCTCCATAAATAGCCGAACTCCAGATTCCTGGATACAAGAAAACGGTCCACAAGGCCGCGCAGGTTTATGGGCCTCGGCCAGACAGGGATGAATGCTCGCCTTCATTAAATATGGCTGGCAGTGCCCTTACCTTTCCGTCACCGCTTGATTTAGGCTATGTGCCCACGTTGTGGATTTGCCTCTGGAATTTTTTGTGCGGATTCTGCATCTCTTGGCAGAAAACGCAGGTGCGGATTTGATGCGTTTTTTATGCGGATTTTCTGTGGATTTACTGAGGATTTTGTACGGATTTCTCACGTTTTTACCCCTGCGGATTTCTATAATGGAATGGGTACAAAAACGCTGCAGATCCGCACAAATAAATGACATGCTCCTACTTTTAATCCGCAGCTTTTCTGCACGGAATTTTCTGCACCATTAGCACAGCATTTATTTTTCCATTGATTTACATTGTACTATATCACTTGCGGATCTGCAGCGTTTCTGCACGGAAAAAAACGCTGTGGATCCGCAGGAAATCCGCAACATGTGCATATACCCTTAAGGCAGCAAAACCAAAGAAATGAGCCGGAGCACGAGTCGGCATGCATGCAGTTTATAAGAGTGCGTTCACACTGGGACCATTACTGCGTTCACACTGTGTACCATAGGGCACTGCTTAGTGAACACTATTTTTGTAAAAAAAAAAAAAAGAACAAAAGCCATCTGACCACGACAAGGTGTACCAACTCAGGATAGTCATATTCTGTCTCCAGTGATGGACATATCATTGATGCAACCTGTGGAGCCGCACTGGGGCCCAGGAGGTCAGGGGCCACCAGCACCCTGAAAACAGGAGGAACTGTACAGTATGAGGAGCTACTAGACTGTAAAGGGCCCATATACTGGGCAAGAGTCTGTGTCCAGAGAAGGACAGGGGCCCCGACTGTCCAACCACCTGTCCAAGGGAAGCTATACAGATGAGATACTTAGCTCAGGAGAGGGGGACAATGACCCTGTTTGTACAAAGTACAAGAAACTACAGCAAAACCAAAGAAATGAGCCGGAGTATAAGTTGGTATACATGCAAAGCCAAGAGCGTGTATATGATTTGCAAACATGCGGTCAAGTGCCGACTAGACGTGTGCAATCTCACTCAGTGCAAGTCTAGTTGGAATGTGGCCAGAAGTGTTCACATTGCACACTTGTGGCCCCGACACCGGCGACTCCTGACAGCACGTGCTGTGCGCTATGATCCTTCACAAGTCTGCAGTCACCCAACCCTGGACGACCAAGCCGAGGCAAGAAGTCTCCAGGGTTAGCTTCAATGTCACGGCTCAGTTTTTGCTTCTTTAGGTTTTCCGCCCATTTTTCGAGCGCACAATATGTCACTTATTCAGACTTCTCTCAGCACACGGAGCCCGGACAATGGATTATACATCACGAGATTGTATCTTGTCAACTGCGCACGACAGGCGTGAAGTGCAGCGTCTCCTGACCCCGTCACAGTCACCATTACAGGCGGAGCGGCGGCCTGTGATCTCCGGCCAGCAGCGCACACGGTCACGGGACCTGGTGTCAGTGAGGAGAGCCCTAGACGTCTGCAGGGACCTCAGGACGGAGCTGGGACGGACGGGATAATCACACAGACACAAGGGCCAGAGAACGAGGCGTTCACCCAATTTTTCTTGTTCCAAATCTTCTGAATGGCCGAGTCGGTAAAGGTGATCGACACTCGACGGCACCAAGTGCTGCCGAGAGCGGAGCGATCCTGCATGCTAATAACACGGGAGGTTCATTGGGGGTGGCACACGGAGGAGGGCCCCTGTGCAAGGACCGCATATGGGCCCCTCTTTGTGTCTGTGACAGAAGCTGCTTGCTGATTTGGAGCCGATTTGGCCCCATTACCTTTTTGGCCCCTGTACAGGTTCCACCACTAATATGTCCGCTCCTGGGGCCCTTCAAGTGCATCAGTCTATTTCTTCCCCAGGTCTAATCTCCTCCAGCTAAATGCAGCAGAGGGCATCAGCGGAGAAGACTGACGCACCTGCCAGGCATTGTCCTGCCTCAAAGCACTTCCAACCTCTTTAGCATAAATGCTCAGAACAGGATTTCTCAGCTCTTTGGGGCCACACAGTCTATTCATTACCTTGTGTTCTGTTGGTGGGGTCCAAAGTGGATGACAGATTACCCTTAATGGGAATCTGGCAGCAGGTTTTTCTATGTAATCTGAGAGCAGCATGATGTATGGGCAGAGACCCTGATTCCAGGGATGTATTACTTACTGGGCTGCTTGGTGCAGTTTTGATAAAATCCCTGTTTTGTCTGCTGTAGAGCTCAGAATGCTGAGCTCTGCATAACCCCGCCCACACCACTGATTGGCAGCTTCCTGTGTACATTGTCAGTGGGCGGGGTTACACAGATTAGCTGGACTGGTCTGCATGTGAGGCCTAGTCATGCACTGATTATTATTATAATCTCCTGCTGATAAAACACTGGATTGTATTGAAATTTACAGCACACAGCCTAATAAGTGACACATCGCTGGAATCAGGGTCTCTGCCCCTACATTATGCTGCTTTCAGATTAAAATAGCAAAAACCTGCTGACAGGTTACCTTTAAAAGTGATGTATCATCAGAAGATAACCTATTGTTTAGATCATACTTTTAATTATATACAGTAAATAAAAAAAAAATTCTGAAATCTTGCAAATTTTCATTCCGATCATTAAACCTAATATCTGGCTGCTAATTCTTGCTCCGAATAAATCACTTTTCAGCAGTCACATCATCACAAGCATGATAACATGAGATCCACCATTCACAATAGGTGATTTCACAGCTCACCTCCTCCCCCTCCCTACAAAGGTCACAGAGCATGCCCACAACTCTCTGCATAATGTTGCTGTTTATGGACCATGCAGCTGCTGTAAAATAAATCTCTAAACGCTGTTAACAGCAGCTCTATCCAGATGGCCGCCTCCGCCACCGTGTGCACAGAAAATAGAGTTAAAAAGAGGATAAAACATAGTAGGAAAAAGACAATGAATCAGTCTCTAATTAATGGTAAACTTGGCAGTCGTTTAATCTCATGTATAGAGAGTCTTATGATGTGAGAGTAGATCGTTCTGTGCTCATAAACTGTCATTGTTCTCGGCAGCACATACACAGGACAAGGTGCTGCCGATAAGGGTGATGGGGATGGGCAGCATTGATACCAGGATGGGGATGAGGAGGCCATGGATACCAGGATGGGGATGGGGCCATGTATAACAGGATGGGGATGGGGCCATGTATAACAGGATGGGGATGGGGGCCATGTATACCAGGATGGGGATGGGCACCATGTATACCAGGATGGGGATGGGGGCCATAGATAACAGGATGGGGATGGGGCCATGTATACCAGGATGGGGATGGGGCCATGTATACCAGGATGGGGATGGGGACCATGGATAACAGGAAGGGGATGGGGGCCATGGATAACAGGATGGGGATGGGGCCATGTATAACAGGATGGGGATGGGGGCCATGTATAACAGGATGGGGATGGGGGCCATGTATACCAGGATGGGGATGGGGCCATGTATAACAGGATGGGGATGGGGGCCATGTATAACAGGATGGGGATGGGGGCCATGTATACCAGGATGGGGATGGGGCCATGTATAACAGGATGGGGATGGGGGCCATGGATAACAGGATGGGGCCATGTATACCAGGATGGAGATGGGGGCCATGTATACCAGGATGGGGATGGGGGCCATGTATACCAGGATGGGGATGGGGGCCATGTATAACAGGATGGGGATGGGGCCATGGATACCAGGATGGGGATGGGGGCCATGTATACCAGGATGGGGATGGGGCCATGTATACCAGGATGGGGATGGGCACCATGTATACCAGGATGGGGATGGGCAGCATTGATACCAGGATGGGGATGGGGGCCATGTATAACAGGATGGGGATGGGGGCCATGTATAACAGGATGGGGATGGGGGCCATGTATACCAGGATGGGGATGGGGCCATGTATACCAGGATGGGGATGGGGCCATGTATAACAGGATGGGGATGGGGGCCATGGATAACAGGATGGGGATGGGGCCATGTATACCAGGATGGAGATGGGGGCCATGTATACCAGGATGGGGATGGGGCCATGTATACCAGGATGGGGATGGGGGCCATGGATACCAGGATGGGGATGGGCACCATGTATACCAGGATGGGGATGGGGGCCATGGATACCAGGATGGGGATGGGGGCCATGTATAACAGGATGGGGATGGGGCCATGTATAACAGGATGGGGATGGGGGCCATGTATAACAGGATGGGGATGGGGGCCATGGATACCAGGATGGGGATGGTGGCCATGTATAACAGGATGGGGATGGGGGCCATGTATAACAGGATGGGGATGGGGGCCATGTATACCAGGATGGGGATGGGGCCATGGATACCAGGATGGGGATGGGGGCCATGTATAACAGGATGGGACCATGTATAACAGGATGGGGATGGGGGCCATGTATAACAGGATGGGGATGGGGGCCATGGATACCAGGATGGGGATGGGGGCCATGTATAACAGGATGGGACCATGTATAACAGGATGGGGATGGGGGCCATGGATACCAGGATGGGGATGGGGGCCATGTATAACAGGATGGGACCATGTATACCAGGATGGGGATGGGGCCATGGATACCAGGATGGGGATGGGGGCCATGTATAACAGGATGGGACCATGTATAACAGGATGGGGATGGGGGCCATGTATAACAGGATGGGGATGGGGGCCATGGATACCAGGATGGGGATGGGGGCCATGTATAACAGGATGGGACCATGTATAACAGGATGGGGATGGGGGCCATGGATACCAGGATGGGGATGGGGGCCATGTATAACAGGATGGGGATGGGGGCCATGGATACCAGGATGGGGATGGGGGCCATGTATAACAGGATGGGGATGGGGGCCATGGATACCAGGATGGGGATGGTGGCCATGTATAACAGGATGGGGATGGATAACAGGATGTGGATGGGGGCCATGGATACCAGGATGGGGATGGGGGCCATGGATACCAGGATGGGGATGGGGGCCATGTATAACAGGATGGGGCCATGTATAACAGGATGGGGATGGGGGCCATGTATAACAGGATGGAGATGCGGGCCATGGATACCAGGATGGGGATGGGGGCCATGGATACCAGGATGGGGATGGTGGCCATGTATAACAGGATGGGGATGGGGCCATGTATACCAGGATGGGGATTGGGGCCATATATACCTTGACTGGGGGCCTATATACCTGGGTGGGGACATATGCTATATGTATTCCAGGATGGGAGAATATTAGTACAGAATTGGGGGACATCACCCCTATAACAGTGTCAGCAGCAGACCCCCCATAACAGTGCATAATGATCACATTTTTTGTTTACATTTTTTTCCCTCCTTTAAAATCTAGATGCGTCTTATAGTCCATAAAATACGGTATTAATGGACCCCTAGACCTTCATTGCTGAGTTTGATCCAACACTCGGATCAATATGGGACATGTCTCTGGGATACTGACATGTGATCGGCCCCATAAACTACCACAGGTACGAGTACTATCCGAATATCTGTGAGAACAGCGGATCACCAGGGGCCCCGCAGCGGTCTGTGCGGATGAATCGTGTGAGATCCAGGTAATGCAGAGGCTGAAACGCGCCGGTTTTACAGCTTTTAAGGTTAAATATTGTCTAAAGTCACATTTCTTCTAATCTTTGTGTAAATAAACATTATTTTTGGCCGGCGACGTCCCGCAGTCATGTCATCGGTATGTAGATATTGGATGACACTAATGTGCCATGCTGAAAATGTAAAAAAGAGAAAAAAAACATTTAATTATTGAAGGGATTGCGACATCTAGAATCTAAGAAGGAAATGTGGAAGCCATTTCCACGCTTAGTCATGCCGTATAAGTAACATAACATGACCCCACGATGTCTGCGCTCAGCGCCCGCCCTGCATCCTCTGCCCGCATTGTTCTCTTGTGTTGTCAGTCCAAACAAACCCAACCTTACCCCACTCTCCAAACCCGCTCCACATTCACCCCCATCGCCCATAAAACGAGTCTGTCAATTTTACACTAATCCGGTTCTAATGTAAACAGGATTAAGCCTTCCGTCGCTCCTCCTCCGCGCTTACACTGTATCAAATTCATCAAAGCTCCAGTAAATGATATCACCTCTGGCCTCGCGGAGTTCAGCAAAGGGCATTAACCACTTCCTGGCAGCACAGCCCGAAAGAAAGTTATGGGACGAAAGAAAGTTATGGGACGAAAGAAAGTTATGGGACGAAAAAAAGTTATGGGATAAAAGAAAGTTATGGGACGAAAGAAAGTTATGGGACGAAAGAAAGTTATGGGACGAAAGAAAGTTATGGGACGAAAGAAAGTTATGGGACGAAAGAAAGTTATGGGACGAAAGAAAGTTATGGGATAAAAGAAAGTTATGGGACGAAAGAAAGTTATGGGACGAAAGAAAGTTATGGGATAAAAGAAAGTTATGGGACGAAAGAAAGTTATGGGACAAAAGAAAGTTATGGGACGAAAGAAAGTTATGGGATAAAAGAAAGTTATGGGACGAAAGAAAGTTATGGGACAAAAGAAAGTTATGGGACGAAAGAAAGTTATGGGATAAAAGAAAGTTATGGGACGAGGAAGTAAAACCTTTTGCAGTAAAACTTTCAGAGCAATCACAAACTTTTATCCTTGTAGCCAAAAAGTATCAGCCCACTCCGAGCGCACGCTATAAAAGCAACTCCGTAACACGTGGAGTCGAATCTTTATTTGCTGCACAATCTATTGCTCCCTGTTATCAGCCATTGCAATGTAGTCAGTCGCTGACTGTAGTTTCCTTCAATGAGACAACAAACAAAAAGCTTCCTGGTATAATGTCCCCCATTCTGGCACCTCCCTATAATACTGGCCCCTTCCTGGTATAATGTCTTCCATTCAATCCCCTTCCTGGAATAATGTTCCCTGTCCTGGACCATTTATTAAATTAATGTCCCCATACTGCCCCCTTCCTCTAACAATGTCCCCCATCCTGGTACAACGCCCCCATCCTTAGTCCCTTCCTGGTATTATGTTATCCATCCTGAATCCCTTCCTTGTATAATGTCCCCCATCCTGGACCCTTTCCTGGCATAATGTTCCCCATCCTGGGCCCCTTCCTGGTAGAATGTCCCCCATCCAGGGCCCCTTCCTGGTATAATGTCCCCTGTCCTGGACCATTTACTATTATAATGTCCCATCCTGGCCCCTTCCTCTAACAACATCCTCCATCCTGGTATAATGTCCCCCATCCTGAATCCTTTTCTTGTATAATGTTCCCCATCCTGGGCCCTTTCCTAGTATAATGTCCCCTGTGCTGGACCATTTGCCATAATAAAGTCCCCCATGCTAGCCCCTGCCTAGAATAATGTCTCCCATCCTGGCATAATGTCCCACAGCCCGGGCCCCTTCCTGGTATAATGATTTCCATGCTGGGTCCTATTTTAGCATAATTATCTCCATCCTGAGCCCCTTCCTGGTATAATGTCCCCCATCCTAGCCCCTTCCTTGTATAATGTCCTCTATCCTGGCCCCTTCCTGGTATAATGTCCCACATCTTAGCCCCTTCCTTGTATAATGTCCCCCTTCCTGGTATAATGTTCCCTGTCCTGGACCATTTACCATAATAATGTCCCCCATCCTAGCCCCTGCCTATAATAATGTCTCCCATCTTGGCATAATGTCCCACAGCCTGGGCCCCTTCCTGGTATAATGTCCTCCTCACTGTACTCTTTCCTGGTATAATATTCTGTCACTCTTTTCCAACACATTAAATAAACAATTCTTACCTTCCTCCGCTCCCATGACGTGCCGCGTCCTCTTCTGCAGCTGACTTCAGTGTGTTGACGCGGACGTCACTGCCATGTGCCGCTCGTGACTTGCACGCGGACGTCAGCGGCGGGTCCCTGCGCAGCAATACACCTCAGCTAACTGCTGAAGTAGCCTCTGGGTCCGACCACCAGCACTAACTGACGGCCGATTAGTAAATATTTACAGGTCGTCGGTCGTTTAGAATCTTGTTTAAATAATGTGCACCGAACAATCTGTAGGAGATCACTCAGTGCACACTGGTGGCCGTTGTTCTCGGCAGCACCCAGGACCATGTGCTGCCGAGAATGATTACTTTTAAACCTGTTTAAAAATAATTTCACCCGATGAATGGATGTTTTGCCCGTTCTTTGAGAGATCAGCAGCCTGTTTACACTGAAAGATTATAGTAAAGGAGCGTCCTTAAGGAAGGTCATTCCGGTCTGCCCACTTCAGAGCTGTATTTGATCAGTCGGGGGGTCTCAAGACCCAGACCCCTACTGATCAGCATAATATACGTACGAAACCCTAAATGATAGGATCCCTTATTGTACTCCGCACCGGGCAGGGGACTCGTTCTGTCTTATTATATCTGCAGATAGATATTGTAGCAGACGACATTTTGTAAAGTGCTGCCGAGTATTTGCAATATTTTGTCCCTGCAGTTGTTCGCTCTTTACCTTGGCTCTCATACTTCATGCATGTTAAGGATCGTTGCTGGCAGTTGTATCATTTTAATGTTAACTTTGATGACTCTAGGGCATGAAAAATCATTAGTTTCACCAGAACATAATCATTTCCTCCCTGTCCTACTTTCCTTTAATGGGAATAGTTTAGGGTTGGTGTTTTTTTTATCATTTGTGGTTGTAGCAGTAGAAACCATCAAGGATCTGTAATACAGAGTAACAGGAAAATAGCCGAGAATCGTTCAGGTTTGGTCTCATCCTCCACCAGGTGACGGATTGCCTTTAATAGCGGGATATGCCATCATTGTCCCACCCATGGGACTGGCACCAATCGCCAGGACAAAGTGGCAGAAGAGAGTTGCGCCGCTCCGTCTTCTGGCAGCTCTGCTTTCTCCAGAGGATGAGCGGTTGATCCATTGTAGACAATGGCAAATCCATGTGGCCTTGCACTGAAAGAAGCTGATCAGAGAAAAATTGGTTTGGCACTAATAGGGTAAATCCTAACTAAAGATACATAAATACCTACAGACAGGCTCGGACTGGCCGATAGAAGGGCAGGGCAATCCCCTGGTGGGCCGCTCATCCTATTATATCAGCAGTAGTTGGCACAAGGCGGTATCTCATCAAGGATATAACAGAATAGCCAGATTATTATTATTATAAATGATTGATGTAATATTTGTGTGGAGCTGAAGAGCTAGCCCTCTGGAGTCAATGCCACTGGTTGGCCCGTGGCACCCCAATCTGACAGTGCCTATACAAATAATACCATGGCACCAAAATACTAAGCCTAAATAATCGTTCGGCCACCATCTACCCCTCCTGAGAATATATATTGTCTCGATATGGAGTACATTAGCGGGAATGAAAAGGTATCGGGTGTATGAAATAATTTCTTCATTTGTCGTGGAAGAGACAGAACGTCCCCGTTGATATCCGTCCGCCCGTCCTCACTAAATCCATAGGTTTGACCAACTAATCTAACATGTAACGGGGTCTAATATGGAGCTGTCCATGATAATAAAAAAGTTGCAGCGATACATGTAAAGTATTGCTGCATGAACAATATATGGTCCTTTGCACCCAAGAGCTTGTCATAACGCACGATTCCACCAGCTTTGGAGGTAGATGTTGCCCCCTGACCTCCCGGACCCCTGAGCGGCTGCACAGGTAGCACCAATATGTCCCACCCAGGTCCACAAAGCAATGATGGACATCTACAGCACAGAGGAGAAGCCATGAATTTCTAGGTATCCAGGATTAGTTTCTTTTGCAAAGTGAATTTTTAGCTATCCTACATTTTGTTTGTTGACTCTTGACCTTTTCTTCTTTGGGATAAGCCCTCCGCTCGCGAAGCCCAGACTTCCTTCTACAAACAGGATGCAGAAACTTCTTGTCGAGGTCTCAGCGTGGAGACTTTCACAACCGCGTCTGCAAAGTCGAAGCCGTGGAAGTTTTCGCTCGCGTACACGGACATTATACGACCACATACAGCGAGTCACGAGACGACCAGAACGTATCTCCGATGTCTCAATATTACAGAATCAAGGTCCAACACAAGAACTAAGAAATGTAACATTTGTTTCCCTGACATATGGTGTCTGCGGGAACAAATTGCTACAATTAGTTGTAACTTTTCGGTTTTCTTGATGTTGCACTCACAGGTTACGATAACGCAGGAAAGCCGGTCCTGGAAGCGGTGAAAGGTTTCCAATTCAATGCGAAATGGGAAGGAACAGTTGGGACCGTGATGGACGCCAAGGATTTAATGGAGAACACTCCATAGCAACAGGCGGCATTTACGGCTCGGTCCTACGTTACATTCAGATGCTGCCAATATAAAGACTCCACCGCGCGTCGGAGGGTCCTCAGGGAACAGCAAAGCCCCCAACTAATACATTAATCAAATGCATCATTTGTTCTCTGTGAGAAAGGAAGCCAAAAAAGCATCTCCCACCATCCGAGGTCAATGAAATGGATCTCAGCAAATCGCTCATCATCGCTCTGATCACCAAGGGCTTCAGGATTTTTGCTTTACTTTGATAAAAAGAAAAGATCATTTCCAGCGCAGAACGATTAAATCTGCTGATGATTCTCCACGGCAGGAACGGCGGCGATCGTACAGGATCCCATCATGAATAATCTGCTTAAAAAAATCATATATGGGTCAAATAGGAAGAATTTATCATAAGTAACGGCAACACAACACACTTAAAGGGATCTTCCAGATTTGGAACATTAATAGTCCATCATTACGATGGTCCACCGCCATCAGATCTGTTGGGGTCTATCTCTCGATATCTCTGCCGATCAATTGTTTGAAGATCGAAACAAATGAGACACAGAATAGAAATGTTTCTCCCGGCCATTCCTGGCTCCGCTCCACCATCACATGACATCTGCAACCGATCACTGACCTTTGGATTGGGACCATCAAACACTATGGCCAATGATTGTCTGCAGCCGTCACGTGGGTTATCCTGGCTGTGACTTCTGCAGACAATGTACAGAGAAGCAGAAGGGCGGGTACAGTAGGTATTACTGCGTTATTTTACATTTACGTTGCGTTCTTCATTATGTTGGACTATCCCTTTAAGCTTTATGTTGTTTCAGTGTTTTCTTTGTATTTTCCTTCCTGTTTTTATCTATATTTCCTAAGATATAATGTTAATGACAATGCGCCTCCTTTTCTGGCTCCATCGATATTTACGGGGAGATTACAGCCTTCCTCCAACATCAGACGTGTACAGAGTTATGTGGTGGTTGGGATCTTATATTACAAGCTCACCCTATAAAAAGTAATAGGAAACGAATCCAGACGTGACGAAGCCAACAAGGTGAAGTGATCGAGCGTCGTTACTCCTGGCCGGCTTCTGATCGGAGCCGTATCATTATTCGGATTATTAGGATGGGTCCCAGCGGTTGTCACGCCGCCGCTCACC